>NC_135535.1:61613046-61921692 GCF_045843805.1 Urocitellus parryii | reverse complement strand
ATCTGGTGGGGAAGAGGTCAATCCTTTGTTATGAGTGAAGAATCACTTAAATCATCTGATAGAACTAAATGAGGGCTGAGCCACTTTGAGGTCCCTGTGGGGTTTAACTTCGTTCTTTAAAAAAGCAAATGAAAGGTACACGCATAAATACCTAATTGTACACACCAACGAATGCTTATGTACATATGCATTTCATGTACGTGAGCTTTATTCTGACTTCTTAAATTTTGTTCAGACCAATTCAAGATTTTTTTTAATAAAAAGAATTCAATTTTAGCTTCTACTACAAGGGAAAGAGAAGGGTCTTCAAGAAAAAGAAAAAGTCATTATGTATCTTAAGGCTCTTCTGTTTTTATTCTACTCTAAATTGTATCAATTTTCTGGAGCCATTCTATATTTGGTAAAAATTATTTATCCTCAGCACCACATACAAACAAAGATGTTGTATCTGCCGAAAACTAAAAAATAAATATTAAAAAATTCTCTCTCTCTCTCTTTAAAAAATAATTTCAAGCAACAATTTCAACCATTCCTGAGCTTTAGGAGTCTTGGATCATGATTTGATTCACCTGCACAGGTGATTCTCTACTAATCTTTTTTAAAAAACCAACAACACACATATGAATCTCTTTTCAGTGGATTTAAATGTTTAAAACATTTTATTTCTTTATTTTTAACAGCGATAATACTTTCATACAAATATTAAAAGTATCATGTGAAGATGCCCAGAAAGGCTGAAAAAGTCCCTAGAGATGGGTTTACAATAATCTGGGAAGAATGAAAAAATGTTATTTATGGACACTCAGGGATTGGGATATGACCCAATATTGTTTATCCTTGTCCTTTGAAGTAATAATGTAGTTTATGTTAAATTGGTCAAAGTTTAGTTTAAATGAAAAGAAGTCTGGCATAGAGTCCCAAGAGCATATGTAATGACTGTCTGAGAATTCTAACCTTGTGTACTTGGTGTCTATTTCTATAGCTGACCATTGGTGGAGGAAATCATATGTTCACTGGTCTTAGTTTAAACTGATTACTACAAACCTACACTGGGCACTTATCATTGTCTGACAGCTCTGCAACATAGCTCTAGTAAATGTGTTTCACTACTCATAAGAAGGTTGAGAAATCATATAGACTCCACAAAAAACTGTTAGAACTTGTCTTAGTTTGCTATGACAAGATACCCGAGTCCAGGTATATTATAAAGAGGTCTATTTAGTTCACAGTAATCAGGGTTAAAGTCCAAGGATGGCATCATTATTTGTTGGGCTTCTGGTGAGTCCCTTTTAGATGTGTCACAACATGGAGGAGAAGTAGAAAGGGACATGGCCATATACAGAACAGGCCCAGCATATGGAGTGGCCTCATGTTATAACAACTCACTTTTAAGAGAACCAACTCAGTCACACATGATCTAACCCCTCCCTAGAGACAATATTGATGCATTCTTGAGGTTGGAGCTTCCAGAACCTTATTACTCTCTTCTAGGCCCTACCTCTTGAAGGTTCCACCACCCAAACACTGAAATTTGACCAATTTTCCAGATCTGAACCTTTTAGGGGACAAATCACATTCAAACAATATCAGGACTAATAAATGAATTCAGCAAAGTTGCAAAATACAAAATCAGTTACACAAATAAATTGTCTTTCTCTATGCTAAAAATGCATTATCCAGAAAGGAAAATCAAACAACATCCTGTTTATCATATCATTGAAAAGAATACACTGTACTAAAGGATAGCCTCTTTAACAGATGGAGTTGGAAGACTAGATAAAAATATGCCAAAGAATGAAATTGGACTCATCTTACATCATATGCAAAAATCAAATAAAATGAATTAAAGATTTACATGTAAGATTTAACACTTTCATAACTCCCAGAAGAAAACATAGGGGAAAAACTTCACATTGGCCTTGGCAATGATATCTTGGATATGACACCAAGAGTAGAGGTGATGGAAGTAAAAATAGACAAATGGGATTATATTGAACTAATAAGCCTTTGCAGAGCAGAGGAAACAATCTGCAAGTGAAAATCAACATAAGGAAAGAGAGAAAATATTTGTAAACCATATATTTGATAAGAGGTTAATATCCAAAATACACAGGAACTCCTGCAATCTAATAGCAAGAAAACAAATAACTCTTTTATAAAGGACAAAGAACTGGAATATATGCATCTCCTAAGAAGAACTACAAATGGCCGATAGGCATATGGAAAGGTGCTTACCCTCACTAATCAGGGAAGTGAAAATCAAAATCACAATGTGATATTATCTTACCTGTTAAGATGTCTGCCAGAATAGTTTTAAAAACGCAAATATGGTCCCATCATTTCTTGCTTAAAATTTTCCTGAGCCTCTCAACTGCTCTTAGGGATAAGACTGTTCTAGATATTATGTGCACTGCATGTTGAACTCAAAACGATCAGGAATTAGAAGGTCTAGAGGTCAGCTGATTCTCTGGTCAAGAGTGTTTGGGGGAGACTCCTGGCAGTGTGTGGGGTAGATTGCGGGGAACATAGGGCTTAGGTGGGACAGGGTAGGTAAAATTGCCCTCCATTTATCTCTCAAACTTTTGATAAGTTATTATTAGGTAAATGGGGCAGATTCCTGTTTTAAAGAGATTCACAATCAGGTATAGCATGAAAATTTACATAAAGAATTTGAAGTGGGTCTGGTTTCTAATGGGGAACCTCCCAAAAGAGGGAAAATGAGGTTCTAATGTACTTCATGGCCAGTGGGTAGAGAATAAAGGATATTTTGGATAAATATTCAGAGGCAGCATGAACTCTGGAGTTGATGAGTTGAATGAGGAGAATATCTTGGGGCTTGAGTCTGGGAACGTGTGTGTGTGTGTGTGTGTGTGTGTGTGTGTGTGTGTAGCGTTTGGGTGTGTAGAAAAAGGGAAGGGCTCTGACTCTAGGACCCAAATGGTCTTGACGGAGCAGAGTATTGGAACCAACCCTTGAAAACTTTGAAATTTGCTTGTCTTTTCTAAGAGGAAATCAGATCTCTGGCACCCACACCAGGACTGCCACAGAGCACGGTCTTTCTAAATACCACGACTTACCATTCACCCATTCCTCTAGTTGCTTCACTCCTGGCCCCTGATTTAGTGAGAAATAATTCATAAAAATGGGGTTATGAGAAGTACGGGTATTTCCCCCATTTTTTTTATATGAGGTCCCAGATTCAATACCATTCTAAAAGTATTGAGGAAAAGGAAGGAATTAAATGTGCACATTGGCTGGATACTTTCTGAAACCTGTTAAAAAGAAGACCTCTCACTTCTTATGTGTCCTGTCAAAGGCCTGTTTTCCAGGAAACCCTGTGGATCTGATGAACATTAGAACTTGTAGCAAGAAATCTCTCTAGTTTCGGCCCTCCCTGCCTTTCTCCCCTGCCCAGGCTCAGGAATTAAAGAGGAATGCACTCCAGGGATGAAAGGTAGGGCAATTAGGAAAATAAACACCTAGGTCCAATGTCAACCCCTGATGATGTCAGAGGGGAAGTCATAAGGTGGGAGAAGTAGGGGTTACATCAAAAAGGGTTGTTTTGTTTTTCTTTTGAGATACGCTCAAGAGGCTATGCTCAGCAGAAGCCTAGTGGAAGTTCCTAATGCCTAGGTGTCTGACTGTCCTGCATGTACCTTCTCTAGTCCTCATACCTATATGTGGAGTCTTGTCCTTATACTGGGGAATGGTGAAGGTAGAATCCCATGGGAGGGAATGATCCAGATCTCTCAAGGTGCTTCCCATCTGAGGGTGAAGATACCTTACATAGTCAAGACACTGATAGAAACTCCAATGACATGAGCACCTTTCATGGGTCCCTTTGACTTTCTGTCAAGCATCTACTGGCACTGCAGGGGTGTTTCTTGAGCAGATGCAAGTTGGCCATTCAACTTGGTCTAGTGTACTAGGTATGATTAGAAGGCAAAGAGGTTGAACTGTATATGAACTTACCAGAAAAACATCTTAGAATGAGTTTCTCATGCTTTGAATATTTGCAGTGTAATATATCACAGACCTATAGATGCTGGGTTAATATTTGGAAACAGTCAAATGCTATTAAGAATTAATGATGGGGACTATTAGGAGAGATTTAAGTTGAAAACAGAGCTTGGCTACACTAATACAAGGCTTTCTGGTTTGGATCACCTGCTAAAAATGTTTTAAAAGTCATTATAAAAAAGAAATTTCCACAGATATTTTTGGATCAATGGGTGCTTTTTTGGAATAATTGCTTTACCTCCAAGAGTGACTAGTTCGAAGAGGATAGGGGCCACGTAGACATAGAAGTACTTTTCATCTCACTATCTCCTACTTGGACTCTTGGCATTAGCAAAATCACTGATGTCTTTAGTGAAAGCTAAGCTCCTTTGTCTCAGAGGGATGAAGATCTGAGGCACCATTAATCCTGGGAAACTGGAGAGACAATGAATTTCAAGGGACTTCCTGAAGGAAGGAACCTATGTGATAGAATTAAAAAGGAGGGGAGGTAGAAGTGAGGGTCTCGAGGGAGAGCTTACGTTACTATGAGTCTTGGATACAGAAGGAGGGAGGCAAAGCCAGAATGAGCTCACTAAGTTGATTTTGGGGATCTCTGTAAGTAAAGGATGACAAAAACGTGAGGTGGAGGGTGGTTTCCTTAGTGGGAGGTTATAATTAGATGGGGTTCTAAACATGAGAAAGGGGGCTTCCTGCTTGACCCTCTGTCTCTTCTACTTTTTGCATTTGGAGACACCGCCAAAGTACTGACAGGGGCCTTGCCAACTTCCAGTCGTCCTGATCTATCCCTTTAATCCCTGAAGGCACCAGGGAGTCAAGCCAGGTACACAAATTGCACATTCCATCATGGAAATGACTTGGATAAATAGGATTTTTATGTTTCCGTTGGTTCATGGGTAGGGAGAGGGAGGTGGGGAGAAATGAGCTGCTCAGTGGGGTGTGAAGGACAGGAGGGTTCCTGTTCCCTTCTGAGATTCCGGGAACCACAGGAGGCCAGAGTGTCCTGAAATGCTCCAAATGGCCACAGTCCCTGCTTAGTTACCTCTGGTTCTCTCTTGGTAGAATTCCACTCCCTCTCCCTCCTTCTATTCTGAGGTGGTAACAAGGGAGGGGCCAGCTGGATACGTGGAGGAATTTAGTTTTGTTAATGATTCAGGGAGACTTGGAGGGAAAGGGCTTAGGTGGGCGTCATTCCATTCGTATCTGTGAGACCGACAGGGAGGAGGGAAGCAAATAGCCTGTCTGTGTGTAGTGGAGTGTACTGTGCATAATTGAGCCAGGAGAGAGCTCTTTTTTTTTTTTTTTTTTTGTACTGGAGATAGAACCCAGGGCCTCACACATGCTAGGCCAGTGCTGCACCACCAAGCTGTACCTCAGTCCCAGGGTGAATTCTTTACTTTGATTTTACCCTTTTCTGTAGGTATGTAACTTTGCTGTATGCATAGATGCCGGATTGTGTATTTTTCTCATCTATCTCAAGGCTGGGAGTCTCCTTATCTTCCAGACTTCTAAAATATCTCTTTTTAATATATGAGGCAAATCCAGCACACTCCCCAATATTGATACCACCAGTTACCGCTGACGAGTCCTGCTTCCCCACATGTTGAAGTATAACATTAGAGAAGCACGCTGAGGCAAGCATACAAAGCAGGGTTTATTTAAAAAGGGGAAACATAGACTTCTCCCTGGTGGGAGAAGGGGGCCATAGCTGGTATCCTGGTATCCCAAGAAGCGAAGGTGTTCTGCCTTCTTACACGTCCGCCTGTCCTAGGCTTCCTTTGTTCTCTTGCTCACCTTCCCTAATCTCTCCTTCCTGCTGCTTCCTGGGATGGCCCAAAGGTGAGAAGCAGATGGCTGGAGGGGCCAAGTTGGAGTGAACTGGGCAGGAAGGGGTGTAATTAACAACTCCCTGTAGGGAGGGACAATCCCTGGGACAGGTTACCTTAGCAACAGGTTGGAGAAAAGGCAGGTTATCTTGGAAGGGCTCTGAAGGATTAACATTTTAATTCCTCCATTCCTTTTTTAAAAAAATTTTTTTTAACACAATACCTTTATTTTACTTATTTATTTTTATGTGCTGCTGGGGATTGAACCCAGGGCCTTGCACGTGCTAAGTGAGCATTCTATCACGGAGCCATAAACCCAGCCCCTCAATTCCTCTGTTCTTGATCGACCCTTGCCTATCCGCCTAATTCTGGCTTCAATATTGCAGATCCTTGGGCTTCTGTTCTCAGGATCCTCTATCCCTGTGGTTTCGTCATCCTGCACATCTGCCTGTCTCAGGGGCACCTAGTTCCCTGCAGCCATCCTGTCAGCCTTGCATTCCCCAGATATGAGCTCCAGTCTCTTTTTTTCTGAACCCCCTGAGCAACAGCAACATGAAGCTGCTGTGTGACAGGCCCTCCTTGTTGAAGGATTGGGTTGATATCACAGCATGACAATTTCTGTTGACCATCAATCAATCACCTACAATTCATGTTCATTGGCTGTGCCTGACAGAGCTTCTCTCCATCCTGCCTCCTCTTCGTCTCTCATCCTCCCTCTGTCTCTCTCTTTGGACCTCTCTCCTGATTATTTCCATTTTTTTTTGGCTTCTTATTTACTAATGAAACAGGAGTCCCATACACAGGGACCTTGTGCAGCCAATTTGTTCCCCTGCTGGCTTGCAGAACCTCACCTCTCACCAGTAGCAGGCCTTTTAAAGCAAAACAAAAGCAAAAACAAAACAAAACAAGAAAAAGAAAAGCATCTGCTTCAGAGTAAAAGTTGTCACTCTTCTAGATGGCAGAAGGTCTGCAGTCAATTATTTTGTCATGGTGTTTCTTAATTTCTGCCGTCCATAATCAGAACAAGGCTACTAGGGGTTGTGTGTGTGTGTGTGTGTGTGTGTGTGTGTGTATGTAAAGACTGGGAGAACAGGTCCTATGAAAGCTGAGGAAATTCCTTGGGCAGTAGTTGATAGTACTTGTTCATAGCAGGGCTCTGACCTTGACCTCAGGATCTGGTCCTCCCTCTTTCCCATGCTCCTGGTGTATGCCTGGTCCTCTGGTCATCTACCTCCCTGGGGTTGGTACTGCATAGTTGATCCCACGTGGGAGACAAGGTAGTCTTATGACTTTAAAAGAGGAGTAGTCTGGGATGTGGCTCAAGCCTGGTATGCGTGCGGGCCCGGGTTCGATCCTCAGCACCACATACAAACAAAGATGTTGTGTCCCACCGAGAACTAAAAAAATTCTCTCATATATATATATATATATATATATATATATATATATATATATATATAAAAGGAGTAGTCTGTGTCGTTGACCAGCTCCTGGGAGGTACTGTGTAATAGCTTCCATGCAAGAGTGGAGAGGGGTTCAGGAGATTCTTGCTATTTTTTTTTTTTTTAAACAGGGGATTGATCCTAGGAGGCTCCCCTGAGGCACATTCCCAGCCCCCCTCCCCAATGCTTTTTTTTTTTTTAGAACCAGGGATTGAACCCAAGAGCACTTAACCACTGAATCACATCCCCAGTCTTTTAAAATATTTTATTTAGAGACTGGATCTCACATCCCCAGCCCCCTCTCCCTTTTTTAAACTTTGAGACAGGGTCTCACTAAATTGCTTAGGGTCTTGCTAAATTGCTGAGGTTGGCTTTGAACTTGAGATCCTCCTGCCTCAGCCTTCTGAGCTGCTGGGATTACAGTCATGTGCCACTGTGCCTGGCTTGCTCATCCTTTTGCGGAAGCATGGGGGCATTTGGGGGGGCAGTAGGCAGAATGGGTCAGTCCCTAAGGCTGAGTTCTCCAGCCTGAGGTCAGGACCCCATTTGTATCAATGTAATATAGTCTCAAGGGACAGAGTGCCTAGTTTGATTCCCAGCTCTGTCCCTTATTTCCTAAGTCACTTTTAGAAGATCCTAGACTTTTGTATGGGAAAGACTTTTTGTGCAGGGTTTTTACCTTTCAGTTAGACTAAAGTTGAATCCAAGAACTGGAGGTCAGTGAGCCTGTAATGGAAAGGAGAAGGCCAGCAGGGAGAGGGTAGGGTCTGATACAGTTCAAGGTCAATGGGTACTTAGAAGAGGGGATGCATTAGGCAAATTACAGTGTTAGCAAGGACAAGGCTTGGCATCTGAGTGGACATGGGGCCCAGGGAGAAGGAGAGGTGCCACAAGCCAGAGGATTTCAGGATAACCGTGCTGAGAGCAGTGCTGCGGTGAGCACGTGTTGTGCCTGAGGAGCGTGTGCCCATGCTATATGTCTGCATGTGTGTTGTGTGTGAGTGTGTGTGTGGCGTGGGGTCTCCATGTGTGGTGTGTGCATATTGTGTATCCGTCTGTCTGGGAGTATGTGCACAGGCTGCATGTTGACTTACTTTGATTTTACTTTTCCAGGGTCAACTTTAGGATAAGTGTCCCAGGCGGGAAGAATGTACACAGGGAGGCCCATAATTGAAGAGGACTTTTGTGGAGTGTCTGGGCTGAGTCAAGGAGGCCCTTTGCATGATGTCCTATTGCTCCACTGCCTCCCCAGTTCTCCCGAGTGACGTTCTGAGTTAGGGCTTGGGCTGTGTGGGTCATCTGTCAGGGGAGATAGGCACTCAAGGAGATTCAGAGAAAGCCTTTCCTATAAGATCTGTGTCCCCACCATTCTGCTTTTGCCATGACCTTGGGAGAGTGAACTGTAGGGCAATAGTGACGTCAAAGTAAATGCCAAGCTGGTGCTGGCTCTGAACCTGGGAAAACACTCACCAGAGCAAAGAAGATGTCCTTGGGCAGCAAAAGGTGGCTCAGTGGACTAGGGGACAGGTGAAGGACAAAGGGGGAAAGGAACTGAAGGAGGATCATTTTGGCAAGGAGGCCTGAGCCCTGTGTGGGCTACTGAGGATATTCCTTCTGGTGTTTATGGACAAGGCCTTTCTGGTAGAACTCACAGACTTCTGTGTGTAGATTTTGGTATAGAACTGTACCAAGGAATGTTCAAATGAATCAGGAGAGAGGGAATCAGGAAAATGGGATGAGCAAGATCTGGCCTGAGGGTGAGGCATAGAAAGTGTGGATGAACAGACAGCGAGATAGACAGACAAACAAAAAAGAGGAAGGAAGAGACCAAAGGGAGGGGGAGACATTGGGGAGATAGAAAAGTAAGAGAGATCAAGAAGGGAGTTAAAGAGTCAATAAGAAGAAGATTCTGAGAAACGACCTCTCTTCAAGTTTGAGTTCAGGGACAGAGAACTGTGGTTACTCTGGTGGCTGCATCCTGAAAAGGTCTGAAGGTCCCTGGGAATTGGGATAGAATTGGTACCGTACCTACCCAAGATGTTGTGCTTTACCCAGCTGGAGAGAAGCTGGGGTCTGGGAAGGTGGGAATCTGCTGCAACCAGCACGGCTGTTAATTCAGGAACCTGAGGGGCTATGGGGGATTGAGGAAAATCCCACACAGACACACATAGAGAAAAAGCTGGGTGGGTGAGCCAAGCTCCGGTGAGGCTTGACTCTGCTCACCAGAGCTAGCTGAGCACATGTAATACATAGGTTGTATCATCAGAAAGGTTGTTTGTGAGAAAATTTTAGCAAAGCAGGCAGTCTGAAGTACACAGCGAAGCTTGCAAGACATCGAGGTCATCTTGTTTTGCCCAGAATCCTCTAGTTGTGGGAGACGGGCTGAACTCAAGGCCTTGTTAGACTCTTAAAGCCGCATGCCTTCACATATGGCCAGTATTACCATAGCAACTGGGGCATCATGATCTGTACTTTTGCATAGTCAACTCCCAGTGCAACACAGCCATAAGGGAGGGAATCAGAGACCAGGGTTCGAGTCACTGTTTTCCACAAGAATCATTCTTCAGAAGGGTGTGGCCCCACTTCTCTATGTCCAAAAGGGAGGATGCTCAAGGTTTCTCTATGCCCAAAAGGGAGGATGCTCAAGGTTTTGGGAGACATCTCTCTACTTGGGTGACAAGGAAGATAGCTCCAGTGAGTGACGGGCCTTGAAATCATTCTCCCCTATTGGGATGGAGGGTTCAAACAGAGTCTTAGGTGGCATCTGATTCTCTTAGGGTTGGTGACGGACTGCCGGCAACCTGCAGTGGACATCTGTGCTGTGGGCTGCCTCTGTGGCTGTGCCTACCACCTGCATGCCTGCTCTGGAACAAAATGATGAGCAGGGAACATCCAGCAGGCCTCCTCCAAGTTTATGTGAGAGGCTGAGAATAACTTGAACTACTAGACCAACCTTGCCCTTGGAAACACCAGCCTCCTCTCAGGGTTTTCTGTGTCTCTCCCTGGGAGCTACAGCTGCAGCCCCATGGGCGAGCTTGCTACCACCCAAATGACCTTTCTTGTATTTTCACCCTCTTCTCTCCCTTTCATCATTCTTTGGATAGTTTCTCAGTCTGGCTCTTACTTGCTTTAAATAATCAGATTTATTTCTGTTTCCCAGGTTGGGACCTGAACAGGATAGAACAGTGATCAGAACAGACAAGTCCCCTGTAGTCCTGGGGGGCGGGGGAGGTCACAGAAAATAAATAAAATAAATATAACATGTCAGGAGGTGATCATAACGTATGGAAATAGGTAATAGAGAATCCCACGCTGGGGTTGGGGTGGGAAGGGAAGACCTCTTTGATGACGTGACATGTGAGCTATAGGAAGTGAGAGAGTGAGGGTGGTGGGTATTGAAAGAAGAGATGTGGGCAAAGGCCCCACAGTAGAATGTCCTGGCACACTGGGCAAGCGAGGAAACCCTGTGGCAACAGTGGGGTGAGCAAGAGGGGTAGTGGTGGGAGGTGCATTCAGAGGAGGAGAGGAGAGCATACCATTCAGAGTCTTGTGGACCACTGCGGGGACTTTGACTTTTGCTTCCAATGAGAAGGAAAAAGAATTTCAGAGGTGACATAATCTGACCTACATTAGAAAGGATCATTTTGGCTGCTGTGTGGAGAATAGATTATAGATGCAGATAGACTGGTTTATCATGTAGGCTTGCTACATGTGACAGAAAACCCAAGATCTGTCTCTCTTTTCATATTAAAAACCCAGAGGACTGCACTGCAGAGCTGGTGAGGTAGCTGTGTGAAGTCTCCAAGGATGCAGAGCTCTGTAACTCCACTTCACCATCCTGGCATCCATCCTCCTGGGTGCCCCAGGCTCCATAATGAAGGCTGAAGCTGCTGCCCCGGGGCCCTCTGAAGGCAGCACAGGAGGAAGGAAGAAGGGCTGGCCTGTTTCCTTTGAATAAACCTTCCCAGCATGCATCAGTTCTAAGTCTATCATGGGGACCACAGCTTAGCCACATGGCCACACCCAGCTGCAAAGGAATCCAGGCACCAAAGCTTATCTAGCACACATGTTGTGTAGGTTTTCATCAAAAGGAAGAAAAGGAGGATGGACATAGGATAGCAATTACTATGAGGCCTCCCTCTACCAGGCAGCTGGGAGGCCATCATAGTAATCTAGGGGAGAGACAACATTGGCTTGTGTCAGGCGATGGTGGAAAACAGTTGTAGGTGGTCAGATTCTAGATTCTGAAGGTGTATTTGGCAGCATTTGTTGGAACATTTTATCTGGGTATGTGGGGGAGGGGAAGGGAAAAATGGGTGCATAGAGAGAGAAAGAGAAAGGGAGTGAGGGAGAGGGATCAAGGATGAGGCCAGGTTTTGGACCCAAACCAGAGTGGGTCTGCTGTGGATGGAACTGAGACAAGAGCTCTGTGTGCCTGCTGGGAGGGAGTGCTATCTTGATGGTGTCACGTCTGTAGGGCCCATTAGACATGTGGGTGGAGCTTTCTGGAAGGCAGTTTAACATACAAGACTGTAGTTCAGGGGAGATTTCTGGGCTGAATGATACCTGGAATCAAGCAATGAGATGAGATCACCCAGGGCATAAATGCAGACAGAGAAGAGCCTGAGATTCAGGAAGATGGAGGAACCAGCAAAAGAAATGGGCCACAAGGTCCAGTCAGGAAAAAAGGGAATGGCGATGGATGTCCAGGAGGCCTCAAGGATAGAGTTGTGAGGAGGCTGTGGCTGCCTATGTCATATGCTGCTCACAGGCCAAGTGAGACCAAGCGGGCATTGATCAGTCGAAAGATGATTGATTGCCTTGACCAGAGCCTTTTCAGTGTACTTGTGGGGAGCTAAAACCCGACTGGAGTGAGTTCAAGAAAGAGTGTGGGAAATACTGTGGACTATAGATTCTGAAATTTCTTTCCATGATCAAGCAAGTATAACCTACATAGAATACATCTTTTATCACATTATTGGGCTTGTAAGAAGTCAAGGAATTCTCCAAGGGGTGAAAATTGTCAAATAAACCATGAGCTAAGACCAGAGAGATGAGCAGTAGGCTGCTCCCATGGGCTAGGAGACAGGGTCATCGGCAGCCGTAGTCATATCTCTCAAACACGTTCTCCTTCTGCATCAGCACCCTCTCTTTAGCATGAGAGACCAGGATGGGTGAACTTTTGATTGGTGTCATGGCTCTGAAACCTCTGAATCACACCCTGGCTGTTTTCTTCAGCTCTGTCTTCTCTGCGACTACAGGAAATAGGAGAATCCTTCAAAGCTGACCCGAAGGCCTCCAGTTTCCCACATGCGCTTCTGGTTGTAAACTCACAATTTACAATTGCTCTCCCTCTTTCCCAACTACACTCTGGCACTGTGAGAACAAACCAGGTAACTCTATAATTTTTTCTAAAACACCACCGTTGTCATGGCAACTAAGAGCCAGAGGCACTTGCTCTCCTGTTGCCTTCTCTGCCCTCCACCTGCACTTCTTCCCATGTTACCACCAGTGATCGTTTGAGTAATACGATGTGGCAGGCTCAAAACATGGATTTCTAGACTTTTAGTTTCTCGCAGCAGGGAAGGTTATCCTGCCTCCTGTGGAGAAAATCACCAGCCCTGAGGGACCTTGCCAGGCTTGAGGCACAAAACCACAGGACAGTAATGAATAGAATGTGGAAGGTGTACCTGGGACACCACCAATTTTTCCTAACACGGTGATAGGGTGCATGGTGGAGTGCTGACAGGATAGGGCCTCCCCTTTTTCTGTCCCCTCCTCTGCCCACTGAGTCTGTGACAGACAAAAACCTGTGAATAGTTCAGGGTGCTGCTGGCCTGGTGTTTATTTTTCTGACAGCATAGAAATTATCAACATGGTTGCAAGGATATTAAAAAAAATGAACAGATGAATCACAGTAGAAGAATTTAGAAGGTGACTAAAACTTGCATTAAGAGGGTATAGGGATCAGCTGATTTTAGAGCTGAATTATAATTCAACTTTAGAGTCGTGCTTCTGAGTCCAGAATGCTAACCCAATATGTCAAGGAACTGCCACATGCAATTATAATGAACATATTATTATAATGTATTCATCTTATTGTGGGCCAAGAATATAGTATACATTTTGCAGATTGACACTGGTATGGGGATCACACTTTAAGAAGCAATGCTTTAAAAAGCACTTAGTTTGGTATTAATTGAATTTTTCCAGACCATAAACAAGATACCAAGTTTTATGAGGCTTGGATAAACTAATGGAAAATAATAAAGGAATTATAAAACTAAAACTATAAAAAACTTGTTAACAAAGAGGCAAAGATATCTAAATCAAACATTAGCAAATTAAATCGGCCTTATATTGAGTGTATTAGGGCATATTAATAAACATAAGCATGATTCTTTATATAAAATCTTATTAAGAAATATTTCAATGTGTTTTATCAGTTCAACAAATGCAAGGAGAAAGACTATATTAATAGATTATTTCAACTTAATAGATTCTCCAAAGGCCATTATGATATTCATGAGCCATTCTTAATTAAACTCTCAGAAAAAGTTAAGGCAGGAAACCACAGAATTATAGAGGATATGAATTAAAAATCAGTAACAAACATTGTACAAATGACAAAATCCTAAAATGACTGCCATTAAAATCAGGAAAATATGGGGTACTTGGCATCTCCATTATTATTTAACATTGTTTTGATTTAATATATTAAATCAAGATAAGGAAGTAAACAGAATTAACATGACAAAAAAGAGGAAATTTACTTTCATTTGAAGCTGATTTTATGATACATTTCTAGAACATCCAAGATATTCTGTTAACAGAAACCTATGAAAAGGCTATAAAAGAACTTGGCAATGTTTGAATGTGAGATAAATACAAGAAAAGCCAAAAACTTTTCCCTAATCTGGAAAAATAAATCCAGTTAGAATTAGAAAAGGGAAAATACATTCTTTCCTCAATATTTGGGGAAATGTGTGAGAATTGGTAGCTACTTTTGGAAAAAGAAGAATTAGAAGAGAACCAGTGTTCCAAATATTAGCATTCCACTGTTACATTTCATTCATTTATCCAGGAATTGCTTTTTGAGCGCCTACAATGGGGAAGACACTTTTTGAGGTATTTGACATTTTTTAGGTATTGGGGATACAGGAAAGAGAATATCAAAAGCAAAGTTGCCATCCTTATGGAAGTTATATTGTGGCTTCCATCGGGGAATAGACAAATAGACATTTGGTGTGGGTCTGAGTGGAGAATCCATACTGCAGAGAAAAACTCTAATTGAAATTCAGATAAGAGATACAGGGCTGGGAATATAGCTCAGTTGGTAGAGTGTTTGCCTTGCATGCACAAGGCCTTGGGTTTGAACCCCAGCACCACACACACACACACACACATAAGAACAACAACAAAGAGATACAATAATAATTGACTTTTCAAAAAGATGAAAATAGTTTCTTTCCCCATTTTATGTATGAAGTATATTCCAGATGGTCTAAAAGTATAAAAACAAAAAACAAAAAATTAGGTAAATGTGAACACTTAGAATATGTAAATCACTTGGGGGTTAAAAAGATAAGCAAAAGAAAGAAACAATTTAGAGAAACTATAAAAAGGAAACAGACATTCTTGATTACATACAAGTTTATAAGTTGTTCATGTCAGAAGCTATTGTAAATATTAAAAGATAGAAGACAGACCAGGAACATTTTTTTTGGCTCATATGATATTCAGAGGTTACTATCTTTCTTATACAGAGAATTTTTATAAAATGACAAGAAGGAAGAAATGATTACAATCATAAAATAGTCCAAGTTTCCAGAAGAAATCTACTGAAGAGTAATATATATTGTTGAAAAAAATGTAGGAATCTCCTCTTGTTAGGGCAATCATGATTAGTACAACAATTGAGGAATCATTTGTCATCCATTCTATTGATGATAAATAGAAGATTGATGGCACTGAGTACGGTTAGGTATGTGGGAAAATGGGTATTCATGTCCTGTCAGTGGGAACATGGCTGTCCAAAACCTTTTTGGAAAATAATCTGATCATATCTATTAAAATTAAAAATGCATACATAAACTTTATGTCCTAGTACTCCCATTTATGAGACTTCATCCTACGGAAACAAAAGTATCCTTATCTAAGTTTGAATAGATGAGGATGTTTAGTCACAGACTAGTAGCAACAAAAATAGACACATACATACATACATGCATTCAATTAAAAAAAGGAAAACACAACTAAAACCACAGCAACAAAATACCTGGGTGTCTATCAATAGGAGGATATCCTGAAGATTATGGTACAATCCCAGTACTGAATACCATACAGCTGGTAAAAGGGTGAATTGGATCAGCCTAGTGAATCTGGAAGGATACTCATACCAAATCCTTAAGTGATAAAAATGAGTTATAAGGACATATGGTAAGATTTCATATGTGAAAACAAAATAGGATAATTTTTTAAAAATATATAATCTTAGATAAAGATATGGAAGAATAAATACAAAACTATTAACATGTTACATCAGGGACTGGGACTAGGGAATATGAGAGAATAAGAGATTGTGACCTTTTCCTGTTTCTGTGGAATTTATTTATTACAAGAAAATAAGCTTCACCAAGGACAAAATTTTTGTCTTGTTCATTGCTAGCTCTCAGACATAGTGGATCCATTCAATAAAACAGGTTAAATAAATGACATTTGTTATTTCTTTAATTTAAAAAAAAGAGAGAGAAAATAATGGGATCAGAAAATGGAGAAATTAGAGGGGAAATAAGAGCAACCCCAAAGAGACAGGAGATGGCTACTGCAGAAATAAAAGCTCTCTTGCCAGAGGGATCAGGGGGAATTTTTAAGTCAGGAATCAAAAAAGAGGAGGATGGGGCTGGGGATGTGGCTCAAGCAGTAGCGCGCTCGCCTGGCATGCATGCGGCTCGGGTTCGATCCTCAGCACCCTAAAAATAAATATTAAAAATTCTCTCTCTCTCCTAAAAAAAAAAAAAAAAAAGAGGAGGATGGTAAAGGTGAGGCACGTGCTTTGCCATTGAACTACATCCTAGATTATTTATTTATTCACTTACATAGTAGTACTAGGAATCAAATCCATGGGTGCTTTACCATTGAGCTATATCTCCATCCTTATTATTTTTATTTTGAGACAGAGTCCCCCTAAGTGGCTGAGGCTGACCTTGAATTTGCAATCCTGCTTCAGCTTCCCTAGTAGCATGTGTCACCGTGCTCAGCAAGATCTAATGTAATTCCAAGTCTCCAAAATAGTCACAGAAAAAAAAAAAGTCTACCTTACAGAGGAACAAGATTACTACAGCCTATACCTGAGAGCAAGATCACTGTGCGGTCCCTGTTGGCTCTCATTCCCACTCCCTAAGGGAACACCACCAGCAGTATCCTCATCCCATTGGCCTGAGGCTGCAGTGTGCCCGCTCCAGGAGACACAATCTTCCTGCACAAGAACTGAAGGGTTCAAGGCCTGGTGTACACAGTGTTCAGCTTTGTTCTTCATTTAAAACAAATACTTGAGGAAAACATGCATCATAAACACAGAAGGGCCAAGAATAGAAAGGATGACAAGGGTTTAGAAGATGAAGAATAGTTTTAAAAATTAAATCTGTATTCAGAAAATGTTGAGAGGATGTAATATTCATAAATCAAGGGCTAACCATATACAAAAAGTTCTTGCAAGTTAAAAAATTGCTTATCACATGCTACAGGGACACTGCTACATCGATGTTCATAGCAGCTCAATTCACGATAGCAAGACTGTGGAACCAGCCTAGATGCCCTTCAATAGATGAATGGATAAAAAAAATGTGGCATTTATACACTATGGAGTATTACTCTGCATTAAAAAATGACAAAATCATAGAATTTGGAGGGAAATGGATGGCATTAGAGCAGATTATGCTAAGTGAAGCTAGTCAATCATTAAAAAACAAATATCAAATGACTCCTTTGATATAAGGGGAGTAAACAAGGACAGGGTAGGGACGAAGAGCTTGAGAAGAAGATTTACATTAAACAGGGATGAGAGGTGGGAGGGAAAGGGGGTGAGAAGGGAAACTGCATGGAAATGGAAGGCGATCCTCAGGGTTATACAAAATGACATATAAGAGGAAAGGAGGGGTAAGACAAGATAATACAAATGAAAGAAATGATTTACAGTAGAAGGGGTAGAGAGAGAAAAGGGGAGGGGAGGGGAGGAGAGGGGAGGGGGGATAGTAGAGAATAGGACAGACAGCAGAATACATCAGACACTAGAAAGGCAATATGTCAATCAATGGAAGGGTAACTGATGTGATACAGCAATCTGTATACGGGGTAAAAGCGGGAGTTCATAACCCACTTGAATCAAACCGTGTAATATGATGTATTAAGAACTATGTAATGTTATGAACGACCAATAAAAAAAAATTGCTTATCAGAAGAAAGCTCCTCTCCTCCCCTCTCCTCTCCTCCCCTGCCCTGAGCTGCATGGTCCCCCAACCCTGGGCAGCCAGGAAGAAATACAAGTGGAGAATCATCCACCTACCAGATAGAAAAAAAAATTTAGGGCCCTCCCCCAACTCCACTGGCCGTCTACCCACCCACGCCTCTTTCACAGGGGACAGACCACGGGTCTGCCCGCCCTGTCCTGCGTGAAGTGCCAACGCCCTCCCTGCCCTGGGCCTAGCCCCCGCCCCTGAGATTGCACATTAACTACTGTAAGGAGAGGAGTGGCGTTGGGAAATGTGAACCATGAAAATATCAGTGATGCTGATGAGGAGAATAAACTGAACGCCTTTGTAACAGTCAAAAAAAAAAAAAAAAAAGAAAGCTCCAAATTACTGGAAGACATGACTGTAAGTCGAATCATGACTGTAAGGTGGAAATCAAGGGGTGCTCCAAAACAAGAGATGAGGAGTATGAAGAAAAAGATAAGAGACCTGGAGGACAGGTCCTGAGCTCTAATACTAATATATATTATATATATATATATATATATATATATACTATATATATATAATACTATATATATTAGCATATATAGATATATATTAGTATATATTATATATAACATATATTGGTATATATATTAGTATATATATGTTTGTATAATAATATATTAGTATATATTATATATAGTATATATAACTATTATGTAGTATATATAACTATTATATAGTATATAATATATATATTATATACTATATAATAGTTATATATACTACATAATATATATTATGTATATAATAATATATATAATATAATATTATATTATATATATTATTTGTTTCCACACAAATAAACAAAAATATATATAATATATTGTATATATTTATATAAATATATACTCTCTCTCTCTATATATATATATATAAAGGTTAGAAAGATACTATTGGATAAGGAAGAAGAGGAAAGTTTCAGAAGTGAAGAGATATTTAATATTTTGGATTCAAACTGCCTGTTGAAGGTAGGAGGGGCAACCAACCAGGTGGAAATTCTACATTCTAAATTTTTGGGCTGAAGAGAATAATTGATAAGTTTTCAGAAAAATATATTCAAATTTGCACCAGTTGTAATGGCATAAGACTTGTCTATAAAATTAAATGCCAGTGAACAAAGCGGGCAGGGTTTCTTGGTTTTGAGGAAAAATAACTAAGAACCTGAATTTATGTGGTTAGAAAAAAAATTGGAAAGTCTGGGAATGTGGCTCAGTGGTAAGGTGCCCCTGGGTTTAACAGCCATTACAAAAAAAAAAAAAAAAAAGAAAGAAAAAAATGTTGTAAATAATGTATAAAAATTAGGCAAAACCACAGGGATTTAAAAAATGTGCTATTCATACACCATTTCTGAAAAATTACTCTAATAAAATTAAAGAAAAAAATAGTGTAGATTATAATAACTATTGGTAACCAAGGAAGCTATTATAACTTAGACTATTATGACTTAAATTATTATAACTTAAACTATTATAATTTATATTACTATTGTATTTCATACAATTTTTAAGAACTGGTTCCTATAATTAAAGAATATATAGTACAAAAATTGATCATAATTTGGAAGCATAATTTCACTAATATTGGGAGCTATGTTTGGGAAACACAGAACATAGGTAAAGACATTTCTTATTTTGAGGGGCGATCACAATGATTAATTGTTGATATTTATAGAGAAATACTTTTTAAAAATTAAATGTAATAGCTGTTAAAATGGTAATAGCATGCTGATTTTGGCTGAGCTTTCAGGTGCCTATCTAACATCCTTTCTCGTCTTCTTTCTTAGAAACAGAATGAGATGGAGCTAGCCTCATCTAAGACCATTTTTCCAGCTATCTCTTTTTCTGGTGAGGTATATTCTAAATATATATAATCACATCTATGTGGCTGTGTTCTGATTATGTGTAAGGGGAAGTCTGTGTGGAACTTCAGGGGAGACTCCTCCTCTGGAGCTCATTAGTTGGAGACACGCCCTTTCTTACCTTCCCCCATGTCTTTTTCTAGATGCATGGTGCTTGGACCGAAAGATGGGAACATCAGCACCACCTATGACTCTGAGAAATGAAATTACTAAGAATGGTTGGGCAGAAAAAGAGTGGTTAAAATATGTGTGCATTACAAATATTGATGTGTATGTGCATATGTGTAATAATAAGCAGTTATGACACTGGATCAAGGGGCTGAAATTCTATTTTTTTTCCACACAAATAAACCAGGGCTTCTTGAAGAAATGACTGATCAAGGGCTGGGGCAGGAAATGTATGAGATGGATTGGAAACATCTTGTCATACCAGTAAGGTATGGTAAGGAAGCTGTCAAAGATTACTGGGATCATGTCAAAAGTTTTCAGAATATATATATTTCAATTGTCAAGAAGCTAGAAGTCATGAACTTTTATATATACTCAGGATTTAACTTGAAGAAGTCCCAACTGGCTCAAGATGGGACAATCTGAATGTCAAGCAGGGTAAGGGATCCAGGGTCAACAAACACAGTGTCATCTCATTTATGTACTGCCCTCCCCCCCAGACTTGTACATGTAAGAATATATATTCTTTAGTACTCTTATTTTGGGGATTCTGCTTTACTAAGTGGAATCAAGTACTAACTTATAGATTCTTGAAACCATTTGAAAAAAGAAAGAAAGAAAGAGCAGCAGAAAACCCAATCAATCTTGAAAAGGTCAGTAAGGGGAAAAAATACAAAGAAGGGGAAAAAGCCACAAAGACATAATAATTGGCAGAATCCAAAAGCAAAATGCAGAAGTATATTCTTTATGAGGTGTGCTAAAAATAAACAGACACAGCAAAGTTGAAAAATACATAGATTGGTAAATATATATGAGGGATCTACTAACTGAAAGAAAACAGGGTTAGCCAGGGAACTTTCAGACAAGGTAGAATCAAGGCCAAGATCTTTGAATGGAATAAAAAATACTATTTTATATATATAAAAAGTGTTTCAATTGCCAAGAAGCTAGAAGTCATGAACTTTTATATATCAAAACTACCTTGTGTTGAGACAAATAAAACAAAATCTGTTGAAAATAGAAAGAAAAAATAATCACAGTAGGGGACATTTAATACACTTCTCTTCAAAAATACAAAATAAAACAAAAATAACAGGGAAGATTTGAGTGCTATGTTGAAGAAGTTTTGTTAGGGTTTTTCACCCAATAAACAAAGAATAAACATTATTTTCAATTCCCAGGGGGCATTAAAAGTGGGACATTGATCAATACTAGGTACTGAAAAATCTCAATAGTTCCCAAAGGTTGAAAAAGGTACAGTCCACATTTTCCAATCCAATGCACTATTGGTAGAATTCAAAACAAAATTATAATTAAATAATCTTTAAACCTGTTGGAGATATTTTTAAAAAAGGTTTTCTAAGTGTCTCTTGGTGAAAGGGAAAACCGAGTACTCGGTTCCTGGCTATTTGGGAATTGACATTACAGGCACTTGGCATCTTAGCATGGAGTTGCAGAGCATTTTTTGTGTATTGTGCTTTTTATTGCAAAATGAGATATGTTAAAAGTAAATGAACAAAACATTTAATTTTCAAAAATAGAATACAAACTCAACTACATTGAGAAAAATAGGAGGGAATTAATAGATATAAAAGCAGAAATAATTTCAATAGAAAACTACAAACAGAACAGAGGGGGCAGGAGACTCTTTCCTGGGTGGCCCCAGCAGGACAGTCTCTGGAGCTCAGAACAAGATTCCTCAGAGCAAGAGGTGGCGTCCACATTGGAGACCTTGGTCTGCACTTCAGCCTCCAGACAGGATGGCTCCCCCTGCTTCCCCAGGCGCCTGTCCTCTGGCTAGCCCCGCTGATTGCTTCATCTGCTCACCTCCCAGGCATCCTCTTCCTTCTTGTAAGGCTCTGACTCCTGGATCACCTACCCCACACTCTGCCAACATCCTGGATAAATTTTGTTCTCTGGAGCCTCCCTGTTTTTTGGCTTCATCTCAACTGCTTTGGCATAACACAGGCCTAATTCATTTCCCAACTTTTCCCACTTATGAAATCCTTAGTTCAAATATCTCCCAGCCCTGACCACACCCTCCTCTTTTTCCCACATGGATATTTCCTTTGTACCTTTCTTTCACCTTCAGTTCCTTGGCTGCTTTAGTTTCCCCACTTTGGTCTTTATAACCTTCCCTTTCTGCATTAGATTTCGGATCCGATATTCTCAATCCATGAAATGTGCTCATTCTGGCTTGTTTGTGAAAAGTGACCGACATGTTCTCCTCACTTATCATCATTCCTTGGGATGAGATCTCAGCAAGTCACTCGCTGACTAACTGCAAAATTAAATTCTTATGTCCCAGGGAATCATTGGGAGCCCTGAGGAGTCCTCAGGCTTTGGGAGTGGGAGGATGATGTGGGGAGGCTTCAAGAAGGGAGAGGCCTGAGCTCTGGCTGGTGGGGCACTTGCCCGTAGGGAAAGGGGTGCCAGGCGGGGGTAGGAATGCCTCTGGGTGCCCAGAGAAGTGAAAGGCTGGTGCAAGCCTGTGAAGGGGCCATAATGTCACCACAGTCCCATCAGAACAGATGGAAGATGGAAGTGCTTGGTACGGAATACGGGTGAGGGAATAGCTTCTGATCTCTTCCATAATTCCAGGAACTTCACCTGGCAATGAATCCAGAAGTCCTCTGGAATCCAGAAGACCCCCCCCCCCTCCTCTGAAATTCCCCCAGGCAGCATTTCAACTCCCTTTATCCTAAAGAAGTAGTTAGCAGGGAACAGGACAAGCTTGGTAAGAGGTAAAGTACAATCAGAGGGAAGGAGACTCAGAAAAGTGGTCCCATCCATATCCTGCTCAGGTAGGAAGAGATTGGTGTTGTCTCTCCTGTCCTTGGGTGCTCAGGGGATGCTACGGAGTTGTGTGTGTGTGTGTGTGTGTGTGTGTGTGTGTGTGTGTGTGTGACTGCTTACTAGGGACAGAGGAAGAAGCTCTCCCTGAAACTCCTGTCAGTCAGCCAGGCCTTGGGGTGGGAGGGACAGAGAGGAAGGAGACACACTAATGTGGGGACATCATCTCAGACTGACATCCAAGGCCTTTTACAACCTGACTCAAAACTCGTTCAGCCTCATTTCCCACCCATTTGCCTTCCATTCACAGCTTGTTCAAAACACATTGCTCTTTTCTGCACTTTCTGAGTATGTTCCCATCTCCTTGCTTTTGCTGATTCTACCCCTTCTGCCTGGAGGACTCTTCCTTTCTTTTGTTCTTGTCAAAATATTGCCTGTTCTTACGGCCTACACAGAAGCCATCTTCTCTGTGCATTCTCTAAGTCTCCCTGGATCAGCATTAATTATTCCCTCTTGGCCTTCTCCAGTGCAGGGCTGAACTTTGAAAGTACATTTTTGTGTGTGTGTGTGTATGTGTGTGTGTGTCTGTGTGTGTGTCTGTGTGTCTTGACCTGTGTTATAGGCACTGCTTTCCAAAGGCAGGAAAATTTGTGCACCATGCTGGCATAGCATAGGTGCTCAATAAGTATTTCTCAAAATGAAAACAATTCTTGTTCCTCTATGTCCCGAGGGACTGCAGAAATATGCAAGAAGTAGAATGATCTGGAGCTGTAGGGGAAGGCCAGGAATTGAAGTGTGCAGCTGTCTTCATGCCAACACTGGCTGTGACTGAAGCGTGACAGACAGAAAAATGCACCCTCCACTTAAAGATGCCCACATCCCCAGGACCTGAGAGATGGTTGTGTAACATGGCAAGGTGGAATTAAGTTTGCTATCACCTGGCATTGAGATGGGAGGATTATGTAAGACTATCTGGGTAATTGCAAGAGTCCTTATAAGTGGAAGAAAGAGGCAGGGGGTTAGAGTCAGAAGAAATGTGAAATAGGGGTAGGAGAGATGTGCCTGCTGGCTCCGAAGATGAAAGGGGCCATGAGCTGAGGGATGTGGACAAAATCTAGAGGGAAAGGCATGAAAATGGCTTCTCCCTGAGACCCTCTTGCTGATGCCTTGATTTTAGCCCTGTGGGTTCCATTTCAGACATGTGACTTCCAGAACTGGAAGATTTATGCTCGCTACTAATTTGTTTCACCACTCACTACTAATTTGTTTCAGCAGCAATAGGAAATAGATGCTGAGGCAGATCCCTTTTGGCAGGCTACTTTGCTCAGCTGCCTCACCCCTAGGGAGATTCTCCTAGAGCAAAGCCCTGAGCAATTCTCAGTTTTGAGCCAGCATGGGAGGACACTTGTGTTGCAGCTCCCTTGTGCTTATGGGGCTGTCGAGGGTGGGGAAGGGGACTGTGTTAGCCAGACCTGAGCACAGCATCTCTGTAGATAACTGTGAACTTGGTGAGACTCATGCACAAGGGCAGAGTGCAGCCATGTGTCTTGTCCCTTCCCCTAAGTGCATTTCTTCGTGTGGTTTGGAGTCAATGGGTCTCTTTGGACTGCAAACTCCTTATTTGTAAAAAAAAAAAGGACTGGATCAGATCCCTGTCAGGCCACTGGCAGCAGACCCTGCCTGTGCTCTTCACCCAGTCTGACTGAGTCTGTCCTCTTGGCCCCACTCACCTCTGAATTCTCTTGCCTTTGACACATCCCCACTCACACAGCCTTTGTTCCTGGTGTGTTCCCTCAAGGACAGATCTCAAGCTCTCGGCTCCCCATTTGCTTGACAGAAACACTTTGTACCGAATAAATATCATAAAATACGATTTTGCCATATTCTCTAGATCCCAAAACATGACTCTTCTGGGGCAGAGGCTGCTTCCTGCTTGAGTGGAAGGCAGGGAGAAGTGTGGTCCACTCCGGCTTTTTCAGGGTTATTTTTGCTGTAATTGTTGGCCATAGTCTAGGTGGAAAGGAGAGGGCGCAGATGGACAGAGACATTGTCATAGGTAACAATGGCTGTGCGATTTCATTTTTCATAATCCTGTGATAGCTACTCAGAAACCAATCATAGCTAACTATTTTGTGAAATAATTCAAATAAGCAGACAAGAATAGAATAGTATATTTAATATCCATGTCATATATCCACTGTCATCTAGATCAAATTTTAGTTGTATGTGTATTTAATTCTTAAAAAAAGGAAAAGCATCAATTGAATCCTTGAATCCTTCCCCTTTCCACCCAGAACCAGCTACTATTGTGAGTTTAGTGTTTGTGCCTACCTTTTATGCTTTTAGTTTTAAATTATATAATTGCACATCCATTTGTATTATAAAGTGTTGTTTTGCAGATTTAAAATTTTGTATAAATGATTCCATACTTGAATCAACCTGGAGGACATTATGTTAAGTAAAAATTATCCTGGCACAGAAGCAAATACTATATGATTTCACATATGGAATCTAAAACACTTGAACCCACAAGTAGAGAGTAGAACAGTGGTTGCCAAGGCACTGTTTGTGGGTACAGACTTTCTATAAGGTGAATAAGTTTTAGGGAATGTGGGCTGGGGTTGAAGCTCAAAGTGCTTGCCTAGCATGTCTGATGCTTAGGATGCAGAAGTTTTGGAATTATGGCAACAAATTTTAAAACCCTTCCTATAATTTTTTGTCTATTTCTATTCTTAATTTTTCAGAATAAATGTTAATAATTTATCTTTTCTTGGAAAGTATTCATTACTTTGATGTTTTAAAACATATTAACAAAGAAACTTCTCACAACTTCAAGTTTTGTATCTATTTTTGTATCCTATGTGATTTTCATTAATAGGTGTTTAAAAAAATATTTGAATTCATTTATTATCTCTCCTCATTATTATATTCTAGTCTACTAATCTCTGCTTTTTCTTCTGCTGCTGCTCTACATTCCTTAGGTTATTTCATTGTTATTTCTGTAAATTGAATATTTTTACATATAAGAGGTTGTAAGGGGAATGGGAAAATAAACAAGGAGAGAAATGAATTACAAAAAAAATTGTTTGTATTTTTTAATTGATTTTATTTTTTAAAGACACGACAGTAGAATGCATTACAATTGTTATTACACATATAGAGCACAATTTTTCATATTTTTGTACATAAAGTATGTTCACGCCAATTCATGTCTTTATACATGTACTTTGTTTTTTTGCATTACAATTCTTATTACACATATATACCACAATTTTTCATATCTCTGTATATAAAGTAGGTTGATACCCAATTCGTGTCTTCATACATGTACTTTGGATAATGATGTCTATCACATTCCACCATCCTTGTTAATCCCCTGCCTCCTCTCTTTCCCTCCCTCCCCTCTTCCCTATCTAGAATTCATCTATTCCTCCTATGTTCCCCCTCCCTACCCCACTATGAGTCAGCCTCCTTATATTAGAGAAAACATTTGGCATTTTTTTGGGGGGGATTTGCTAACTTCACTTAGCATTATCTTCTCCAACTCCACCCATTTACTTGCAAATGCCATGATTTTATTCTCTTTTATTGCTGAGTAAAATTCCACTGTGTATATATACCACATTTTTTTAATCCATTCATCCACTGAAGGGCATCTAGGTTGGCTCCACAGTTTAGCTATTGTGAATTGTGCTGCTATAAACATCGATGTGGCTATGTCCCTGTAGTATGCTCTTTTTAAGTCCTTTGGGTATAGTCCAAGGAGAGGTATAGCTGGGTCAAATGGTGTTTCCATTCCCAGATTTCCAAGGAATCTCGAAACTGCTTTCCATATTGGCTGCACCAATTTGCACTCCCACCAGCAAGGTATGAGTGTACCTTTTTCCCCACATCCTCACCAACACTTATTGTTGTTTGTCTTCAGAATAGCTGCCATTCTGACTGGAGTGAGATGATATCTTAGAGTAATTTTGATTTGTATGTCTCTGATTGCTAGAGATGATGAAGTTTTTTTTATATATATTTGATGATTGATTGTATATCATCTTCTGAGAAATATCTGTTCAGGTCCTTGGCCCATTTGTTGATTGGGTTCAAAGATGCTTTTTTTTGAGGAACTATGAGAAAAGTTTAGAGGCTGGGAGTAAAGCTCAGTGGTAGAGCCCCTGTCTATTTGCCTACTTGTCCTGGGTTTGATCCCTAGCACTACAAAAACAGAAACAAACAAACAAAAAAGGAAAGGCTTAAGGTTATGATTTAACACATCACAAAGCAGATAGAGAAATGCCATATCATCTTGGTATATCTATAATTAATTTTTACAAAATAAGATAAAAATTTAAACTAAAATAGCCATAATGGAAGCAAAGTATCTTATCATAAATAAAAATGTGTTATATGGGCTGGGGATGTGGCTCAAGCGGTAGTGCGCTCGCCTGGCATGTGTGCGGCCCGGGTTCGATCCTCAGCACCACATACAAACAAAGATGTTGTATCCGGCGAGAACTGAAAAATAAATATTAAAATTCTCTCTCTCTCTCTCTCTCTCTTAAAAAAATGTGTTATTATTTTTAAACTGTAAAGTCTCATAAATTATATTAGTTAATATACATTTTTTTCTGAAAATTATGAAATACCCCAATTAATAATAGCTTAAGCAAAACAGTGTTTATTATCTCACATAAGAATTGAGAGATGGGGGCTGGGGTTGTGGCTCAAGCGGTAGCGCGCTCGCCTGGCATGTGTGAGGCCCGGGTTCGATCCTCAGCACCACATACCAACAAAGATGTTGTGTCTGCCGAGAACTAAAAAATAAATATTAAAAAAATTCTCTCTCTCTCTCTCTCTCTCTCTCTCTCTCTCTCTCTTAAAAATAAAAAGAATTGAGAGACTGAGAGATGGGACAGTTCCAGTCCCAGGGTTAATTCCAAAGCTCAGTGATGAAATCAGGAACCCAGTTTCTTTTCAACTTTGGGATGCTGCATCCTCAACATAAGGACAGTGTCCTTCCTCACAGTAGAAAGATGTCTCCAGCAGTTCTTGTTCATCCCATGAAGACATGTCAATGGTGAAAATTAGAATCTTTGGATCATTTCTTTTTATTAGGTGGTAGGAAACTGTCGGAAGCCAGTGAAATGTGCATGGACCAGATGGGCATGGTAGCCATTGGATGGGAAGATCTGGTATTTGGGAACTCCCAGCGGCACCCTTGCACGTTTTGAGATAGTCCAATACATGTGAACTCCCACCCAGCTCTGCCAAAAGTTCCACACAGTCCTGGAGATGGGGTGACCTGCTGCAGCTACATAGACACACAGCCTCTCAGAGATGGGTGTGGCTTGCCAAAATGCCAATCAACCTGCTGACTGCAGACACCATGAAGCAAGACTCCATCCACTGAAACCTTATCCCTGTCTTTGATGTACTCTCTTAAATAAATGACCAGGGCCATTTTCTAGATGTTCTGTTGCAGCTCCTGTATGGGCGCTCTGCTTTTAAAACTAATTCTTGGCTCTATCTCTTAATTCTTTACTATTTCAGACTTTATTTTTCTAAGCAGGAAAAATTACCCTGGCAGGGTGCTGACCACCTCTTAAAAGGAAACCTTTCCCCAAAGTCCCAGTTAAAGATACTTTTCAGCTCCCATTGGCCACCCAATGGGAAAATGAAGTTGAAAATGAAGTAAGAAAGTGGCCATCTGCCTTTGAATCTTTGATAGAGCAAATGTGGGATGGCAACAAGGAAGAGGGTCGGGCAGGTGAAGACACAGGCTCCCATTCGCGTTGGCGGTCCAGAGGGCTCACCACACAGAGTGTTCGGAAGAATTTGAAGACTCTAACAGAAAATTGTGCTAAGGATATGACAAAAAAATTCACAAAAAAATCTAATGACCAAACAACTGAAAAATCTTCAGCTTTGCTAGTGAGTAAAGAAATGCAAACTAAAATAATGAAATATTACCTTTTGCCTATCAGGTGAAGATGGAAAAGAAAAAAAACTTAGGGTTCAGAGATGTTGGGAGCACATCATGTTGAAGGATTGTAAATTTGCTGGTGTATATTAAAATCGTTTAAAATATATGTCTATGGTCTAGCCCAACAATTTCACATTTGGAAGTTTCTGTTGAGCAAACAGTTGGACAAGATGCAATTATGTTGTTCTGCCTTTATGGAGAATTTCTTTAGCGGTGGACACCAGGTTTGGTTCCAACTCTTTGCTACCACAAACAATATTGCTGCATATCCTAAGCTGAGTTCTTTTGTGGGATTGGGATCAATCAGTTTTGGGATGTATACATACCTCGTATCACCCTGGACTGCCAGATTCCTTCTGGAAAGATACATACCTTCTACTCCTGCTGCTTGTAACATGGTGTGATAACTGAGGATAGTATAGTCATCTTGGACCACAAGATGGTAGATACATGGAGAGGATCCTAGAATAACAGGATCAAAACCCCATGATATCCAAGGTCCCTTATGGTGAACTGGCCATACAGACTCTAGAACTGCAGAGAAGGGGACAAAGAGGGGAAGGATGGGAGAGAGAAACAGATGGAGGAGTGGGGGGAAGATATGTCTAGAATGGTTAAAGCCACAAATGGATTGTTCATTTCATGCTGAATCCAATTCTAACTAATTTATATTTTGGTACCTGGAAATGGGTTGGTGATGACTTGTGGGGAACGAGGACCCAGAGTTTGTAGGCAGAAAGTCTAGTGACTAGCCAGGTGGGGTGACTCAGAGGCTGAGGCAGGAGGATAAGTTCTAGGCCAGAAAGAGAAACTTATGAGACTCTTGTCTCAAAATAAAAATCGAAAAAAGAGTTGGGATGTAGCCCAGTGGTAGAGTGCCTATGGGCTCTATCCCCAGGCCTCTCTCCCCACAAAACACACACACACACACACACAGTCTGGTGACTACTATTAGGCAGTAGCAACACATTTGAAAAAAAGAAGCTGTCACAGAGAGCTAATCATTTGCCAAAGGAGGATGTGGTATTACTGAGGTGATGGGAAAACTAGAATCCTGGGTGGATTCACTGCTTCTTTCCACTTTCATCAGTGTTCGAGGAGAATGACGAGTGGAGCCTGGAGCTCGTCCACCTGAAAGCAGAGATAGGAGGAGGTACTGTCCTCTGGGAAGTGCTCGCTGCCTGAGGCCGGCCTCCAGCTCAAATTGGTTGAAAATCTGAAGTTTGGAGCTGTGCAGTGTGGAAAAGATAATCACTATAGTACCCCCAATGAGGCAGTGATATGTTTCAATGACTGTGAAAAAACAGCCTAAGAGGAGACAAAACTGGGGCCCCAAGTTTTCTGCCAGACAATGGAAGCCCAGCACATAGCAAAAATCAGATTAAGGATGGCGCCTGTATGCTAAAACTATCTGTATTTTTGTTTTCCTCTGAGGGTTTCTAGAAGCCATTAAGTTGGTAGAGAGGGACCTGGGCTGAAGAGGCTCCAGGGTCCACAGAGTTAACAGTTATGTGAGAACTCTGTTTGGTTTGGTCGGTGGATATTTGTATGTGGAGTATTTGGAATGGAGCAAACGCAAACAGCTCATTTGTCTATTAAGTGTTTGGAGGAATTATATTGACAAATATAATTACCATGAGCCTGGCTGTGAACACCTGAGATTGTTCTACCTCTGAAGTCCAGGCCTCCAAACCACAAAGGACACTGTGCATTTCCCAAGAAGGGGATGCTTTCCCATGTCCACCTCTGTTTTGGCCATACAAGATAAGGGACAAGGAAGAACAGACTGGAGAGCCCAGTGAACCAGGGAGGAACTCTCCATGGGCAGAACCTGGGGAATTCAGTAGCCCAAACAAGGACTTTCTCTGTAACAAAGAACAATGGAATCGGTTAATTGTAGACTAGTGACGACTATGTACTTTTACCTGCTCTCCTTTACCTAGTCATATTGCAGTTGATCTGTTTCTTACTCTTCTCCTGCATCTTGGGAGCAAATAACATCTTGTAGTCTGTAGGATCACAAAGAGCCATATCTAGACTCAGCTGGGAAAGAGCTCATCACTGAGACTCTGGACCTTGATCTGGAAGAGGTACCTGGTTTGCATTTTGCTGTAGTATTTTGAGGAAGGTGAGTGTGTCCTGTAGGAAATGGAAGGGTGTGTGTAGATAGTTGGGTAACCCCGTGGGCAGATTGAGTTAGAGACTGCAATGAGTCCCTAATATTTATTCTCCATTATTCCTCAATAAGCACTCTCAAGTGTTAGCTAGAAACTGGGCTGTTGGACCCACCGATCTTTTCTCAGCTGCCACTTCTGCTTGTAAGGCTACAAACCGAATTCTAAACAAGAGTATATGAACGGCAGTGGTTGGCCCATCTATAGAACAGTGTCCTTACAGGACATAATGGAAATGCCTTCCTATATCACTTTTCTCCTTCTTATTGGCCAGAGTAAGCACCTGTTAAATGAAGTAGGAAAGATGTCATCAACTGGAAGGAAATGTCACATATACATGATGAGGACAGTGGTGGAACAAGGCAGAACAAAACTGGGTTACCAATAATTGTGGAGCTCCAAATAGCCATGGGTTGCCTATGCTTATATGAGATAAAAATATATTTTTTGGATCTAGTCCTAGCTAATATATATTTCCTGCTCAATTTAGATAATCAGGAAAAAAAAAACACCCAGTGCTGTGTTTTAAAAAATGACCAAATGACAATGACAACAAAAGCAGGAAAAACCAATTGGAAGGGGGACAAGAAGGAAATGTGAAGTTACATTTAGTGTCCAATGTGACTATCAAGAGACATAAGCAAGTTTGTGTTTTCTTTCCTCTCAGGGGCCATCTTGTTGAGTGAAGGCATCTACTGCATTGCTGGGATTTGGGGCGGGGATGTTTTGCAATTTGACTGGCAATTAGGCAGCAGGTGTGCCTCCCTGGCGTTGTTGAGATCCTTCCCCAGCGATGTATGCTTCTTGAGTGCTTTCTCTAGTGTGTGATATTATTCATAAGCAAGCTTTGATTTTTTACAACATCAGGCAGAAATTGCATTTATAAACAGGCAAAATAGGTTGATTTTGTGTTAGAGGGCTACACATAAATAATTTAAACGCTGCACAAATGCCACATAAAAGTAAAGTACTTTAAGCAATGCAGTTATCAGCCCAGTTATGATAACCATATAACAATAGAGTACATGTTGCTGGCTACTCTAACGATAGATGTGTCTATGTTCTATGCATATTAAAAATACTCTGTGATTTATTATTTAAGTGGAATTGTTATACAACCTTGAAAAGTCTAATGCTAAAGAGTAACATCTGAAGCATTTAAATGTCATAAACATTGGAAATATATACGGAAATAAAGAAATTGTAATAGCCTTTGCTTCAAGTAAAATCTTACTCTGAAGTGTGGTGTTTAAAGAAATTTCAATTTGAGTTCCTCTGCTAAGTCCCAGTGGGTGAGGGTGCCAGAGCCCTGCTCACACCGCTTTCCCCTCAATCCCTGCCAGGGCTCCCTCAGCAGCCTCAGGGCAGTGTCCAGGGTCTGCAGACTGCAGTTAGGCAAACTTCTCTAGTTCTAAGCCTTCATTTAATGTAAGAGGGACTACAGCCAAGAGGCGAAGTTTTGCTTTTTAGATGATACTATGTGCTTTGAGGATGATCCGTGTCTCAGGAGCTCTGTAGTGTTACTCTGTAGTGTTACTCCAGTCTAACCTGAGTTTACCAGAGAAAACCTGCAGGTAGGGGAGGGGCAGAGAAGGGAGAGGAGAGGTAACAGGACAGTGGGAGGGGGGAGAATGTGCCAACATTACTCTTTTTATTTTTTTTAATTTGACTCAAAACTAAAACATCTTCTCCACGTATAATGAGCATTTAAAAAGTATTAATGAGATGCTTTATATTCTTGTTTGCACACCAAGCTTTGGAAATCCAGTGTATATTTCATACACTGGACAGGCCACATCACAAGTACCACCTTGTTGGACCCCGCGGAGGTGCAGCTGCACTCTCAGCCACCATGCCCCCTCCCACAACCCCGTGTCTGACACAAAAAGTTTCTTTCTTCCGTCTTTCTTTCCTTACCTCCATCAATCGATACTTTTCAAAAAGTTAAAAACCAAAACATTTTTATATAATATATTGTTAAAATATGGTAAAAGACCTAACTCATTAATGAGGGAAACAGTAAGACAGAGATTGGCTTATTTATTTAATTGAAGAAAAATACTGGAATAATATTGCAAAATTAGATACAAAAATACTAAAATATTCTCTGTTGGATAGAAAATCACTTGCAGGGCTGGGGTTGTGGCTCAGTGGTAGAGTGCTTCCCTTGTGTATGTGAGGCACTGGGTTTGATCCTCAGCACCACATATAAATAAATAAAGATACTAAATGTTCATCTACAACTAAAAAAATATATATATAAAAAGAAAATCACTTGCAACTTACCAGTCTTTTTCAAATGGGCACTTACTTTACAGAATATGGGCCCTATTCAGAAATAAATAGTAAGTCCAATAATACTACATTCCCCAGAGAATCAGATGATCCCTTTAAGCACTTGTTAGACTGTGTCCTAGTATGACTTTGAAAGGGTTTACAGTAATCTTTTTATCTTATTTCCAAGTTTTAGGGAACTTTTCTTAATACAGTATTTCTTCCTGTTTTCCAAATATCTTTACTTTCTTCCTTTCTCCCCTTAAAACTTATAGTGTCTGGCTCTGGGGTACAGTGGGGAGAGACATCTGCAGAGCTCTAGCAACTGTAGGCTCCCTGCAGCTTTTACTGGGACCATAGCTCTGCCTCCCCACCCACTCTGGGGTGAGAGGTAGGGACAACCACCCATCAGCTTGCTAGAAAGTAGAGTTCTTGAGCTTCACATGGACTTACCCAGATATTTACCTTTTAAAAAAAAATTTCGTTTGTAAGGCATTTCAAAATACACATGTGCAATATTGTGTTCATCATTCGATCTTTCTCTGCCCTCTAACATTCCCACCTCCTCAGAGTGAGTCCTTGTCCTTTTAAAAAACAAGTAATAGCTGTTATTTTATTTTGTTTGAACATAATTACATGACAAAGAACTTTCAAAGTAACTCCTATGACAGATAGAAAAACTGTGACAGTGGCTCATTATTTTATGGTTTCCAGCCAGTGATTTTGTTAATTACACTGTGCTTTATTATTTTCTGAACAAACAACTGAAGGGCATGACCTAAACATGATGGTTACAGTTGCATGAGTTTTCTTGTTGCTTTTCACAGTTTATGAATACAGTCATCCTCGGTACCTGTGGGGGACTGGCTCCAGAACTTCATGGATACCAAATTCCTTGGATGCTATTATCGCTTAGATAAAATGATATGTTATTTACCTTTAACCTTTCTGCACATCCTCCCATGTACTTCAGATCATCTCTACGTTACTTATAATACCTAATGCAGCATAAATACTATGTCAATGGTTGTTATGCTGTGTTGATTATTATGAGAAAAAAGTCTGTACATGTTTAGTACAGATATATTTTTTTCCATTTTTTTTTTGTACCAGGGGTTGAACCCAAGAGCACTTAACCACCAAGCGACATCCCCAGCCTTTTACAATTTTTTTTTATTTTGAGACAGGATCTCACTAAGTTGCTTAGGGCCTTGCCAAATTGCTGAGGTTGACTTTGAACTTGCGATCTTCCTGGCTCAGCCTCAGCCTCCTGAGCGCTGGGATTACAGGCCCAAATGTGTTTTTGTTGGATTGGTTAAATCTGTGGATGCCAAATGCATGGATATGGAAGGTTGACTGAGTTTCTACACCCAACTTCACTATACCTGTGAGTCCCAGAAATGTCTCTGAAAGCAAGTGAAGGATCTGTATAGGCATCTGATATAGAAGATACTGAAGCAAAATGCTTAATAGCACCTGTAAATACAACCCAGTGGCACATTCAAAAGAGAATTTTGAACCTAAGATGAGTAAGTTTGGGAAAAATCCTAAAAATCTTTTTTTTCAATATCTGAAAATGACTTTCAGTTCATAAGAAATAATTCTGAAATATTTTTTCCCCCGAGGCAGTATCCTCTCACATTATTCTCGTGAGGTCTGCTGGTTTGAGGTTTGGTGACTGAGAACACATGGTTTCTAGTATTCCTGTAGTGCCTCCTGATCACTTTCCTGTTTTATTCATAGCCTTTGTACACTTGATTGACACCTGGAGAGAAAAAACAATCTGATTTGTGTGAGAGCATAGATGTGACTGACACGTATTTGAAACACAACTTACCTGGCTTGGTGTTTTTTCTTATTATGAAAATTTGAGCTGAAAATGTTGACATTCTGTTTTTAATTCATCTTTATATGTTGTGAAAAATTTCCAAATTAGAACTATTTTCATGTAAGACTCATGGTCTAGATGCAATTAACATAGGAAATGCATACATTATAATTCTTATGGGCTATTTTGTTTTTATTTTTACTTTTTTTTGTGGTACTTGGGATTGAATCCAGGGGCATTTACTACTGAGCTACACTTCTAGCCCTTTATTTTGTGACAAGGTCTCACTAAGTTGCTTAGGACCTCACTAAATGGCTGAGGCTGACCTTGAACCTGTGATCCTTCTGCCTCAGCCTCCCTAGTGTCTGGGATTACAGGGTGGGCAACCACTCCAAGCAATTCTATAAATATTAATTTTGACTAGTTTTCCTTTTAATATTATCCTTTCAAAATATTTGTAAGTATTCATTGGCTCAAAAAGACATAATATTCTTTCTAAATTCATCTAGCCAATGTACTCTGTTCATATTTGTATTTATTAAAAATCAATTTATTGAAATATTTAAAAACTCTTAAGAATATTTTTCAACACTAATGAATGGATTTGATAGCCACTCTTACTCCTTGCTATACCAAGGATCTCCAAGACAACTCTCAGGTTTGATGAGACTCTAGAAGGACTCGCAGAACTCAGAAAGGATGTTATACTCTCAGTTAAGGTTTATAAGAGAGAAAGAAGGAAGATTAAAATCAGCAGAGGAAAAGGTGCATAGGATAGAGCTTAGAAGGAACCAGGCATGAGCTTCCCTTTGACCTCTCCTGGTGGAGGTGAATGGACAGTGCCCACTTCTTTCAGCCATGATGTGTGACAACATGTACAAAGTATTGCCAACTAGGGGGACTCGTTGGAGCCCTGGTGTTCAGAGATTTCTTGGGGTCAGTCACATAAGCACCGAGCACACACATGACTGACCTTACTGCTCAGTTACTGGCCTCCTAGGGTCAAACTGATGCATTATGGCCCAGAAGCAAGTGAGAAGAAACAGGCATTCACCACAAATCACATGATTAGAATAAACTCTCTAGTTAGGCCAGGGTCTCATTGGGAAAGACATTTTAAAGGTTCAGAGGTTATCTGTCAGGGGCCAATTAAAGGTCAGTCCTTTTTTGGGGGGGTGGGGATGTTCATGATTTTGAGGCCAGAATTAGACAGGCCAGACAGCCAAGGGTTGGATCCAGAGAATGGAGGAATTGAAATGTTAATTTCTTGAGAGCCCTTCCTCCACCCTATCCAGGTAACCTGCCCCTGCTCCAGGCTGGTACTAAAGTAACCTGTCCCAGAAATTGCCCCTCCCTACAGGGAGTTATAAAGCTGTTAATTAATGTGTCTTGGGCTATCCTTTCATCATCTGCTTCTCACCCTCTGGCCATGCCACTGAGCATCTCCTGGGCCTTGTCATATATGCAGGAAGGAGAGATAAGAGGAAGAGAGCAGGAGAACAAAGGGAGCCCAGAACATATAAAAAAGGCAGAACACCTCACTTCTTGAGATACCAGGATACCAGCTATGCCCCCTTCTCCTTCCTGGGAGAAGTCTATGTTTCCCCTTTTTAAATAAACCCCGCTTTATATGCTTGCTCGGCATGCTTCTCTAATGTTCAAACTTCAACATGTGAGGGAGCAGGACTCTCACTATCACCCCTAACCAGGGGTATCAGTTTGAACATTCCAAATCTGCTGAGTTAACCGTTTCCTGAACACTCACAGAATTTACTCTTTTACCAGAATGTTTGTGTGAGGGTCAGCAGTGCCTATGAATGGCACAGCTTGTTTGTATCATTGAGGTAGTTAGGTGGCTAGCTACGGTGGTACCTATGTGATGACCTGATCATTGGTCACGCAGAGCTTCAACAAGCCAGAAATGGATGTTGAAATGGGTGTTTAGATAATGGCACAGGCTGAAGCCAAAGCCAAAGAGCAGAATCAAAGACAGAGGAGTTCTTAGTTTTTACAGATTCTACAGCTTGTATCTTCTTCCTGCTCTTCACTCCTTGTGCCAAGTCATCAGGAGTTGTTGAGTCCTTTCTAAAGACATTTTGGAGTAATTAACATACATATACTCTTATCATAAATTAGATATTTCTCTTCTGAGCACTTCATATATATCTTGCATATACCTCTGTTGGAATATTTAAAATCCTCTTCTCTGTTCCTCAGATGCATTGGTTTTCCTGGAATGATGAGATTATGGGGTAATATCAAGATGCTGTTATGCTAGCAGAAACAGAAAAACCCAGAATCCTATGTTAACTCAGCTACTTCTTCAATTCTTAGAGATCCTAAGGGACTATATGTAAGTACGAGAAGAAAAGCAAAAGCGAAGTTAAAGCAAAATTCAACTCAAAGCAATTGTTTGTTATTAACCAGGGTCTTTGTGGCAAAGTCCAGTGCAGAATTCCAGCAAGCTGTGTGGGACCACAAATCCTTTCTCCACAGATTATTCCTTCAAAGAACTTTTACTGTGAGTTGACTATGTGTCAAGCATTGTTTATATAATGGAGAAATGGAGTTGTCATAAACAACAATCAGATAAGCAAGGAGTTTGATTTTATTCAGTTTATTGCAAAAGGAGGGCACCCCAGAACTGACCATTAGAGTCTCAGCAAGTGGTTTTGCCCTAGGTGAAAGGAGGAGACAAGTTGCAGAGAGGGGCAGGAGATACAGCTGTACAGCTCAAGTGGCTTTGAAAGTAAGGGAGGGGGTCAAGTGAGTTATCTGAGAAGGAGGTGGTTGAGGAAGAAGTTGAGGCAGAAGGGATCACAAGTTTGAGGTCAGAAAGTATTGGGTACAATCTTCTGTGTTTAGAAAGTTTTGGGTACAGTCTGTTCTAATCTTAGCTAATCAATTAGGAGGCAAGAACTGGAAGTTAGAAGTTTGGAGTCTGGCTTTGTCAGCAGATTTGGACCAAAGTGGAAAGGTCTGTGTTTGCTTTATTGGAATTAACCAAACCTCCTGCACATAAAGAGATTCTAGTGGAGGAAGAGAGAAAAGTCAACAAGTAAACATAAATATATGATATGTCAGATGACTAAGTGCTTTGAAAAAAGGCAAAATCAGAATGTGACCCTTTTCTTCATAATGGTATGATTAGAAACAAAGTCTCTGAGATTATATTTAAGAAGTTACCAGAAGGAAGGGGGAAATGAGCCTAGTGGATCTGTGGGGAAGACTGATCTAGGCAGAAGGACCAAGTAGGAAATGTCCATCAGTAATCACAGCTATGGAGGAAGCTGAGGTAGGAGGATCACAAGTTCAGGTCATCCTAGGCAACTTACGGAGACCCTGTCTCAAACTAAATAAAAATAAAAAGTAAAAAGGGATCAAACTAAAAAATAAAAAGGGATAGGGATGTATCCCAGTAATAGAGCAACCCTGTACCAAATTCCCAGTACCAAAACCAAACAACCAGCCAACCAAACAAACAAACATCCCCTTCCCAAGCAGACATGTCTGTCCTTTGTGAGGAGTAGAAAGGAGATGGCCCTGGCTGGCAGAGGCGAGAAGGTGGAAAACTGAGAATGGATACATGGAGAGGTAACTGGAGGCTAGGAAATATAGGACCTGTAAGAAATGGGAAGTCAAGGGAGGTTTTCTGGTTCTCCATAAGCCCAAGGCCATGCATTGTGAATGAAGTGGTACCCACTTTCTCCACTGAAAAGTCTTAACTGGGCCTCTCCAGAAATCTTTACACAGACTGATTTTAGGACTGTTAGCAAAAGAGTCTCTGCAAAAGAGTTCAATGTAGATAAACTTCCTATTTTCATGTCGCCCTGTTTACTTGGCCACTGGCCAAGAAGATACCAGCACTCCAGGTGCTGGGCACCCCCTTACTAGTTTTTCACAAACATATCCGGTATAGTACTTTGGAGAAATGTGCAAACAAGGCTTCTGGCCTTGAGCTGGGCTTCACAGAGATGTTTACATTTTTAAGATAAGTTACAAATGGGCTCCATGTAACAGCTGGCAGGGGGAGGAAAGACAGGGGAGAAGAAGCTCTCCCCTTCTCAGGTGTTGTCCTTGAAGAGTTAATTTGCCCAGAACAGTGAAAGAAAAAGCTGCTTTTATGTGAACTTCTGCAGACTGTGAACTTCTGAGCCCCTCCCCTTACACACTGGGTATAAAACTCTGAAACTCCCTGAATGTGGGGTACAGGGGATTGATTGATTACAGCAAAAGCTGTGCCCTCTGAACCTGGCTGCAGCCAAATAAAACTGTTTCCTGCTATCTTCGGTGCCTTGCCTCCTTTGTCCCTACAACATGAGCTTTGGTGATGCAAAACCGTACTCAAGGAGAAGAAAGGAATGAGTGTCACTTCCCATGCACAGCAGTCCAGGTTAGACCACACTTTTTTGTATACTAAGCACTAGGTCCAACTTGCATTCTGGCTGGTCATACCTCCGAATGCATTCCTCTTTTCTGGAGTGTGAGGGTGGGGATTATTCACCTTTAGTTTTTCTCTTGTCCCAATGAGTTGAACAAACTCTAGCCAGCTCCCTGGAGGAGTAAGAGTCAAACTATTTTGATCATTTCCTATGCACCAGGCACGGTTCTAAACAATCTACACAGACACATTAGTTTGATTCTCAAATGTCCCCTTTGAAGTGGGCATTGTTATTAACCTAATTTTTTAAATGAGAAAAACTGGGATCAAGAGAAGTTAAATAGCTTATTCACAGTCCTCCAGTGGCCAAGTCGGGCAGCCTGGCCTGAGCCTGCTTAATGCCAGTATTCTAAAGGTCAAGTATGCTCAACCTTTAGAATACTGGCATATTGATGCTGTGAAAAAATATACACACATTAGAGATCAGGCAGCTGACCACACATGTTCTTTGATGTTACTAGAGAGGCTTACTGAATGTGTCAGTTTGATTCAGTTGAATCCAATGCAGTGCAATAAGAATTCACTCTGCTGGTCGTTCTTTTTTTTTTTTTTTTCCCCTGATTTCACTTTTGGACAGGGTCTAACTTTGCTCATGTCACAGCCTTTTTTTTTTTTTTCCAGCACTGGGGATTGAACCTGGGGATGCTTAACCACTGAGCCACATCCCCACTCACTTTTTATTTTTTATTTTGAGACAGGATCTTGCTAAGTTGCTGAGGCTGACCTTGAACTTGTGATCCCTCTGCCTCAGTCTCCTCAGTTGTGGCATAACTGGCATGTGTGCTGTGGTGCAGGGCTGGCTGCTGCACAGCTTCATAATGACCACCAGATGACAGTATAACCCAACTTAATACAATACCAGCGCTAAGACATACCCTCCCTTGAACAATTCTGTGTTCCTCTGATGTTCATGTCTCCACACTAAAGTAACATCTCTAAATTGAGTATTCTGTCTCTTGATCCCACAGAGAAATTAGCTGTTAAGAATTTCTCTTCCTTTCAATCCCCAGCACCACAAGAAAAAAAAAAAAAAGAAAAGGAAAGAATTTCTCTTCTTTTCCTCAGTTAAAGCTGTGTGAATCTGTGGCAGAGACTCCACAGCATTTTCCCTTTTACCATCTGCATCAGAAGCTTATTTAGATGAGGTGATGGATATGTTAATTTGTTTGATTTGATCCTTTTACATGCTGACGCATGTCAAAACATCTCATTGTGCCCCATAAATACATACAATTACTATTTGCTAATTAAAAAACACTTGTTGGTGAAACTCATCCAATTATTAGGGGAAGAAAATGTTTCATTTGAAATAATTGCATTTAAAGTATTAATATTGTGATTTTGATCTACAGGACCCCTTCTTTTTCCTTAGAGTCTTCTGATGAAGCTTAAAATTCTGACTCTCCCTTTTTCCCTGGTTCCAGGAATCCTGGCATCTGGATGCTGCAATTAGTGTCCCCTCTCTGGGTCCCTGTTGTGGGAAGAATGTGGCATCGGATTCAACTGAATCAAATTGACACATTCAGTAAGCCTCTCTAATAACATCAAAGAACATGTGTGGTCAACTGCCTGATCTCTAATATGTGTATATTTTTTGAAGCATCAGCTAGTTGACCTTTAGAATACTGTCACCTACAGCAGGAGTCACCTGTTTCTCCATGTCATGAAGGGACATGGAAGGTGTTTCAGCTTGTCATGTTACAATGCCTCCAAGAAGTTTTATTTTATTTTATTTAAACTTCATTTTGTTTTAGTGCCAGAGAAACCTGTTTCTGCCTTGGCCAAGTCATTTCTTTTCTCTGCAACATCCCGTAGGGAGATGAATCTACAAAAAAGTCTAAAAACCAAAGCAATGAGGTATATGGAGTGTGGTTGACACTCCTTCCTGAACAGGGAGACACCTGCTTCCTTCCTACTTTCCCGTCTTAACTGAGATCCAGCTTTGTCTTGTTCATACTTGTATTCTTGTGGCCTCTCAAGGAGAGAATATTCTGGATCCTACATCCCATGTCCAAACAAGGACCTTCATTTACCTCTACCAGCATGCATCCTAACATCCCTGGTGCACACTGAAGACTTCAGTACTTGTTCACAGTCCTCCTGTCCATTTTAAGCCCTGACATCATGACACCATCACTCAGCGTCTCCACTTCTATTTGTCCTTTCAGAGTATTTTAACTACTTTACTCTGGGAAGGGCCAAATCATATCCTTCTTATTCTTACAAACTGCTACTTAGTAAGTAGTTATTAAACAGTTATTGGATTAGATTAGCTGAACTGCTTATTATCTTTTTATGTGGTTTTTAAATAACAGATATATAGTAATCTGGGCTAGGCAGATAATTACAGGTAGCTTAAAGGGAAAACAAATTCTAGACACTTGTTTTCTACATGTTGAATGTCAAATATGTTTGCCTGATAACCAGCCAGTGATAAAGAATCATGCTGATGTGCCTTCTCCATCTCCCCTTTCCCAATGGCTCTTCTACTACTTTAAAAAGAAAAGCACATTTATGCCAGGAGGCTGAGAGAGGAGGATAATAGGTTCGAAGCTAGCCTCGGTAATTTATGGAGGCTGTACGCAGCCTATTGAGACCAGGTCTTAAAATTTTAAAAAAGGCCTGGGGATGTGGCTCAGTGCTTAAGAGCACTTGGATTAAATCTCTGGCACCACAAAACAATCAAAACCTGTTTCTCATCCATGCAGAATACATGCATTATCCTGAGGCATAAAAACCTTCAGGGTATCAAACAGGGATAATTGAAATATGGTACAAGAGTTAAGAACATGAATGGCTTTAATGACTGAATAACAAATCATTATGTAAACCAAGTGGCATCTCATCTTTGTCAGTTGATCAATTCTTTAACTTTTTGTTAAAAGACAAATAGGTGACATTTTCAAGCACAACATAAAAATAGTATGAAGTCAAGGGACATTGTGAAAACAAAAGTTTATTTCTACTAATTAATTGTTTTGAAACTGTTTGGTTAGTGCTCACGTATAAAAATAGAAAATAGAAATAGTATTGATTCTGAAACCTATGAAATTAAGTAATACTCATTTTTGGGTTAATGGATTGGAAAAAAAGTCACATGTAGGAGGTACATTTCTCAAGTTTGATATTTGTCAAGATGTATGGTAGTTATTTTGATTAACAACAGATAAGTAAAATCATAATAATTAAATTCAGAAGTAAATTTTTAGTACTCGGAACCTTATGACTACAGAAAAATAAAATGCATATAAATAAAATGCATATTCTGTTGCTGGAGAATATGATAAAATAACAAATAAAATACTTTGAAGCACAAACATATTAAGATAAATTTCTGTGGGAGAATGTAAACACAAGTTCAAGGAGAAAAGAGAATTTTGTGAAATTTTTAACTTTGAAAATACCTTGTCTTTTAAAAATGTTTGATGGTGGGAGTCAAATTGCTCTGGCATTTTGATTCCATGGGATACATTTAAAAGAGCAAAGTAGCAGTTTTACTTAAAATGTCAGTATTATAATGTGCTGGAAGTTATATCACTTGCAACTATTCAGACTTAAACAATCTCTTTGAAAATCTTAAATGTCAGTTAGAAAATGTGTGAGAGGATAAGTAGTTCTTCCAAATCCTTTTAGGATGTGAGTGAGTAAGGTGTTGAGCAATCACAGGGCAGGACCCTGGTGTCTCCTTTGACTCCAGGGGTAAGCAGCTCCCTCCTTCCTTGGCCTGATGAAATCTTGGAAGTCACTGCTCAATTGGGATGAAGAGTTTACCCCTGTAAAGAGAAGAAAGCACCACAGTGAGGCTTTCCCCATTGTCTGTACCCCCCAAAACATGTCTTCAGTATTTGTTCTGAGATCTGACCAATCAAAGCAGCACTCTTTTCTAGAGAAAAAGGGAGGTTCTCAGTTGTAAGTGGAAACAGAAAGAGACTTTGTACAGTCCTCAGAGGCCAGAAAATGATACTGTGAAACTAAGGGATAAAATAAATGAACCTGGGAATAACAAATTAGGATATGTTTGTATAATTATAGTTGGATACATTATGTTTTAGAGGGTATCTTATAAAAATACTTTTAATTTGAATGGGAAGTATGTTTAGCATTGTCATTATTGTCTCATCCTGTTGAATTATGTATGCCTTATGGAGTACGAATTGTACTATGGTACCTGGTAGGCTGTGGCGGGTCTCATCCATGTTCACATTTTGAACATTTGCCACCATGATACCTGCCATAGCATTTGCTGTCCCTCCCTGCCTCAGAATATGAGAGATGTCCTAGAATTTGTCCTGTTTATTCTTAGATTGAGTACATTTACCTTGAAGATGTTTGGTGTTTAGTTTGTTAAATTTTTTGATGTTTTTGACTGGGTATTTTAAAATCAGATGATCACCCAAGGGACCATCAGCATTGTAGTTATGTTAATAAGTAATAAATAAATATTTACAGCTGCTTGGGTTGCTATGAAATCAGATCATTCTGTGTCCCATGACTTTGGGCCCTTACTGGTTTTCTGGGGATTAAGGAGACCTAGATGAAATCATCAGTGAAATTCCTTCTAAGAACGGACATTGTTAATTCGAACATGAACTCTATTAGGTTTGAAAAAAGGAGATATAACCATTGATGCTGCAGAGACTAAAAATGTAATGAAGTTGTCACAAATAACCTCATGATAACAAATTAGAACACAGATTAAAATGTGTAAACTTTTAGAAAATATGAATTAATAAAACCACCTCAAGAATAGGAATTCTCTGTGGTGTATGACAAATAAATGGAATTAGTCATTACAAATCTTTCCTGTAGAGAGTTTTGACAGAGAATAGGAGAGCAGTGTCTGAGATAGGGTGTGGGAGGCCATCCTCGCACGTGTTTTGAGTTACCTCCCTGGCTGGGTGAGAGGCACTTAGACACAGTGGTGTTAAAAGCCTTCCCCACCCTTTCCCAGGTCTAAGGGCTTGTCCGTGCAGAGGCGTGCCTGGCCACTGACCTGAAGACCCAATCACTGCCCCTGACCTTGAAATGCTGCCCTCCTTAACCTTCATTGGATGAGATTTACCCTTGAAATTTTTGTTCCCCAATAAAAGCTCACTCCTTGGCGTGCTCTCCCTCTCTCGCTAGTCTCTTCTGTAAACCTCGCCACCGCATTAGGTGGCTGGAGGTGGGAGCTAGGAGAAACCGACTCCGAGCTGGGGTTAAAGGTAATGAGAGTCTGTCTCTTTAATTTAAAACTCACTAGCAATTACTTATGAATCAAACCTTCTTTCATGAAGCTCGCGCTGGACTCCTGGCAGAATAGGGGTTTCTGATGACTTCATGGCTGTGGCATGCTTGGTGCCTGGGAAAGTTTCTGTGCAGAAGTATAGGATGCCTAGTTGCTATGGTAATGCCCTCCATGAGGAGGCTCTCTGCTAGAGTCTTATCAGCCTCAACCTTGATCTCAGGCACACAGCTCCTGGGAATAAAAGAATTTTCTTGCTAGACAATGTTTCACCAGCTCTGCTGCTCCTGAACCTGCCAGCATAACAGTAACTTTAAACAATGGACTTTCTTGAGAGCTACACAAAGCTCCTAACATTGCACATTGCAAATGTAGAATGTAACTGTGGAATAAGCTGCACAATTTTGTTAACTCTGTAACTTTCATGAATACAAAAATAGTGCTTGCTTAAAGAATCTGGTTAATCAGACATATAAAAATAAAGATTGCTGATGTAATTCTTTAGACCTGCTTCTCCATTAGAAAGCAGTGCTCCACCCATCCCAGCTGTTATCTCCAAATCTGCTTATGTGAGTCTTTATTTTTCTAATTCTCCATCACCCCTCCCTGGAATTTGCTAATTTGGCCGTGCTTGACTTTCCATAAAAACACAAGTAAGCAACCAAGCAAACAAATTTCAACTAGATTTCTACAAGTAAATCATGCTAATAATTTCAAGAATAAATAATTCCAAACTTAGAGAATTCTTTTTGAAGATATAAAAAAGGGAATACTATTATACTCATTTTATGAAAGTAGCATAACTTGGATATTAAAACATTTTAGGGAAAATAAAAGGATAATGTGTTATAGGCTGGTCTTGCTTATGAAAAGGTGTAAAAATCATAATCAAATCAATAACAAACAGAATCTAATGCTCTTTAGAGGCAAGATACTTCATCAGGAAAACTGGATTTCTTCCTGGAGACAAAGTTATTTTAACGTGTTTGTTATTATAATTCATCATATTAAGAGATTAAAAGAAAAACCACAAATGATTATTCAGTTAAATGCAGAAATAGCATTGGTAGCATTCAATATTACTCATCAATAAAAGTCTTAGGGCACAAGAGATAAACAGGAACTTTCTAATACAAAGAGTTGAGGTAATTTGTAAATAACCTGTAATATCTAAAGGTAGAAGCTTAAATCTGTGTCCACTGCTTAGATTTCAACTTTGCTTTCAATTCTGCCCACTGGGCTATCATTTCCTTGCCAACGTTTATCAGTATTTTACTACCTACCTACAAAACCTGCTTGGATCTGTCTTCCTAACAGCAACATGGTCCTCATTCAAGAACTGGGTCTCAAGATAACTCAGTTATATGTCTTTTACTGGACAACTCAGGAACCAGGATTGGAACAGGGAGCTCTATTTTCCATCCCACATGTAGCAGTACAACCTGTTTGTGCATATGAGACTCTTCCTGAACTTGCTATCTTAACATGCTCTTAAGAATAAAATTTCCTTTGGAATTTCTCTTACATGAAAGTGTAAGGGACCGGCAAGGCGTCAGAGGAAGAGACCACCAAGTGACTGGCTCATGCAATAAGCAGAAGGGGATTTATTGATCCAGCACGCTGGGGCTCCGTGCTCACTCAAGAAGGGAGAGCAGCCCAGAGCCCAGAGCAGGGGTTGAACAATGCTTAAGTACACTTTTTGGGGAGGGTGGGGGCTTTGCATACATCACAGTCTCCTTTAACAAATCACCTTACACCGTGGGAAAATCAAACAACAACTCCTAGACTTGATTAGTACATTCATTGGCAGGAACAGGGCGAGCTGGAGTGATAGGTCATTCCTAAGGAGGGGGTTACATTTAAACTGATTGGTTCGGGCCCTGTATGCCTACGTGACAAGCTGCACAGGGTCCTAGGCTATAAATCAACTAAATGGCCAGTAGGGCATTGTCTTAACTGCCTCAGGAATTTAACCCAGGCTTTGCAGTTTAGAAGCAGGTTTACAATGCCTGGTCCTTTACATTTTAACTCAGGCTTTGCAGCTTAGAAACTTTACCCTTTCAAAAGCACTAATCAACACTTACTTGGTATGAATGTTTAGTGTGATTCCAACACTCTCCTGTCAACTGACCCACAATTATTTTTTTTTCTTTTCTGCAATGACTTAGAAATGAGAGAGAGGAAAGCAGATCTTCCCATCTGGGAACTGGTCTGACTCAGCCTGCTAGGCTTTGGAGTTGTTAGGGCTGACCTGGTGCTCATAGGTAGCCTGTGAGTTCTTGTGTTGGGCACAAACAATCTCACAAGACACCAGTATCATACAAGTTACCATGATGAAATGAGATCAAAACCAGAAGACCAATTCATTTTCTTTTCAGCACAGATTAAAAACAGAGCTAGTGTTCAAACCACAAAAACCTAAACCTGTTCTCCTCAATGATTGTCTGTGCTTCATCACCAATTCCAGGTTTAGTTTCATCTTAGTTGCCCTTCTAGGCAATGTTTATCTAGTTACTCAGTCTTTACTTTGTTCAAGCTCTCTGGCAGCATCCAATCTAGAGCATGCCTCACTTGCCTGATCTCACCTCCCTATCTCCTAATAATAGTTCAAATTCTGTGAATCATATATATGTCAGATTATCTAGCCTAACAAATATTTCTCTAAAGGATCAGGGAGGAATTGGAGAGAATACTGTGTAGTAGAGATCAGGGGATTACATCATCCTGAATTGAGCTGTGAATTGTGAATCTTTCTTTTCCAAGCACACTAGAATTTCTCCCATGTCCCTTCCTGTTGCCCATCTTGCTTGCCACTCTCATTCCTCATAGAAAGGTTCTATCCCTAGGACAATCAATGGACATGAAATTGGAGTTCATCTGGTGGAAATCCCTCTGTAGCACAGGGTCACTAGACAGGATAAATGGCAACTTTTATTGGTGCAGTCAGCACTACAGACTTCTCTAGGCATGGAAGCATATCTGTTTCATCTTCCTCTATTTTATAGGGTGAAGGCCTCCAACTTTTCTTCTCACAAGATCCCTAGCTTCTGTAGCCAGGGTAAAGTCAGGGAAAGGCAAATAGAAAGGGTAGTAAAACTCCCCTCTTCTTCCCCTCCTTCCCCTTCTTCTCCCTTCTCCTCCCCTTTCCTTTGATTGAACCCAGGCACTTGACCTACATCCTGAGCCCTTTTTAAAATTTTTATTTTGAGACAGGGTCTTGCTAACTTGCTTAAGGCCTTGTTAAGTTGTTGAGGCTGGCTTTGAATCTGCTATCCTCCTGAGACTTTTGAATAATGTGTTGAAGGCATGAAAGCGGGGACAGCAGATTGAGAATAAATGCTCTGGGACAAAAGCTGAGCCTCTAGGTGGAACTAATTCTTTGCTCCTTGGAAACAGTCATTTCCCTCTTATTAAACTCTTCCTCCTAATATCAGCCGCCACTGCAGATGCCCTAACTCTAGTTGACATCATCATGATTGTTGCTGACACCATCACAGATCAATTATCACCACCATTCCAGGTATTTTTAAAAATAATCACTTTCAGAAAATTTTAATTTCAATTGACAAATAATCTTTACACCTAAGTTTTTTTTTTTTTTAATGTGCCTCTTGGATCACCAAGAATTCAGTCTCTCACTGGGTGTGGTGGTGCATGCCTGTAATCCCAGTGGCTGGGGAGGTTGAGACAGGAGGATCGTGAGTTCATAGCCAGCCTCACCAAAATTGAGGAGCTAAGCAACTCAGTGAGACCCTGTCTCTAAATAAAATAAAGGAATAGGGCTGGGTATATGGCTCAGTCATCCAATGCCTCTGAGTTCAATCCCCTGTACCCATCCCCCACCCCTCAAAAAGAAAAGAATTCATTGTTTATCAGGAAACTCTATAGGAAGATAAGGAAAAAAAGTCCAGTTTTTTTCCCACAGTGTTCTCTAACTCTTTTTGGTGTGTTTTTTTAAAAAAATTCTAGTTGTCACATAATAATTATACCCATTTGTGGGGAATAAGGTGATAATGCAACACATGTATACAATATGTAATATAATGATCAATCAATGTAATCAGCATACCATCTCCTTAAACATTTATCATTTCTTTGTGTTGAGAAGCTTCAAACTACTCTTTTCTAGCTTACTATAAAATATACAATAAAAGTTATAAACTATGGTACTCTACTACTGTGTTGGAAAACACTAGAATTTATTCCTCCTATTTAAATGTACTTTGGTTCCTGATAAACAACTTCCCTCTATCCCCCCATCTCTGACCCTTCCTACCCTTTGGTGACCACTGTCCTATTTTCTACTTCCATGAGATCAACTTTTTAGTTTTCACACATGAGTGAGATCATGTAGTATTTGTCTCTCCTTGGCTTCTCTCACTTAACATACTGTCCTCCAGTTCCATCTACATTTGTGCAATAATAGTTTCATTTGTTTTTATGGCAGAATAATATTCCATTGTGTACTCACCACACACACACACACACACACACACACACACACACACCACATTTTCTTTATCCTTTTGTCTTCTGACCAGCATCTAGGCTGATTTCATATCTTGTCTATTAGTACTACAATTAACAAGAGAGTGCAGGTATCTCTGTGATACACCAATTTCATTTCCTTTGTATAGATGCACAGAGCTGGATTATGCAGCATTTATGTATTTGGTCTTTTGAGAAACTTTAATATTGTTTTCCATTGTGGCTGTACTAATTTATATTCTTCCCATCTGTGTATTAGGGTCCTTATTTCTCTGAATCCTCATCTTTATTTGTTATTTTTTGCTTTGTTAAAAAAATGACATCTTCTAATTAAAGAATACATCTTATTCTTAAATCTAAAAAAATAAAATATTTCTTATTTGTGGTTTAGTTGAAGATTCCTCATAATTATATTTAAGTTATGGGTTTTCAACCAGAGTATTACACAAGAGATATTGTGCCCTGTGCAGGGCAGATGTTAAGCTCTTATGAAACCAATTCATGTAGATTTCCAATAAGTTCCCTCAACTCACAGTGACTCAGATGCTAGATTTGATTCAGTGAAGACTTTTTGTTGAAAATATCTGTTCTTGAGATATGGTATGAATTCTCACCACTATAGAACCCATTGTTTTTGTTAAAGGTGAAATGTTAAATTCATTGTTTTTATTAAAGATTGACAAGAGGTGCTGAATATCAACAAGAATGCCAGAGATAAAACACCAGAATGTCCAAAAGAGTTGAACAGGTTTCTGAATAAATATTTCCCATTGTGCAAAGCAAACATCCGCAAATGGGATGAGCAAGGACTAATGAGGCACGTGTTAGGGTAAAGGGAGGTGAACAGGAACCAATTGGCTCCTTTCAGTATTCCAAGGTCAGCCTGGTATTGAATTCAGATTGCTATTGCCCCAAGGCATCAAGAAGACTTTTGTAAGTAAGTCTTGTCAGATGTTCCACAGGGTCAGGTGATGATCAGAGACTGGTGAGGTTCATGTAAGGGTAAAAGAAGGTGAAGAGGAAGGAGTTTGTTTCCATTATGTATTCCAGGGTGAGTCTGACACTATTCAGAAGGACTCTTCCTCAGTGGGTTAGAGATGAGACCCTCAGAATAGAATTGTTTTTAGATTCTAAGAAGGGAATTTGGAAGCCTGGAATGTCATGCAGTTGGCAAAATTTACCTAAATAAAACGAAGGTAATGTGTTAGCAATGTTTAGGATGGGATAAAGGCCGATGGGAGGTAGAGATCAACAGAATAGAATATAGACCTTCTAAAGGACAGTGAAATACACAGAGAGAGCTTCAAATTCTGAAAAGGGAAATGAGCACAAGAATAATAAAGAAGGGGTATCCAGTGAGATATTCCCAGAAAGAGAGGGATAACGTAAAGTGATAACACAGGAAAATCTTTCTCTTCTGAACGTTTAGCTTTTTGAGAGCATTTGTGTTTTTTCCAGGATTCTTTTGTTTGGAGCAGTATTTCAAAACTAGTGGGAATAAGAGGTGATAATTACAGAAAATGGATACAAAATTGTCAGTGTGATGGACTGTGCATGGACTGAGAAAAGAATGAGAATTAGGAAGTTATCTCCCTCAACTCCTAAGATCCCACAGTAGAGTGATTTTGTGTTTAGAAGAAAACTTTCCTGTCAAATAATGAACTGGGACACTGAAGCTTTGGAAAGAAGATCTCTCAATTTTCACTACAGGAATTATTTACAAGGTATTTTAGGGACAGCTGAGTATAGACTTCCCTTGTGCGTGTAGAATTCCTGCCTTCACTTGGAATTTCATGCTCTTTTTGGGTAATTCTGTGTATGTCCAGATTTTTGCCAACTATAAGGTCTTTGATAGTCTGCCTCATGGCAGAACCGAGGTTTCCTATGACAAGTATACCCAATTTCCTTCCAGAGGATGAGGACCAACCTTTCATAATTTCCCTGCTGCCCTTCTCCACTCACCAGTGGGGACCCACCAGCATGTCCTGGCAAGTAGAGTGGCTGGTGTTGCCCAACAGACTTTCTGAAAAAAAGAGGAATAAATGTTTAGTGCTGTTGACGAGACAAGACATCCTTCCAATGAAGGTATGAGACCAGAGGCATAGTTTGTACAAACAAGAAGAGCTTTTAAGTATTTAGTGACAGGGGCTGGGATTGGGGCTCGGCGGTAGAGTGCTCGCCTAGCATGTTTGAGGACCTGGGTTGGATCCACAGCACCGCATAAAACTAAAAGTATTAAAATAAAACTATTTAAAAAATGTAAAATAAAAATTACTCGCTAAAACATTTTAAAAAAGTATTTAGTGACAGGTAACTACAGAGAAGCCTTTAGAATGTAGAGAATTCCCCACCAGTCTGGGTTCCAAATGTTCAGCACTGCTTCTCGGGACTCTGGTTGGGTCCAGAACAGGGATATGAGCAGAATATGGATTTTCCCCTTGTTGCATTTATCTTGTAGCTTGACTTCATAACACCAAGGGATAAGTCTGTGTGATATGTTGGTACAGTGCTGAGCCTGACCTAACTGTGGAGACATCTAAAAGACCACAGTGCACACAAACTCACTGTTTCCTCTCCTTAGAATGCACTCTTCAGCATACAACTGGGTGACTTCTCGGCTCCCTCTAGTCTCTGCTCAACTGCTCCCTTTTGGTAATACCTTTTTTATTCACCTTATCTAAAATTACCATCCCACTGTCCATCTCAAACTCTGCTCTCTTTCTTTCTTCCTATATTATTTATGGTACTTTTTGAATTCACAAATGACACTTTGTATGCTTCCTTTCTTTTCACCTTCCACTTTATTCCTTTTACTTTTCAATGTGCTAACTTGTAGCATGGAATTTTCTGTGCTTTGTTCACTGCTATTTTTTTTTAAATGTCTATTATTGTGCCTGGACTTGATAATGTTCCATTAATACTTGCTGATGGATTCACTGATTCAGTGTGTGTGCTAATTAACAAATGCTAGTTCAGTTGTATGTTCTCTTACTCTGAGATTTTGAATTTTTTACAAGAATTGCTTAAATCCAGGGAGGCCAGATTTGGTCTTTAGATCAGTGCTGGACTTGCTCTGTACACGGTCAGATGACCCTTACTACCTGTATAGGAGGATGGTCATGGTTTGAAGAATGCCCATGGTTTGAAGAATTCTGCTCTCTGAATTGAAAACACAGGATGGTCCTTGGATTTGGCTACTCTACCCAGATTATTCCCTTGGAGGAGACATAGGGCTGCACATGCTCTAAGTTGATAACTTATAATGCCTTTTGTAGGAGCACTGCTGATATCAGGGAGATTGGTTATGGGCCTCTTCAACTTGTCAGAATTGATAACTATGGAGACACTATTCCCTACAAAGAAGAGGAAGCCTGAAATAGACCTTGTTGCCTAGAAAATATTTAATATGGGAAATGCTTGGATTAAAACCTCTGTCATCAGAATCAAGGATTTGATGTCATGAACTTTTCCAATGGCCTTTGGCTGTGCCATTGATTCTCCTGTTTGCTCTGTATCCTAACATTTCCAGGAATTGACTAGCCAGATTCTGTCCTGGCAGCTTCTGATTGGTGTGCTGTGAGTATATAGTGTCCTGGAATCTTGGAGTTAGCACCTTGCCTGTTCCTGGTATTGGTTGTCTGTGCTTCCTGATTTTAATTCACCACCATGAAGTCTTTGACTCTCTTTGTGTTGCTGGGAGTTTGTACTATCCTGGTCTCTGGCCGTAAGTAAAGATTGTTACCAGAACATAAGTTTGGGGTCTAGTATATGAAGATATGTATTCTGTGGGGATTGTCTTTAAGGGTGCCTTACCTGCTGGGACCTCCTGTCCTCTAGTCCACTATTTGGTTCCATTGCCATTTTGACTGACCATGAAATGTAAAGTTGACTCTGTGCTTAAATTTCCTGGTTCAGTCAGACCTTTACTCCAAACTTGGTACTTAACTGCATTGCTAGCGTCAGTGTGTCCGTAATATGTTTGAGAAAGTAATCAGAGATTATTTCAGGAAAGGAGGAATGACCACATATTAGGTTTTCATGTGTTTTATATTATATATGCATCTGCTTGACCTCAGTGTGACCACTCAGGATTAAGGTTGCCAAAGATGAATATCTACAATATCGTTTATATTCTCTCAAATCTGTTGCTCATGGTACGTTTTTTCTTCACTTTCAGAGACTACAGCTGATGCTGCAACTGAACCTGCTACTGGTGAGCCTGTACCTGCCCCCATCTCTTTCCTCCCATGACTGTTTTCTTTTCCTCCACAATTTGTGGATTGTGTGCTTTGGTCATAAGGCTGTTGACTGAGTTAGATCCCACACATGGAGTCACATGTTCAACTGTCTAATGGGACTAAGTGTAAGAATATTGTCCTTCCTGAATGAGAACTGAGACAGCTATGTTAGAGTGTAGGTAGGAGATAGTGCTATTCAGTTGCTGAGGTAGATTTAATCCACAGATATGGAGTCTGGTGTTGTTCTTTGTCAGTCATTCTGATTTAGAAGGAGAAAATTTCTCATAGCTCTTGAAAAGTTTCCCTTTAACATCAAGTACTCTTTATTATTATTACCATATTTCTTCATTATGTCCAAAGTCAGTCTTGTAACTTCTTCTCTGATAGAGGGGTCCACATGATCACAAAATATGAAACAAATATGACTTATGTTCAGGCTAGAAACCAATGGGAGAAATTTCACTGCCCTTAGAACAAGAGTCGGCCTGACTTTAATCTGAGAGAATCTTATTCTTTTTCCTCTCCTCTGAATTTTATCCTTCTACTTGTCCCTGTTCATGCTGCGATGCAAAGTGTTCATTTCCAGGTAATTCCATGGGAGGGCATCAGAATTTCAGGCCCCTGGAGGTTCCTTTATTGCTTTGGGGGCAGTCATGTCCACCTGTGGATTTGACCTTTTTGGGCTCATGTCTGGGACAGAGTTCTTGCACGTCTCTACTGTCATTGTCCTCCCAGGGAAAACCCAAACTCTTGGTGTTGTAGCAAGGACGAGGCAAGGAGAAAGTGTGTAGGTAGATTAAAGTCATGACAAAATTGATGACAGATTTGAAAGATTAATTCAGAATAAGGAATACATTTACAGTCCTGGGTGGGAAAGAATTCATTCGCTGACAAAGAGGCAATGTCTCAGCTGGAACTTTCCTCTCAATGCAGGTCCTGCAGAAGAGAGCTCCACTACTGCTGCTGCCCTCGTTGATGCTGTGGCTACTGATGCTGCCACAGTAGCCGCAGCTGTCACCACTAAGAAACCAAGTAAGAACATTTTATCCATGTGTGTCCAGTATGGAGCTTCTGGATGCTCTGGGCTCCCTGTAGCCATAGTAGACTGTACTCTGGGTGTCAGAGGGAGAGAACCAATGAATATAGTCGTGTTTTCTTTATATTGCTAATTCCTTGCTAATTCCCAGATATCAGAGAAGCCAGGATGTTGCGATTTGTACATTATCAATGTTAACCGTATCACTGTTGAAATGTTGGCATTTATTAGAAAACACTGATTTTTAGTAGAAATCATTGGAAAGAAAAAAAGTGGTTGCCATGTAGCTTGGGAACTGTTAATGCATATTTTTTTTTTCTGAAAATTCTATTTCTTTTGGAGAATATTACAAAAATAAAAAATAGCAAATGGCCTTCAGATGGACTTTCCTTAAGCAGTACTGGTACAATTAAAAAAAGAAAAAAAAAGGTTTTCCTGAGACAGATTGTTTTGAATGTTATTTAAAATATTTTGTCAAAGTCTGTTTCTTCCTATTTTAGGCTAATTTTCCCCTACCTTTCAATTTTCTGGCAACATTGATTATAAAATCTATAAATTTAAAATATATTCCAGGCACCATGGCATAAAATTCACACGTGAAATATAATTTCAAACTCACAGTCACTCTATGAAAAGAACATTTGAAAGATAATGAAATGGAAAAGTTATAGCAAGAAACTTTCTTTGAGTACACAGTCAGTAAGAAAAGTATTGGAATTGTACCCAATCAAGTGTGAGGAATCTGTTTCAAGTATTGCTTTATTCTTTCATGTCTGGGTCAATGCTTGGCATCTCGATAGATGATCTGTAGTGGGCAGACTGTGAGTGAAAAAAATGGCTGTATTTCCCTTATTCAGAGAAGGCTGGGTGGATATATTATAGGATACTTTAATGTATTTTGGCCTCCTTCCTGATTACTGTAAACCTGCAACCTACCTTGGCTCCACCCCAGACTGCACATCCAAACTTCTGGATGGGAAAAGGTGGTTTATCTTCCAGGGATGAAAATATGCTCTTTTGACTCCACTGAATTTAGTGGCATTTGGCACTTTTCAGTCTTCATTTAGATACCAAAAAATAAAGCTACATTCTTCTTCCTTTTGTGGAAACCCCTTGTCATTATTATTTATTTGTTTTTGTCTTACAGATTTATTGACACAGTTTGCCAATGTCTTTAAAGGTAGTTTATTTGGCTAAGATGGAAGGAATTTGAGTTCTCTGTGATTGGTCCTTTTCCGGTTAGACCAGAGCATGCCTTCATTTTATTTCATCCAAGTACATACTGCTATATTTCTCTCTTTCTAATTTGATTATTCTTTTTTCCCCAAATAAATAATAGTGTGAGCAACATCAAAAATGTTTTTTTTCTTTATTTATTGGTGGTGATTTTTCATTGTTTAGACATTTCAAATTCATGGAAAAACACTGAATTTTACCTAGTACTTCCTTGTGTTCTTGTTAACAGCTAGACTTTCTACATGCTTACCTGAAATGTTTTATTTCCTTTAAAGAAGAAACCAATCTTCGGCACGATACTAGAGATCAGAGGTTTCTCTAACATGAACACACTCATCAACACTTACTAAATTTACCAAAGGAGAAGAGGTGTCTCCAAATGAGGATCCATGTTCCCAGAGAGAAGGGGGAACTCAACTAAGAATGGGGTCTTGGCATAAATGACAAAAAGAATTTCAGCATGCACCAAAGGTTTACCTAGGAAAGTAGACATATAATCAAGGGAGAATGAGTGCTATGTCAGTAGAGAGATGCCTTTTGGGGTAGAGCAAGGAATATACATTCAAGGGAGAATGCAGGCTATCTTAAGAGAGTAAGAGACATGGTTGTGGGATTCTCGGCTCTTCTTTTATAGGAAATTTTGTAAGGAGTGGGTATACAAAGGCATATAGGAATGAAGTCAGTCCAGTGATCTTGAGATAGTTTCTTGTGGTCTGGTCAATTTCTGGATCCTTAGGCTGATGTGGTCTTCATGATCTAATCAATACATAGTACTAGAAAGTCCCCTAAATTATAGGCTCCTCAAGATATTATGTATCAGCCAATTTGGAAAGCAGTATGGAGATGCCTTGGAAAGCTGGGAATGGAACCACCATTTGGCCCAGCTATTCCTCTTCTCAGACTATACCCAAAAGACCTAAAAAGAGCATACTACAGGAACACAGCCACATCAATGTTTATAGCAGCACAATTCACAATAGCTAGAATGTGGAACCAACCTAGATGCCCTTCAATAGATGAATGGATTAAAAAAGTGGCATTACTCAGCACTAAAAAAATAACAAGATCATGGCATTTGCAGGGAAATGGATGGCATTAGAGCAGATTATCCTAAGTGAAGTTAGCCAATCCCTAAAATACAAATGCCGAATGTCTTCTCTGATATAAGGGGGGTGACTCAAAATGGGATAGGGAGGAAGAGAATGAGAAGAAGACTACCATTAAATAGGGAAGAGAGGTGGGAAGGAAAAAGAGGGAGAAGGGGAGTTGCATGGAAGATGGAAGGAGAACCTCATTGTTATACAAAATCCATATATGGTGCTGTGATGGGAAAAAGAAAAAAAAGTGTGTCAAATTTGATTGGATAGAGAGAAAGGATGGGAGAGGAGGGGAGGAGTAGGGGGAATAGGAAGGGCAGAATAGAATAGACATTATGTTTGATGTATGTACATTCCATGTATGTATTATATGTCAAAATACATTCTGCTGTCATGTATGACTAAAAAAATAAAAATAAATCATATGGTAAAAAAGATATTATGTATCAATTTGATTATCTATTATTAGGAGATTAATTAATACTCAACAGGTAGGTTTACAGATATCCCAGGAATTTGAGAGTAGCAGGTCTGGAAGGGAGACAGGCTGAGGAAGTGACATGCCTGGAAAAGTATGTAGAATTTCTGAATTAAAATCTTATTTCCTTGTTCTTCCTTTATGTCTCCTTTGAATTTCTTATTTCTTCTATCCTGCTTCAGATTCAAATGTTCAATTTAATGCCACCAAACTCTTCTACCAACTGCCAACTGACCCATAATTTTTTGTCTTATCTGCAATGAGTGAGGGGGGTTGAAGGAGGGAGGGAGAGAGAGAGGGAGGGAGGGAGAGAGAGAGGGAGGGAGGGAGAGAGAGAGGGAGGGAGGGAGAGAGAGAGGGAGGGAGGGAAGGGGAGAGAGAGGGAGAGAGAGAAAGAAAAGAAAAGCAATTTCTGAAATCTGGGAACTGACCTGACATAGCCATTTAGGCTTTGGAGTTGTAGGGCTGGCCTGGTGTTCACAGCTAGCCAACAAGCTTCTGTGTTGAACACAAAAACATCTCACAAAACACCAGCATCAAACAAGGTCACTAAGTGACTGTGAGGACATGAGAAAAAGCAAGACAAAACAAACAACAACAAATAAGATCAATTCTCAATTTTGTTTAAGTACAAAAGAAGATCAGTATGCAAATCCCAGAATTGCCAAATTTCACCTCTTCCTGTTAATATGTGACAGCTGCTTCATCACTAATTACTTATTTAACTTCACTCTGTCTTTTTTCCTTGATGATTTATTAAAATTCCCAGTCTTTGCATCATTTATGCTTCCTGAAAACAAAGAATTCATAGAAGAGCCGTACTTTCCTATTTCCGGAATCTCCTGACTCAAGTACAAATCCTAAATTGAGGTCTGTTACAACAGCTTTTGATTAAGCTGCTGTAGTTCCTCATAGTTCCTTAGGGTATATGTAGTCCCTGACTGCAAGGAGTAAGTAACCCAAGTTTTTTAATTACAGAGAGGATTCGTGAAGTATTTGACTGGAGAGTTTTGATACTAAAATGCATAATAGAAATGGACATTATATATATACGGCATTATTTTTGCTCTTTTCACTGATTGTGTTAGAATCATATTCATCATTGGATCCATGGACTTTTGATTCAGGACCCAAAGTGTGTACCTTTGAAGGCTTTGTCTTCATTTCTGACTTACTGATCAGGAATCCATTGGTTAGTCAGACTGCTGAATCATTGCTCTGGATTACAATTTGCTGATGCTCATTTGGGACATATTTTGATTCTTAAGATTATGAATGTACTATAAAAGCTAGATTAGAGTCCCAGAGAAACGAAAGCTGCATTACAATTCTAGATCTTCTCTTGACTAGGTCAATACTAGGTAATAAGATTGTGTTTCAGCCAGCTATTTTGTTGCTATGACTTAAAGACCCAAGCAGAACAACTGTAGAGGAGAAAATGTTTATTTGAGGGCTCACAGTTTCAGAGGTTTTAGTCTATAGAAGGCTGGCTCCATTGGTCTGGGCTCAAGGTGAGGCTGAACATCATGGCAGAAGAGTGTAGCAGAGGGAAGCAGAGAGAGAGAGTCTACTTTCTAGATACAAATATATACCCAGCTGGGTATGATGCACACCTGTAATCCCAGCAGCTCTGGAGGCTGAGGCAGGAGGATTGAGAGTTCAAAGCTAGCCTCAGCAACTCAGCATTATCTTTTTAAGAAAATCAGACAAGGGGCTGGGGATGTTGCTCAAGCGGTAGCGTGCTCGCCTGGCATGCGTGCGGCCCGGGTTCGATCCTCAGCACCACATGCAGACAAAGATGTTGTGTCCGCCAAATACTAAAAAATAAATATTAAAATTCTCTCTCTCTCTCTCTCTCTCTCTCTCTCTCTCTCTCTCCTTAAAAAAAAAGAAAATCAGACAAGGACACAACAGAAACAACAACTACAAAAATTATAGAACAGTATCCCTGATGAACATAGATGAAAAATTCTCAACAAAATACTACCTAATTGAGTTCAACAGCACATGAAAAAATATGGTTCACAATGATCAAGTTTGCTCATTTCAGGGATACAAGGATGGCTCAACATGGGTCACAAATGTAACACATGACGGTAACAGAATGAAGGATAAAAATCATATGATCATCTCAAGGTAAAAAAAGCATTTGATAAAATTCAACATCTCTTCATGATAAAATCTGTGAACAAATTAGGTATAGAATTATTGCTCAACATAGTAATTGCAATATACAACAAACCCAAAGCCAATATCATACTGAATGGGAAAAGGTGAAAGAATTTCCTCTAAGATCAGGAACTAAAAAAGCTGCCCCTCTAGCTGCTCTTGTTCAATATAGAGCTAGACCTGTTAGCCATAGCAATTAGGCAAGAGAAATAAATAAAAGACATGCAAATAGAAAAGGAGGAAATCAAATTATCCCTGTTTGTGGATTATATAATACTTTACTTAGAATAACCTAAAGGCATCAGCAAAACACTGTTAGAACTGAAAAATTTAATAAACTAGTAGGACCTAAAATCAACATTTAAAAGTCAGTCTTTATATACACTAATAATGAATTTTCCAAAAAGGAAATCATGAAAACAATCCTATTCATAATCTCCTCCTCCACACAAAAATACCTGGGAGTAAATTTACCTGAGGAAGTGAAAGACCTCTACAATGAAAACCAAAACACCAGAAAAAGATGAAAAAGACACTAAAAGGTAGAAAAGCCTCTGTTATGGTTTGGATGAGAGGTGTCCCCCAAAAGTGCACATGTAAGTCAATCCAAGAAGATTCAGAGGAGAAATGACTGGGTTATAAGAACATTAACCCAATTAGTAATTTAATCCCCTGATAGGGATTAACTGAGTGGTAACTGAAGTGGTAGGGTGTGGCTGGAGGGAGTGGGAATTGGGGAGTGGTTTGGGAATATATATTTGCATCTGGTAAGTGGCACCTCTCTCTCTCTGCTTCCTGATCGCCATGTGAACTGCTTCCCTCACCACACTCTTCTGCCATGATATTCTGCCTCATGTCCAGCCCAGACCAATAAAACTGGCCTTCTATGGAAGAAGACCTCTGAAATTATGAACCCTCAAATAAACTTTTCCTCCTCTATAATTGTTCTGGTTGGGTCCTTTAGTCACAGCAGTGAAAAAAAGTTGACTAAAACAGAAATTGGTACCAAGAAGTGGGATCATTTCTGTGACTCATCTGACCATGTGGTTCATAAGTATTTTGAGTTTCTTGGAATTGGTAGGAGGAATTTTGAGATGCTTAGGGATGCAAGCTGGAAATGCTTTAGGTTGTTGTACATTGAGCTTAATGGCCAGTTATGATGGGAGCTCAGAAAACCAGAAGCGGGTTCTTGGCTGCCTGTAGGCTGGAGAGCTGGAGGAACCAGTATCTGTGTAGTCCAAGAGGCTGGAGCCTCAGAACAAGAGGGATCAATGAAGCCACCCTAATCTGAAAAGGCTTCTGGAAACTCCCTGGAGAATCACTGGTAGAATCTGCTTGGAAGAGTGAAGGATCCGGAGTCTGATGTCCTCAGGTAATCGCAGCAGCAATCAACTCAATTGAGAAGAATCTCTGCTGCTGCTTCCTTGATCTTCCAAATTTTATTCTGTCCAAGGCACCATTCTGTTGGACAGTGCTGCCCATGCTTAAGGAAGGTCTCCACTTCAGTTGGCTATCCCACATGCCAGTCATTCATAGACACACCTTCATTGATACAACTAGAAGCCTCGTACTCTTCAGCATCTCTTTTTTATTTTTATTTTTAATAGTAGATTGACACAATATCTTTATTTGTTTATTTATTTTTATGTGGTGCTGAGGATTGAATTTAGGGCCACCCACCTGCAAGGCAAGCATTCTATCACTAAGCTACAGCCCCAGCCCTCTTCAGCATCTCTTAATCAAATCAAGTTGACACATTAACAATTACAGCCTCCCATGTTCATGAATTTGAAGAATTAATTAAAATGTCCACACTATCCAAAATGACCTATAGATTCAATGCAATTCCTTGCCACAGTCTGACTGGGCAAAATAACTGGGGGTGGGGTGACAAGCAACTTGTGAAGGTTGATACAGCGGGAGCCACCTTATTACTGGACAGCAGAGGTATATATACATAACTGAACACACAGCTTGTTTCAATTTAGCATCATCCAGTTACAACAATCAGTCATTAAGGAATCCTCATCATCTTAATAATTAAACACAGCTTAACTTAATTAACATCATTAGATACAGCAGTCAGTCATTAAGGAATCTCCATCATCTAAATGGCTCGCTGGCATTACGTCTCAAACCACTCCTTCTGGCAAGGTGCCAGGCGCCATCTTGACTTGTCTGTGGCCCTCATCAATTCCTGTCAAAATTCCAGTGACATTCTTTACAAATACAGAAAAATAAAAACAATTACACAATTTATATGGAAGTACAAAAGACCCTGAATAGCCAAAGAAATCTGGAGTAAAAAAAATAAAGCTAGAGGCATCACAATACCTAACTTTGAGATATACTACATGGTGGGCTGACCCCATTCCTCTGGGCCCACTGTGAAGTGGAACAGCACGGCAGAAGCCATAGTGGAGGGGTGTTGCTGCATTCATGCTAGCCAGGAAGCAGAGAGAGGAAGGGGAAGGGGTCATGGAGAAGATGTACTCTCCAGGGCATTCCCCCTGTGGCCCATATCCTCAATGCATACCCGAATCACCTATCTTTACCACCAGAGAGTCCATTTGAATTAGAATAACAGCTCTCATAATTTAATCTTTTTACCCCACACCCCCAGTATTTCTTCATTAACACATAATAATGGCCATCAACAGATGAACCAAAAAAGAAAATGTCACACACACACACACACACACACACACACACACACAGGAGTATTTAGACACGAAGGTGAATGGAATCCTGCAATTTGTGTAAAACTGGATAGACCAATAAGCCAGAAACATTAAGACAAGTATGGCATGTTTTCTCTTATCTGTGGAACCTTAAAAAAACAGTGTTTCTGAAAGTAGAATAATGATTATTTTAGGAATTGTGAAAGGTGCAGGGGAGGGGTTGGAGAGTGGAAAATGGAATGTTTGGGACTGGGGCGGTGGGGGTAAGGTTGAGGAAGGATGATGACACAATCAATATGTATGCTGTATGCCTGTATGGAAATATCAGTAAATTACATTAACATGTAATTAATATATGCTAATAAAAATACATATAAAAAGTTCATTTTCTGCTAATGTGAAGTATTTAATTGTATAAATGTACTCTAATTTATTTGTCTACTCTTTTGCAGAGGGGCATTAAGGTTGTTTTATATTTTGAACTATTGTGAATAAAGCTGTTATGAACATTCTTCCAAAAAGCTATTTTCAGGGAGAAGATTAGATGGTGAAAGATTAGAGGAAGTTGCATTTACAGTTACTTTGTGACCCGAGATTCAACAATGAGAGTACTTTTTCTCAGCAAGGTGGGTGAAAGGAGGACTTTGCTAAAATTCAATATTGAAGAGTAAAAGTTTCTTAGAGACTCAGAAATTCTGCTGCATTGAAAAAAGAACAAGAAAGAGTACACTGGAGCCAAACGGATTGTGGTAGCAGCAGTGATACTGGTTCAAACATAGAAAGAAACACAGCAGACAAGCTTGACATGAAAAAACATGTAGATCGGAAAAGCAGCCTGAACTTAGTTGGTCTAGAGGGTACACAGGGATCTGGTAATTACAAAGTTCTTGATGTTTTTCAACTGGCAAGTAGAGAGCTTAGGTGTAAACCACCTCGAGGAGGCCACGTTGCAGTTTGCTGCCGCTGGAACCTTAGAGGTCATGGCAAATATTGCCATATTGAGCTGGTAAGGGCCTAATGTGAGGCCTAGAGTATACCTAGAAGACTGTGAGTAAAATACTTCACATTACAGAAAACGAACTTGTTTATGGAAACAGGAACAGAGAAGTTTGTACCTAGGGGAATTCAAGTAGGAAGTAAGGTGGGGAGTGCAGTTCACTTTCCCTTTGAGTTTGATGGCTCATGTGACTGCTGAAGAGGGTCAGGAAACTGAACAGTTGGGTGCAAATATGCTCAGGGACTGGAAATGCCATGTTCCTAGGCAGTGGATACCTATGGAGTGCTGGCTTTCCTGATCCATGAGTAAAATTTTGGGAGGCTTCTGAGATCCAGACTCCCAGAAGAAATTGTCACCTTCCAGACCCTAGGGGGTGTGTTGACCTAATCTCTCCAGAGGAGATACCTCTCAAAAGAGTCCTGAAGCCTGATTAAAGCTAAGTCCCTGACATTGGAATTCCCCTCTTAGAACTCTGTAGCAGCCCCACCCTGGCCATGCATCAATCTGGTATATCTGGACAAAACTCAAAACAACAGTACTTCCCATCCCATTCTACCTTACACTAGTGAAAAGGAAAGTTGAAAACCACTTCAACCAGCTTCAATTTTAGGCCAATCCAGCTGACATTTGGCTGAGCAACACAAAAAGAGGAAAGGTTTAACAACCCTCAGCCCTACCTCTCTCCCCCTTGGTGCGTAGCCTAAGAACAGAGGGAGAAAAGGACAGGGGGCAAGGCAGTGACCATCCATCCTTGCTGACAGTTTTGATCATCTCAATGAGGAAAATTCTTTCATTTTTTGTTTCATTAAGAATATTTCTCTCTCTCTTTTTTTGGAGTTCTGATTTGTTTGAGGAGATATTTATTTATTTATTTATTTCTCTCTTTTTCCTTATTTTTGACATTTTTTTTTCAAACAATTGTTATTTTTCCTTGTTTAATCTTTTGAGAGTTAGAGTTTTAATTGTTTATCTTGGATTATGATTTAATTTTGTTTGTTTGTTTCTCCTTATTTTCTTCTCTTTCTAATAGCCAAGTTCTCTTATTCTATTTTTTTCTCTCCCTTTACTTTTTTTTATTGGTTGTTCAAAACATTACAAAGCTCTTGACATATCATATTTCATACATTAGATTCAAGTGGGTTATGAACTCCCATTTTTACTCCAAATACAGACTGCAGAATCACATTGGTTACACATCCACATTTTTACATAATGCCCTATTAGTAACTGTTGTATTCTGCTACCTTTCCTATCCTCTACTATCCCCCCTCCCCTCCCCTCCCATCTTCTCTCTCTACCCCATCTACTGTAATTCATTTCTCTCCTTGTTTATTTTCCCATTCCCCTCACAACCTCTTATATGTAATTTTGTATAACAATGAGGGTCTCCCTCCATTTCCATGCAATTTCCCTTTTGTCTCCCTTTCCCTCCCACCTCATGTCTCTGTTTAATGTTAATCTTTTCTTCCTGCTCTTCCTCCCTGCTCTGTTCTTAGTTGCTCTCATTATATCAAAGAAGACATTTGGTATTTGTTTTTTAGGGATTGGCTAGCTTCACTTAGCATAATCTGCCATCCATTTCCCTGCAAATTCCGTGATTTTGTCATTTTTTAGTGCTGCGTAATACTCCATGGTGTATAAATGCCACATTTTTTTTTTTTGTCCATTCATCTATTGAAGGGCGTCTGTGTTGGTTCCACAGTCTAGCTATTGTGAATTGTGCTGCTATGAACATCGATGTGGCAGTATCCCTGTAGTACACTCATTTAAGGTCTTCAGGGAATAGTCCGAGAAGGGCAATAGCTGGGTCAAAAGGTGGTTCCATTCCCAGCTTTCCCAGGAATCTCCATACTGCTTTCCAAATTGGCCGCACCAATTTGCAGTCCCACCAGCAATGTACAAGAGTACCCTTTTCCCCACACCTTTCGAGAACTTGTTGTTGTTTGACTTCATAATGGCTGCCAATCTTACTGGAGTGAGATGGTATCTTAGGGTGGTTTTGATTTTCATTTCCTTGACTGCTAGAGATGGTGAACATTTTTTCATGTACTTGTTGATTGATTGTATGTCCTCCTCTGAGAAGTGTCTGTTCAAGTCCTTGGCCCATTTGTTGATTGGGTTATTTGTTATCTTATTGTCTAATTTTTTGAGTTCTTTGTATACTCTGGATATTAGGGCTCTATCTGAAGTGTGAGGAGTAAAAATTTGTTCCCAGGATGTAGGCTCCCTATTTACCTCTCTTATTGTTTCTCTTGCTGAGAAAAAACTTTTTAGTTTAAGTAAGTCCCATTTGTTGATTCTTGTTATTAACTCTTGAGCTATGGGTGTCCTATTAAGGAATTTGGAGACTGACCCCACAATATGTAGATCGGAGCCAACTTTTTCTTCTATCAGACACAGAGTCTCCGATTTGATATCAAGCTCCTTGATCCATTTTGAGTTAACTTTTGTGCATGGCGAGAGGAGGGGATTCAGTTTCATTTTGTTGCATATGGATTTCCAGTTTTCCCAGGACCATTTGTTGAAGATGCTATCCTTCCTCCATTGCATGCTTTTAGCCCCTTTATCAAATATAAGATAGTTGTAACTTTGTGGATTAGTCTCTGTGTCCTCTATTCTATACCATTGGTCCACCCGCCTGTTTTGGTACCAGTACCATGCTGTTTTTGTTATTATTGCTCTGTAATATAGTTCGAAATCTGGTATCGCTATACCGCCTGATTCACACTTCCTGCTTAGAATTGCTTTTGCTATTCTGGGTCTTTTATTTTTGCATATGAATTTCATGATTGCTTTCTCTATTTCTACAAGAAATGCCATTGGGATTTTGATTGGAATTGCATTAAACCTATAGAGAACTTTGGTAATATCGCCATTTTGATGATGTTAGTTCTGCCTATCCATGAACAGGGTATATTTTTCCATCTTCTTAGATCTTCTACTTCTCTCTTTAGGGTTCTGTAGTTTTCATTGTATAAATCTTTCACCTCTTTTGTTAGGTTGATTCCCAAGTATTTTTTTTTTTGAGGATATTGTGAATGGAGTGTTTTTCCTCATTTCCGTTTCAGAAGTTTTGTCGCTGATATACAGAAATGCCTTTGATTTATGCATGTTGATTTTATATCCTGCCACTTTGCTGAATTCATTTATTAGTTCTAGTAGTTTTTTTGTAGACCCTTTTGGGTCTGTTAAATATATTATCATGTCATCCACAAATAGTGATAATTTAAGTTCTTCTTTTCCTATTTTTATGCCTTTAATTCCTTTCGTCTATCTAATTGCTCTGGCCAGTGTTTCGAGAACTATATTGAATAGAAGTGGTGATAGAGGGCATCCCTGTCTTGTTCCCTGTCTTGTTTAGAGGGAACGCCTTCAATTTTTCTCCATTCAGAATGATGCTAGCCTGAGGATTAGCATAGATAGCTTTTACAATGTTGAGGTAAGTTCTTGTTATCCCTAGTTTTTCTAATGTTTTGAACATAAAGGGATGCTGTACTTTGTTGAATGCTTTCTCTGCATCTATCAAGATGATCATATGGTTCTTGTTTTTAAGTCTATTGATGTGGTGAATAACATTTATTGATTTCTGTATATTGAACCATCCTTGCATCCCAGGGATGAATCCTACTTGATCATTGTGCACAATTTTTTTTGATGTGCCTTTGTATCCGATTCGCCAATATTTTATTGAGGATTTTTGCATCTAGGTTCATCAGAGATAATGGTCTGTAGTTTTCTTTCTTTGAGATGTCTTTGTCTGGTTTCAGATTCAGGGTGATGTTGGCCTCATAGAATGAATTTGGAAGAGCTCCCTCTTTTTCTATTTCCTGAAATAACTTGAAAAGTATTGGTATTAATTCTTCTTTAAAGGTTTTGTAAAACTCCGCTGTATACCCATCCGGTCCTGGGCTTTTCTTGGTTGATAGTCTTTTGATTGCTTCTTCTATTTCATCCATTGATATTAGTCTGGTCAAATTGTGTGTATCCTCCTAAATCAGTCTGGGCAAATCATGTGACTTAAGGAATTTATCCATGTCTTCACTATCTTCTATTTTATTGGATTATAGGTTTTCAAAACAATTTCTAATTGTCTTCTGTATTTCTGTAGCGTCTGTTGTGATATTGCCTTTTTCATCCCGTATGTTAGTAATTTGAGTTCTCTCTCTTCTTCTCTTTGTTAGCATGGCTAAGGGTCTGTCGATCTTATTTATTTTTTCAAAGAACCAACTTTTAGTTTTGTTAATTTTTTCAATAGTTTCTTTTGTTTCAATTTCGTTGATTTCTGCTCTGATTTTAATTATTTCTTGCCTTCTGCTACATTTGTTGTTGTTTTGCTCTTCCTTTTCTAGGGCTTTGAGATGAAGTGTGAGCTCATTTATTTGTTGGTTTTTCCTTTTTTTGAGGAATGACCTCCAGGCGATGAATTTCCCTCTTAAAACTGCTTTCATTGTGTCCCATAGATTCCGATATGTTGTGTCTGTATTTTCATTTATCTCTAAGAATTTTTTGATTTCCTCCTTTATGTCTTCTGTAACCCATTGATCATTCAGTAACATATTGTTCATTTTCCATGTGATGTAGGATTTTTCCTTCCTTCTTTTATCATTGATTTCCAGTTTCATTCCATTATGATCAGATAAAACGCATGGTATTATCTCCACCCCTTTATATTTACTGAAGGTTGCCCTATGGCATAATATATGGTCTATTTTTGAGAAGGATCCATGTGCTGCTGTGGAAAACGTATATCCACCTGATGATGGTTGATATATTCTATATATGCCAGTTAAGTCTAGGTTATTGATTGTGATATTGAGTTCTATAGTTTCTTTATTCAACTTTTGTTTGGAGGATCTGTCCAATGGTGAGAGAGGTGTGTTGAAGTCACCCACAATTATTGTGTTGTGGTCTATTTGATTCTTGAACTTGAGGAGAATTTGTTTTATGAATGTCGCAGCACCATTATTTGGTGCATAAATATTGATAATTGTTATGTCTTGTTGGTGAATGGTTCCTTTTAACAGTATATAATGTCCTTCCTTATCCCTTTTGATTAACTTAGTCTTGAAGTCGATTTTATTCGATATGAGGATGGCCACCAGTGCTTGCTTACTAGGAGCGTGTGTGTTGTATATTTTTTCCCAACCTTTCACCTTCAGCCTGTGTATGTCTTTTCCAATCAGATGTGTCTCCTGGAGGCAGCATATGGTTGGATTTGTTTTTTTAATCCATGTTACCAGCCTATGTTGCTTTATTGGAGAGTTTAAGCCGTTAACATTTAGAGTTACTATTGATATATGGTTTGTATTTCCAGCCATGTTTGATTATTTATCTTTTTTTTTTAATTTAGTTTGTTTCTCCATGATTAGCTTTCCCCCCACCCTCTGTCTTTACCTAGGCACTTCCCACTGATCGTTTTGGTCATTGTTGTTCATTTCTTCCTCGTGTAGTGTTTTGCTCAATACGCTTTGCAATGCTGGTTTTCTGGCTGCAAATTCTTTTAGCTTTTGGTTATCATGAAAGATTTTTATTTCATTGTCATACCTGAAGCTTAATTTTGCTGGATACAGAATTCGTGGTTGGCATCCATTGTCTTTCAGTGTTAGAAATACGTTGTTCCAGGATCTTCTCGCTTTCAGCGTCTGTGATGAAAAATCCATTATTAATCTTATTGGTTTACCCCTGAATGTAATCTGCCTCCTTTCTCTTGTAGCTTTTAATATTTTCTCTTTGTTCTGTATATTGGATATCTTCATAACAATGTGTCTTGGCATTGGTCTACTGTGATTTTGTGTGCTCGGTGTCCTGTATGCATCTACAATTTGTATATCCGTTTCCTTTTTTTATTTCTGGAAAGTTTTCTGTAATTATTTCATTCAGCAGGTTGCTCATTCCCTTGGTTTGAATCTCTATACCTTCCTCCATCCCGATGACTCTTACGTTTGGTTTTTTTAATGTTATCCCATATCTCTTGGATGTTTTTCTTGTGATTTTTTACCAGCCTTTCTGAGTTGGCTACACTCTTTTCAAGATGATATATTTTGTCTTAATTATCTGACGTTCTGGCTTCTACTTGCTCCACTCAGTTAGTGATACTTTCAATTGAGTTTTTAATTTTGTTTATAGTTTCCTTCATTTCTAGAATTATTGTTTGATTTTTTAATAATCTCTATCTCCTGATAAAGATGCTTAACTTCTTCTTGTATCTCTTTATGTAATTCATTTTCAATGTGTTTTTTCACTGTTTGAATTTGCTGTCTTGTATCCTCTTTAAGTTTCCATTCCATCTGTCTAAGGTATTCCTTGAGTTCTTTATATGACCATTTTTCTGATGACTCTATGTCCTCCTGAATATTTAGGCTGTCCTGCATTGTTTGTACTCCTTTTCTTCCTTGCTTTTTGAAGCTGCTCATGTTACTTCTTGTTCTGTTTGACTGCTGAGTTACTGTTTACTCCTATAAATTTATTTGATGCTTGGGAGGAAAGGTATTAGAAGGGAATGGAAAAAGTCACTAAAGAGAATGAGAGTAAGCAGGTAGAATTCAAGGAAGGGGGAATAAGAAAATTGAAAAGAAATGAAAAGACAAAAGAAAAAAATAGAAAATAAAAAAGAATTTTTTAAAAAAAATAATAATAATAAATGAAAATTAAAATTAAAAATAAAATAAAATAAAAAAATTAAAAAAAATTAAAAAATTAAAAAATTTGAAAAACAACAAAAAAATCAAAATGAAAAAAAGAAAAAAAAACCCAAATTAAAAAAAAATTAATAAATGCAGTCTTAGAGTTTGATTAACTTCTCTTCCAGTAGGTGGAGCTGTGCCCACTGGGCCAAGCTTCTCCTCTCAATAGGCGGGAACCAATCACTGTGCAGCAGCTCTTCCTCCCAGACTAGGCAGGTCTCCAATCCTGAGTGTCTAGGGCCTTCTCTTGTGTCTAGTCACTTCCCCACTTTTCCTCAAGCCAGGCCCCGCTCACTGGTGACGCTCTCCATAATACTGGCTACATGCGAGGTCTGCTGCTCCTGGGAGCCCTATTTTCATGAATGCCTGGGCACACTCTCTCTGTTTGCCATTCCCTCAGACCCTAAGTTTGTAGAGCTTGGGGCTGAGAACCCCCTGCGAATTTGCTTGCCCTCCGGTAGCCACACCCCCAGTAGCTGGTGCAAGAGACCTAAGTTGTCAGCACTGGTGGGAGCGGTAGCCGGGAGTTCCGAGCCACGGGTCCTGTGCCACTCCTGATTCCCTGGGTCTGGCTACTATCGCGTTCATGGGAGTGCTGGGAGGGGCCCTTAAAGTTTCCCCGATGTGTGGAGGGGGTAGCTAAGGCATTACACACCTGTTGCCCCTGGCTTCAATGGAATTATCTCCCCCGCCGCATTCTGGTGACATCAAGTCTCTGCCATGGTGGTATCCCATGCAAATGGTGACAGTTCGTTCCCTTTGCCGAGTGACCAATGCAACGGGTGGGTCCTGACTGTCTCTCCCACGCCCTGTTTCGATCCTGTGGCCACTGCCGGTGGTGAGCCGTTTCTGTGTACTGTGGCCGCCATTACAAGATGGCGCTGATAAGCGCCGTGGCCTGTGATAAACAACTCCTTATTTTGGGAGAGTTGGCACGTAGCTGTAAAACACCCTATGAGAAAGATCCACGTGGCAGTTGTGCATTGGGGCTTTATGTGCTTTATTAAGGCTGGGGCACGTAGCAGGAGTAGTAGTAGTAGGAGTAGCAGTAGGGTAGTAGTAGTAGGAGTAGCAGTAGGAGTAGTAGTAGTAGGAGTAGCAGTAGGAGTAGTAGTAGTAGTAGAGAGAAACAAGCTAAAAGACATGTCTAAACAAAGGCCTGAATAAACTGCTGAAGGAAGAATCCTGTGTCGTGTTTCCTTTGCTGGCGAGGGGACGCGGCAACTGCCTATGAAGGCTCGGTTGGCATTTACCTCCGTAGGATCAGAAGGGCTGACCAGTTGTTTCAGTGGGATGGTTAGTGCTGAGACACAGTAGTTAGGCTACGGGAAGCAGGCGAACAGGAGCTTGAATCTCTCCCTTTACTTTGTTTCTTAAAATATATTTTCTCCTTCTTTATAACTATCACTTGCTACATCTCTTCTGCTTTCTCTCTGTTCATATTTTGAATAGTCTAAACTTTCTTTGACTTTCCTATCACATTTTCTTTTCTCTTAATGAAGGTTATTTTTAGCATTTTTCAGAACCATTTAATTCATATAACTCCTGTATCCACCACCTATTATTTGACATAATTTTATGGAGGATTTTTGCATCTATGTTCATTAGAGATATTGGTCTGTAGTTTTCTTTCTTTGAAGTGTCTTTGTATGGTTTAGGAATCAGGGTGATGTTGGCCTCGTAGAATGAATTTGGAAGTTCTCCCTCTTTTTCCTATTTCCTGAAATAGCTTGAAAAGTATTGGTATTAGTTCTTCTTTAAAGCTTTTGTAAAACTCTGCTTTATACCCATCTGGTGTTGTGCTTTTCTTAGTTGGTAGTCTTTTGATGGCTTCTTGTATTTTCTCAATTTATATTGGTCTATTTAGGTTGTTTATATCCTCCTGACTCAATCTGGGCAGATCATATGACTTAAGAAATTTATTGATGCCTTCACAATCTTCTATTTTATTGGAGTATAAGGATTCAAAATAATTTCTAATTATCTTCTGTATTTCTATAGTGTCTGTTGTGATATTGCCTTTTTCATCTCGTATGCTAGTAATATGAGTTCTCACTTTTCTCTTGGTTAGCATTGCTAAGGGTCTGTCGATCTTATTTATTTTTTCAAAGAACCAACTTTTAGTTTTGTCAATTTTTTCAATTGTTTCTTTTTTTCAATTTCATTCATTTCAGCTCTGATTTTAATTATTTCTTGCCTTCTACTACTTTTGCTGTTGTTTTGCTCTTCTTTTTCTAGGGTTTTGAGATGAAGTATGAGATATGGTTTGTACTTCCAGCCATATTTGTTTATTTATATTAATTAACATGATTTGTTTTTTCCTCTTTGATTATTTTTTCTCTTTACTGTACTACCTCCCACTGTTGGTTTTCATTGTTATTTTCCATTTCCTCTTTCTGTAGTGTTTTGCCAAGGATATTTTGAAGAGCTGGTATTCTAGCTGCAAATTCTTTTAACTTTTGTTTATTGTAGAAGGATTTAAGTTCATCTTCCATCCTGAAGCTTAATTTCACTGGATACAGGATTCTTGGTTGGAAGTCATTTTCTTTCAGCATTTGAAATATGTTGTTCCAGGATCTTGTAGCTTTCAGAGTATGTGTTGAAGGATCAGCTGTTATCCTGATTGGTTTATACCTAAATGTAATCTGCTTCCTTTCTCTTGTAGCTTTTAAAATTCTCTCCTTATTCTGTATGTTGGGCATCCTCATTATAATGTTTCTTGGTGTGGATCTCTTATGATTTTGCACATTCGGTGACCTGTAGGCATCTAGGATTTGGATTTCTGTTTCATTCTTCAAGTCTGGGAAGTTTTCTCATATTATTTCATTGAACAGATTCCTCATTCCTTTGGTTTGGACCTCTATACCTTCCTGTTTCCCAATAAGTCTTAAGTTTGGTCTCTTTATGTTATCCCATATTTCTTGGATGTTCTGCTCATGATTTCTTAACAGTGTCACTGAGCTGTCTATGTTCTTTTCAAGTTGAAATACTTTGTCTTCAATGTCTGATGTTCTATCTTCTAAGTGTTCTACACTGCTGATAGTACTCTCAATTGAGTGTTTAATTTGGTTTATTGCTTCCTGTATTTCTTGGATTTCTGAGTGTTTGTTTTTTATAACCTCTATCTCCCTGTATAGTTGATCTTTTGCTTCTTGGATTTGTTTATGTAATTCATTGTCAAAGTGATCTTTCATTGCCTGATTTTGCTGTCTAATGTCTCCTTGAGACTCCAGATCATCTGAAGCATGTATATCCTGAATTCTTTATCTGACATTCCATCTGCTACAGATATTACCTCTTCTAACGTTGAGTTGATCTGCATTGCTTGTGGTCCTTTCTTTCCTTGTTTTTTCATACTGCTCATGTTTCTTTCTGCTTTGTGAAACTGTTGTGTTATTGATTTTCCCCCTATATATTTATATTGCTCTTGTATAGTCGCAAAGTCTTCTTTTTGTGGAGAAAGACAATGTTACCAGTTCTGAATATCAATAGTATATCATCTAAGCACATGTTTTCCTTATTACTACATTTTTAGCTAGACTCTATGTCTACAAATGATGTTTTCAATTATCGTTTACAAATATAGTCATTAGTTTCATGAAAGGCATACAGTTTCTGGTAGCTTGAAGAAAACTGAATTTCAGGTGTAGGATGTTATGTTTAGGGGGAAAGGAGTGAGGATATGGGGTTAATCTAGCTTAGTAACATTGGACAGCTCTAACCAATAGATGGGTAATTTATGGAAGAATGTATAGATTCAAATTTCTATTCCTATCTATATTTATAAGATTACCCTACTTATAAATAGTAAAATTTAGGGGGTTGCAAGTGGGATATAGGGAGTAAGAAGGAGAAAAACAAATCACAAGGAAAGAAAGAGAAAAAAAAGAGAGCGGGAAAAAGAAAATAAGAGAAAAAAGAAAAGATATAAAAAGGGGGGAGGGAGGTGGGGCATATGCAATTCCTCTATATTATATTATTGTGGTGATTCAGTTTTTAAAGACGTTTTTGATGCACAATTCTTGGTTTCACATATGTTGAGGTTGCAAGGACCAGAGGGAGAAGGGTAGAGGAGACTGGATGAACGGATGAAAAGAGAGATAGAAGAGAAAAGAAAGAAAGAAAAAAATGTCTCTCAGAACTCTGTTTTCTTATCTTCTAGTAGGTGCTGTTTTTTATTCCTAGCTTGAGCCTCTGGGTGCAGGGTGTTGGTGTTAGTCAGTGTGAGATGACTTGAGCTTCCACCTGTGGTCTCTTTGCTCTTATTTCTGAGATGTAAACTAGGTGCCTGATCCACTGCAGAACCAAGCTGGTAGCCACGCCCACCAGTTGGTGGGTTTTAAGGGTTGATGGGATTTTCCAAAATGAGTTCCATCAGTTTTTCTCATAAGGTGTTTGATGAGGTGGGGGGTTTTGGGGAAACCCTATGTTTGTGCAGATCTCGGTCAGGTGACCTCACGGGTTGGCAGCTTGGCCCCTCCTCCAGTTGTGGGTGGTCTGTCTACCTTGCAGTTGGGCCGCTGGGCCCCTTCTCTGGGTTGTGTGGTTTCTATTAACAGGTATTAATTGCATTGTTATGGAAACAGGCACAGAGAAGATTGTACCTAGGGAATTCAAGTAGGAAATATGGCAGGAGTGCAATTCACTTTCCCTTTGAGTTTGATGGCTCATGTGACTGCTGAAGAGGGTCAGGAAACTGAACAGTTGGGTGCAAATATGCTCAGGGACTAAGCCTGGAAAGGCCATGTTCTTAGGCAGTGGGCGTATGGAGTGCTGGCTTTCCTGATCCATGAGTAAATTTTTTGGGAGGCTTCTGAGATCCAGTCTCCCAGCAGAAATTGGCATCTGCCTGACCCTAGGGGGTGTGTTGACCTAATCTCTCCAGAGGAGATGCTTCTCAAAAGATTCTCTAAGGCCTGATTAGAGCTAAGTCCCTGACATTGGAATTCCCCTCTTAGAACTCTGTAGCAGCCCCACCCTGGCCATGCATGAATCTGGTATATCTGGACAAAACTCAAAACAACAGTACTTCCCATCCCATTCTACCTTACACTAGTGAAAAGGAAAGTTGAAAACCACTTCAACCAGCTTCAATTTTAGGCCATTTCAGCTGATACTTGGCTGAGTAACACAAAAGAGGAAAGGTTTAACAACCCTCAGCCCTACCTCTCTCCCCCTTGGTACGTAGCTTAAAAACAGAGGGAAGAAAGGACAGGGGGCAAAGGCAGTGACCATCCATGCTTGCTGACAGTTTTGACCATCTCAATGAGGAAAATTCTTTCATTTTTTGTTTCATTAAGAATATTTCTCTCTCTCTTTTTTTTGGTGTTCTGATTTGTTTGTGGATATATATATATATATATATATATATATATATATATATATATATATTATACATATATATTTTTTCTCTATTTTCCTTATTTTTTGCATTTTTTCAAAGAATTGTTATTTTTCCTTGTTTAATCTTTTGATGGTTAGGGTTTTTTAATTGTTTATCTTGGATTATGATTTGGTTTTGTTTTTTGTTTCTCCTTATTTTCTTCTCCTTCTAATAGCCATGTTCTCTTATTCTATTTTTCTCTCCCCCTTTAGTTTGTTTCTTAAAATTTATTTTCCCCTTCTTTATAGCTATCACTTGCTACATCTCTTCTGCTTTCTTCCTATTCACGTTTTGAATAGTCTAAACTTCTTTTATTTCCTATCACATTTTATTTTCACTTAATGAACAGTATTTTTAGCATTTTTTAGAACCATTTAATTCATATAACTCCTGTACTCACCACTTATGTGGCTGCAGTTATTAATTGTGTGAGGAGCATATTTGATACCTGCTGTTTACTTTAATGCAAGATCTAGATCATAACTACTTATTGTTTTTGGTGTTGGTGATTGGTGATCCCACTATTTTTGTTTTTCTGGCAATTATTGCTATAGATGTCATAGTAGGCAGTGGGTATTTATTTTAATCCAGAATATTTTTTGCTTTAGTTGTTGCTATTGTTCAGTTCTTCCTTTTCTGTGAAATTCCTGGGGATCTTCAGGGATATTACAAGTTCACAGGGTAAAGATTCTCCTGCTGAGCTAAACCCAGTCAAGAGAAATTGCATCTTGCTCCATAAAAAATTAACCACACTAGAACTTCTATGATACTTCAATACAAAGAATAAAGAAGAAAAAAAAAATCTCAACTAATGACCAGTCCTCAATTAGGAAAGGCTGGGGTATCCTATGCCCCACTCCCAGACATCCACTCATATAGGAAAAATGGAGGTAACACAAAGTCTGTGGATTTCACATCGACAAGGGCTTTTCAATCTCCATGATTCTAGGACGTTTTGGCAAGACAAGGACAAGCCCTAAAAAGGCCTACAATTCAGAGTGGAATAGAAATATATTCCAACGGACACATAAAACCCAACATAGGAATACAAGAATTATTAAAAAGCAAGGCAACACAACTCATCCTAAAATTAATAATTCACCAGCAACAAACCCCAAATATATTGAAGTGAATGAAACATCAGATAAAGAATTCAAAAGAATGACTATAAAAATGATCAAGGAATTTCTAGAGAACACAGAAAGTATTTCTGGTACTACAGGAAATAATTCGTGAATGAATTAAGGAAGTCAGTGCATGGTATGAATGAGAAATTCAATAAGGAGATAGAGGTATTGAAAAAGAACCAAACTGAAATCTTGGAAATGAAAGACAAAATAAATCATATAAAATGTTGAGTTTTAAGTTTCTATAACAAAGTAGGCCATACTGAAGCTATAATCTCAAAGCTGGAGGACAAATCAGCCAGCCTTGAACTCAGACAATATTAACTGTGTTCAGAATTTACAGGGACTCTGGGACAACTTAAGACACCAATTCAAGAGTCACTGGAATTGAAGAGGGATGTGAGAAGCAGACTAATGGAATGGATAAACTCTTCATTGAAATAATAACATAAAAATTTTCAAACCTCAAGAATAATATGAAAATCCAGATAATAATACATTCAGAACTGTAAACTAGGCAACATAAAAAAAAGAACCTCTCCATAACACATTGCAATCGTAATGTCTAACATACACAACAAGCAAAGAGTTTTAAAAGCCTCCCGAGAAAAATATCTCCCTAAACATTTATCATTTCTTTGTGTTGACAAGCTTCAAACTACTATTTTCTAGTTTACTATAAAATATATAATAAATGTTATAAATTATGCTACTCTACTACTCTGTTGTAAAACACTAGCATTTATTCCTCCTATTTAAATGTACTTTGGTTCCTGATAAACAACTTCCCTCTATCCCCCCATCTCTGACCCTTCCTAGCCTTTGGTGACCCCTGTCATATTTTCTACTTCCATGACATCAACATTGTTAGTTTTCCACATGAGTGAAATCATCTAGTATTTGTCTCTCCTTGGCTTCTCTCACTTAACATACTGTCCTCCAGTTCCATCAACATTTGTGCAATAATAGTTTCATTTGTTTTTATGGCAGAATAATATTCCATTGCATGCACCCCACCCAAACACACACATTCACACACACACACACACACACACACACACACACAAACACACCACATTTTCTTTATCCTTTTGTCTTCTGACCAGCATCTAGGCTGATTTCATATCTTGCCTATTAGTGCTACAATTAACAAGAGAGTGCAGGTATCTCTGTGATACACCAATTTCATTTCCTTTGGATACATGCACAGAGCTGGATCATGCAGCATTTATATATTTGGTCTTTTGAGAAATTTTAAGATTGTTTTCCATTGTGGTTGTTCTAATTTATATTCTTCCCATCTGTGTATTAGGGTCCTTATTTCTTTGTATCCTCACCTTTATTTGTTATTTTTTGCATTTTAAAAAAAGACATTTTCTTATTAAAGAATACATCTTATTCCCATTTCTAAAAATATAAAATATTCATTATTTGTGGTTTAGTTGAAGATTCCTCATAATTATATTTAAGTTCTGTGTTTTCAACCAGAGTATTATACAAGAGTTAGTGTGCCCTGTGCAGGGCTGATGTTAAGCTCTTATGAAACCAATTCAGGTAGATTTCCAATAAGTTCCCTCAACTCACAGTGAAATTATTCTCAGATGCTTGACTTGATTCAGTGAACATTTTTTTGTGGAAAACATCTGTTCTTGAGATATGGTATAAATTGTCACTATTACAGAACCCATTGTTTTTATTAGAGGTGAAATTTTAAATTCATTGTTTTTATTAACTAGTGACAAGAGTGCTGAATATCAACAAGAATGCCAGAGATAAAACACCAGAATGTCCAAAAGAGTTGAACAGGTTTCTGAATAAATATTTCCCATCGTGCAAAGCAAACATCCACAAATGTGATGAGCAAGGAGTAATGAGGCACGTATTAGAGTAAAGGGAGGTGAACAGGAATCAGTTGGCTCCTTTCAGTATTCCAAGGTCAGCCTGGTATTGAATTCAAAATGATATTGCTCCAACACATCAAGAAGACTTTTGTAAGTAAGTCTTGTCAGATGTCCCACAGGGTCAGGTGATGATCAGAGACTGGTGAGGTTCATGTAAGGGTAAAAGAAGGTGAAGAGGAAGGAGTACATTTCCATTATGTATTCCAGGGTGAGTCTGACACTATTCAGAAGGACTCTTCCTCAGTGGGTTAGGGATGAGACCTCAGAATAGAATTGTTTTTAGATTCTAAGAAGGGAATTTGAAAGCCTGGAATGTCATGCAGTTGGCAAAATTTACCTAAATAAAATAAAGGTAATGTGTTAGCAATGTTTAGGATGGGATAAAGGCCGATGGGAGGTAGAGATCAACAGAGTAGAACAAAGACCTTCTGAAGGACAGTGAAATACACAGAAAGAGCTTCAAATTCTGAAAAGGGAAATGAGCACAAGAATAATAAAGAAGGGGTATCCAGTGAGATATTCCCAGAAAGAGAGGAATAACATAAAGTGATAACACAGGAAAATCTTTCTCTTCTGAACGTTTAGCTTTTTGAGAGCATTTGTGTTTTTTCCTGGATTCTCTTGTTTGGAGCAGTATTTCAAAACTAGTGGGAGTAAGAGGTGATAATTACAGAAAATGGATACAAAATTGTCAGTGTGATGGACTGTGCATGGACTGAGAAAAGAATGAGAATTAGGAAGTTATCTCCCTCAACTCCTAAGATCCCACAGTAGAGTGATTTTGTGTTTAGAAGAAAACTTTCCTGTCAAATAATGAACTGGGACACTGAAGCTTTGGAAAGAAGATCTCTCAATTTTCACTACAGGAATTATTTACAAGGTATTTTAGGGACAGCTGAGTATAGACTTCCCTTGTGCGTGTAGAATTCCTGCCTTCACGTGGAATTTCATGCTCTTTTGGGGTAATTCTGTGTATGTCCAGATTTTTGCCGACTATAAGGTCTTTGATAGTCTGCCTCATGGCAGAACCGAGGTTTCCTATGACAAGTATACCCAATTTCCTTTCAGAGGATGAGGACCACCCTTTAATAATTTCCCTCGTGCCTTTCTCCACTCACCAGTGGGGACCCACCCGCATGTCCTGGCAAGTAGAGTGGCTGGTGTTGCCCAAAAGACTTTCTGAAAAAAGAGGAATAGATATTCAGTGCTGTGGAGGAGAACAGATCCTTCCAATGAAGGTATGAGACCAGAGGCATAGTTTGTACAAACAAGAAGAGCTTTTAAGTATTTAGTGACAGGTAACTACAGAGAAGCCTTCATAATGTAGAGAATTCCTCACCAGTCTGGGTTCCAAATGTTCAGCACTCTCCTTGGGACCCTGGTTGGGTCCAACACAGGGATATTATCAGAATATGGATTTTCCCCTTGTTGCATTAAACTTGTAGCTTGAGTTCATAACACCAACAGATATGTCTGTGTGATATGTTGGTACAGCACTGAGTCTGACCTAGCTGTGGAGACACCTAAAAGACCACAGTGCACACAAACTCACTGTTTCCTCTCCTTGGAATGCACTCTTCAGCATACTACCTGGGTGACTTCTCGGGTCCCTCTAGTCTCTGTTCAACTGCTCCCTTTTGGTAATACCTTTTTTATTCACCTTATCTAAAATTACCATCCCACTGTCCATCTCCAACTCTGCTCTCTTTCTTTATTTTCCTGTATTATTTATGGGACTTTTTGAATTCACAAATGACACTTTGTATGCTTCCTTTCTTTTTTCCTTCCTCTTTCTTCTTTTTACTTTTTAATGTACTAATTGTTCTAGGTAGGTAGTAGCATGGGATTTCCTGTGCTTTGTTCACTGGTATTTTTTAAAAATATCTATTTTTGTGCCTGGACATGATAATGCTCCATTAATACTTGCTGATGGATTCACGATTCAGTGTGTGTGCTAATTAACAAATGCTAGTTCAGTTGTATGTTCTCTTACTCTGAGATTTTGAGTTTTTTACAAGAATTGCTTAAATCCAGTGGAGGCCAGATTTGGTTCTTTACATCAGTGCTGGACTCACTCTGTACATGGTCAGAACACCCTTACTACCCGTATAGGAGGATGGTCATGGTTTGAAGAATGCTCATAGTTTGAAGAATTCTGTCCTCTGAATTGAAAACACAGGACAGTCCTTGGATTAAGCTATTCTACCCTGATTATTACTTTGGAGGGGATGTAGAGCTTCACATGCTCTAAGTTGATAACTTACAATGCCTTTTGAAGGAGCACTTCTGATATCAGGGAGATTGGTTATGGGCCTCTTCAACTTGTCAGAATTGATAACTATGGAGACACTGTTCCCTACAAAGAAGAGGAAGCTGGAAATAGAAATAGTTGTCTAGAAAAATGTTTAATATGGGAAATGCTTGATTTGAAACCTCTGTCATCAGAATCATGGATTTGATGTCATGAACTTTTCCAATGGCCTTTGGCTGTGCCATTGATTCTCCTGTTTGTTCTGTGCCCTAACCTTTCCATGTATTGACTAGCCAGATTCTGGCCTGGCAGCTCCTGATTGGTGTGCTGTGAGTATATAGTGTCCTGGAATCTTGGAGTTAGCACCTTGCCTGGTCCTGGTATTTGTTGTCTGTGCTTCTTGATCTTTAATTCCCCACCATGAAGTCTTTGACCCTCTTTGTGTTGCTGGGAGTTTGTACTATCCTGGTCTCTGGTCGTAAGTAAAGATTGTTACCAGAACATAAGTTTGGGGTCTAGTATATGAAGATATGTATTTTGTGAGGATTGTGTTTAAGGTTGACCTACCTGCTGGGACCTCCTGTCCTCTAGTCCACTACTTGGTTCCATTGCCATTTAAACTGACCATAAAAAGTAAAGTTGACTCTGTGCTTAAATTTCCTGGTTCAGTCAGACTTCACTCTAAAGTTGGTACTCAACTGCATTGCTAACATGGGTGTGTGTGTAATATGTTTGAGAAAGTAATCAGAGATTATTTCAGGAAAGGAGGAATGACCACATATTAGGTTTTTCAAGTGTTTTATATTATATATGCATCTGCTTGACCTCAATGTGCCCACTCAGGATTAAGGCTTTCCAATGATGAACATCTGCAATATGGTTTATGTGTTCTCTCTTCCCTCTCAAAGCTGTTGTTCATGGTACATTTTTTCTTCTTTTTCAGAGATTACAGCTGATGTTACAGTTGAACTTGCTGTTGGTGAGCCTGTGCCTGCCCCCATCTCTTTCCTGCCATGACCGTTTTCTATTCCCAGCCTCATGCTGGGCATCTTCTATGTGGATATTCTAAGTTATATGGAATCCTAAGCAAAAGCCTGGGAAAGATATATTTATGATTCTAAAGTTCATTTAGAATGTAGATAATCTGATTTTTGTATGTTTCATAGAAAGTGAACTCTCTGGCATGGACTTAGAAAAATCTGTTTAATTTATTATTCATGTTCCTCCATAGAAGGCACAAGACTATGAAGTCTGATATTGTTTTAGAGTATTTTTTTGTGAATGCATGTAACTCCTTTCATTGTTCGGGGATGAATATATGACTCTTGCATAAAAAAGAGGCCAGTTGTTGGTGGGCTGAAGGAAGAGACTATATGAAAGGGCGTTGGAATGAGGGCATTAGGACCACATGGCAGGGTAGGGTGCAACAGAAATACAGGTGTCAGGGAGAAGAACTTTGCTCTTGTTTTGGTGTGTATGTTATTCTTTGGCTGGTGTTTGTTTTTCTCCTCTGAATTGAAAACCAAGGTTTCAGACAGAAGTTCTGTGTCATTTTTTGGCTTCTTTTATGTGTCATTATGTTCATGCTGTGTGTGCATATGTGTGTGTGTGTGTGTGTGTGTATGTGTGTGTGTGTTGTGCTCATATGGAAGTTATGAGGACCTGTCTTGAGCCTCTAGAACTTATGGATTGTGTGCGTTGGTCATAAGGTGTTGACTGAGTTAGATCTCAGACATGGAGTCACATATCCAACTGTCTAATGGGACTAAGTGTAAGAATATTGTCCTTCCTGAATGAGAACTGAGACAGCTATGTTAGAGTGTAGGTAGGAGATAGTGCTATTCAGTTGCTGAGGTAGATTTAATGCACAGATGTGGAATCTGGTGTTGTTCTTCAGTCATTCTAGTTTAGAGATAGAAAATTCTCATAACTGTTGACAAGTTGCCCTTTAACATCAAGTACACTTTATTATTATTGCCATATTTCTTCATTATATCCAAAGTCAGTTTTGTAACTTCTTCTCTGATAGAGGGGTCCACATGATCAGAAATATGAAACAAATATGACTTATTTTCAGGCTAGAACCCAATGGGAGAAATTTCACTGTGCTTAGCACAAGAGTCGGCATGACTTTAATCTGAGAGATTCTTATTCTTTTTCCTCTCCTCTAAATTTTATCCTTCTACTTGCCCCTGTTCATGCTGCCATGCAAAGTGTTCATTTCCAGGTAATTCTGTGGGAGGGCATCAGAATTTCAGGCCCCTGGAGCTTCCTTTATTGCTTGGGGGCAGTCATGTCCACCTGTGGATTTGACCTTTTGGGCTCATGTCTGGGACAGAGTTCTTGCACGTCTCTACTGTCATTGTCCTCCCAGGGAAAACCCAAACTCTTGGTGTTGTAGCAAGGACGAGGCATGACAAAATTGATGACAGATTTGAAAGATTAATTCAGAATAAGGAATACATTTACAGTCCTGGGTGGGAAAGAATTCATTTGCTGACAATGAGGCAATGTCTCAGCTGGAACTTTCCTCTTGATGCAGGTCCTGTAGAAGAGAACTCCACTACTGCTGCTGATGCCCTCATTGATGCTGTGGCTACTGATGTTGCTAACTTAGCTGAAAGTGCCACAACTGATGTATCAAGTAAGATCATTTTTTCCATGTATGTCCAGTGTGGAGCTTCTGGATGCCCTGGGCTCCCTGTAGCCATGGCAGACTGTACTTTGGGTGACAGAGAGAGAGAACCAATGAATATAGTCGTGTTTTCTTTACATTGCAAATTCCATGTGTTTTCCCAAATATCAGAGAAGCCAGGATGTTGCGATTTGTACATTATCAATTTTAACCGTATCTCTGTTGAAATGTTGGCATTTATTAAAAAACAGTGATTTTTAGTAGAAACCAAATGGAAAGAAAAAAGTGTTTTCCATGTAGCATGGGAACTGTTAAAGCATATTTTTTTTGAAAATTCTGTTTCTTTTGGAGAATATTTCAAAATAAAAAATAGCAAATGGCCTTCAGATGGACTTTCCGTATGTAGTTGTGATACAATTTTTTTTTAAAAAAAGGTTTCCTGAGACAGATTGTTTTGAGTGTTATTCAAAATATTTTTGGAAATGTAGAAATTCATTCAGGATCGTAGTCTGTTTCTTCCTATTTTAAGTTAATTTTTTCTTACCTTTCAATTTTCAGGCAACATTAATTATAAAATCTATAGATTTAAAATATATTCCAGGCACCATGGCATAAAATTCACATGTGAAATGTAATTTCAAACTCACAGTCACTCTATGAAAAGAACATTTTAACGATAATAAAATTGAAAAGTCATATCAAGAAACTTTCTTTGAGTACACAGTCAGTAAGAAAATTATTGAAATTGTACCCAATCACCTGTGAGGAATCTGTTTCAAGTATTGCTTTATATTCTTTCATGTCTGGGTCAATGCTTGCCATCTCGCTAGATGATCTGTGGTGGGCATTCTATGAGTGAAAAAAATGGCTGTATTTCCCTTATTCAGAGAAGGCTGCGTGGACATATTATAGGATACTTTAATTTATATTGGCCTCCTTCCTGATCACTGTAAACCTCCAACCTACCTTGGCTCCACCCCAGACTGCACATCCAAATCTTCTGGATGGGAAAAGGTGGTTTATCTTCTAGGGATAAATATATGATCCTTTTGAGTCCACTGAATTTAGTGGCATTTGGCTCTTGTCAATCTTCATTTAGATTCTAAAGAATAAAGCCACATTCTTCTTCCTTTTGTGGAAACCCCTTGTCATTATTATTTATTTGTTTTTGTCTTACAGATTTACTGACAAAGCTTGACAGTGACTTGAATGATAGTTTCCTTGGCTGAGATGGAAGGAATTTGAGTTCTCTGTGATTGGTCCTTTTCTGGTTAGACCAGAGCATGCCTTCATTTTATTTCATCCAAGTACATACTGCTATATTTCTCTCTTTCTAATTTGATTATCTTTTTCCCCAAATAAATAATAGTGTGAGCAACATCAAAGTGTTTTTTTCTTTATGAATTGGTGGTGATTTTTCATAGTTTAGACATTTCAAATTCATGGAAAGACATTGAATTTTACCTAGCACTTCTTTCTGTTCTTGTTAACAGTTAGACTTTCTACATGCTTACCTGAAATATTTTATTTCCTTTAAAGGAGAAACCAACCTTTGGCACTATACTATATATCAGAGATTTCTCTAACATGAACACACTCATCAACACTTACTAAATTTACCAAAGGAGAGGAGGTGTCTCCAAATGAGGATCCAAGTTCCCAGAGAGAAGGGGGAACTCAACTCAGAGACAATGGGGTCTTGGCATAAATGACAGAAAAAAATTTCAGCATGCACCAAAGGTTTACCTAGGAAAGTAGACATATATTCAAGGGAGAATGAGTGCTATGTCAATAGAGAGATGCCTTTTGGGGTAGAGCAAGGAATATACATTCAAGGGAGAATACAGACTGTCTTAAGAGAGTAAGAGACATGGTTGTGGGATTCTCGGCTCTTCTTTTATAGGAAATTTTGTAAGGAGTGGGTATACAAAGGCATATAGGAATGATGTCAGTCCAGTGATCTTGAGATAGTTTCTGGTGGTCTGGTCAATTTCTGGATCCTTAGGCTGATGTAGTCTTCATTATCTAATCAATATATAGTACTAGAAAGTCTCCTATATTATAGGTTCCTCAAGCTATTGTATATCTATTTGATTAATTTATTTATTGGGAGATTAATTAATACTGAACAGGTATTTTTACAGGTATCCCGGGAATTTGAGAGTAGCAGGTCTGGAAGGGAGACAGGCTTAGGCAGTGACATGCCTGGTAAAGTATGCAGAATTTCTGAATTAAATCTTATTTTCTTGTCTTTCCTTTATGTGTCCTTTGAATTTCTTATTTCTTCTATCCTACTTCAGATTCAAATGTTCAATTTAGTGCCACCAAACTCTTCTATCAACTGCCAAATGACCCATAATTTTTTGTCTTATCTGCAATGACTAAGGGGGGTGTAAGGAGCGAGGGAGAGAGAGAGAGAAGGAGGGAGTGAGAGAAAGAGGGGAGAGTGAAAGTAATAAAAGCAGTTTCTGAAATCTGGGAACTGGCCTGACATAGCCATTCAGGCTATGGAGTGGTAGGGCTGACCTGGTGCTCACAGCTAGCCAACAAATTCCTGTGTTGAACAGGAAAACATCTCACAAAACACCAGTAGCAAACAAGGTCACTCAGTGACTGTGATGACATGAGAAAAAGCAAAACAGAAAAAAACAACAACAAACAAGATCACTTCCCAATTTTATTTAAGTACAAAACAAGATCAGTATGCAAATCCCAAAATTGCCAAATTTCAAATCTTCCTGTTAATATGTGACTGCTGCTTCATCACAAATTACATATTTAACTTCACTCTGTGTATTTTCCTAGATGATTTATTAAAATTCTCAGTGTTTGGGGCTGAGGATGTTGCTCAAGTGGTAATGCACTCGCCTGGCGTGCGCAGGGCGCTGGGTTTGATACTCAGAACCACATACAAATAAAATAAAGATGTGTCCGCTGAAAACTGAAAAATAAATATTAAAACATTCTCTTCTAAAAAAAATTCCCAGTCTTTGCATCATTTATGCTCCCTGAAAACACTGAATTCAAAGAAGAGCTGTAGTTTCCTATTTCCAGAATCTCCTGACTCAAGTACAAATCCTATATTAAGGTCTGTTACAACAGCTTTTTATTAAGCTGCTGGTGTTCCCCATAGTTCCTTAGGGTATATGTTGTCCCTGACTGCAAGAAGAAGTAACACAAGTTTTTCAGTTACAGAGAGGATTCTTGAAGTATTTGACTGGAGAGTTTTGATACCAAAATGCCAAATAGGAATAGACATTATATATATAGCATTATTTATTGCCCTTTTTACTGATTTTATTAGAATCATATTCATCATTGGATCCAGGACTCAAATTGTGTACCTTTGAAGGCTTTGTCTTCATTTCTGACTTATAGATCAGAAATCCATTGGTTAGTCAGACTGCTGAATCATTCATTGCTCTGGTTTACAATTTGCTGAAGCTCATTTGGGACATATTTTGATTTCATATAAGATTATGAATGGGCTGGGGATGTGGCTCAAGCGGTAGCACACTTGCCTGGCATGCGTGCGGCCCAGGTTCAATCCTCAGCACCACATACCAACAAAGATGTTGTGCCCACCGAAAACTAAAATAAATATTAAAAAAATTAAAAAAAAGATTATGAATGTACTATAGAAGCTGGGTTAGAGTCCCAGAGAAATGAAAGCTGAATTAGAAATCTAGATCTTCTCTTGACTAGATCAATACTAGGTAATAAGATTGTGTTTCAGCCAGCTATTTTGTTGCTATGACTTAAAGACCCAAGCAGAACAACTGTAGAGGAGAAAATGTTTATTTGAGGGCTCACAGTTTCAGAGGTTTTAGTCTATAGAAAGCTAGCTCCATTGGTCTGGGCTCAAGTGAGGCTGAACATCATGGCAGAAGAGTGTAGCAGAGGGAAGCAGAGAGAGAGAGAGTCGACTTTCTAGATACAAATATATACCCAGCTGGGTGTAGTGGTGCACACCTGTAATCCCAGCAGCTCTGGAGGCTGAGGCAGGAGGATTGCAAGTTCAAAGTTACCCTCAGCAACTCAGTTAGTCCCTGTCTCTAAATAAAATATAAAAAAGTGTTGGGGATGGAGCTCAGTATTTAAGCCTCCCTTTGTTCAATTCCTGGTACCCCCTTCCAAACGCCCCCAAACCCCCAAACCAAAACCAAATATATACCCAAAGCCATGACCCAGTTCCCACTCTCTTCAACCACACCCTACTATTTTAGTACCACTCAGTTAATCCCTATCAGGGGATTAAATCACTGATTGGGTGAAGACTCTTACAACCCAATCATTTCTCCTCTGAACCACTTGAATTGTTTCACACATGGGCTTTTGGGAGACAACTCACATCCAAACTTAACAGATTGAATTAAAAAAAAGATTAAATCTATAATAGAAAGTCTCCCAAAAAACAAAAGCCCAGGACTGGATGACTTCATTGCTGAATTTTGCAATATTTTTTAAGGAAGAATTAATGTCAATCCTTCTAACACTACTCTAGGCAATTTAAACAGAAGGAGCCTTCCAAACTCATAATGAGGCCAGCATTACCTTTTTAAGAAAATCACAGAAGGACACAACAGAAACAACAACTACAAAAATTATAGAAGAGTATCCCTGATGTATATAGATGAAAAATTCTCAACAAAATATTACCAAATTGAGTTTAACAGCACATGAAAAAATATGGTTCACAATGATCAAGTTTGCTTCAATTCAGGGATACTTCACACTAACAGAAAATGAACTTGTTTTAGATGTATTTATATTAAACATATTTTTTGTAAATTTTATTTTTTAAAAATTTTTAAAATTTTTATTATTAGTTGTTCAAAACATTACATAGTTCTTGACATATCATATTTCATACATTTGATTCAAGTGGGTTGTGAACTCCCATTTTTACCTCGTATACAGATAGCAGAATCACATCGTTTACACATCCACGTTTTTACAAACTGCCATACTAGTGTCTGTTGTGTTCTTTTGCCTTTCCTATTTTCTACTCTCCCCCCTCTCCTCCCCTCCCCTCCCCTCTTCTCTCTCTACCCCATCTACTGTAATATATTTCTCCCCGTTGTTTTTTTCCCTTTCCCCTCACTTCCTCTTATATGTAATTTTGTATAATGATGAGGGTCTACTTCCATTTCCATGCAATTTCCCTTCTCTCCCCCTTTCCGTATATTGGTTCAATATACGGAAATCAATAAATGCTATTCACCACATCAATAGACTTAAAGACAAGAACCATATGATCATCTCGATAGATGCAGAAAAAGCATTTGACAAAGTACAGCATCCCTTTATGTTCAAAACACTAGAAAAACTAGGGATAACAGGAACTTACCTCAACATTGTAAAAGCTATATATGCTAAACCTCAGGCTAGCATCATCCTAAATGGAGAAAAATTGAAGGCATTCCCCCTAAAATCTGGAACAAGACAGGGGTGCCCTCTATCACCACTTCTATTCAATTTAGTTCTCGAAGTACTAGCCAGAGCAATTAGACAGACAAAAGAAATTAAAGGCATAAAAATAGGAAAAGAAGAAGTTAAATTATCACTATTTGCGGATGACATGATAATATACTTAACAGACCCAAAAGGGTCTACAAATAAGCTGCTAGAGTTAATAAATGAATTCAGCAAAGTGGCAGGATATAAAATCAACACGCATAAATCAAAGGCATTCCTGTATATCAGCAACAAAACCTCTGTAATGGAAATAAGGAAAACCACTCCATTCACAATATCCTCAAAGAAAATAAGATACTTGGGAATCAACCTAACAAAAGAGGTGAAAGATTTATACAATGAAAACTACAGAACCCTAAAGAGAGAAATAGAAGAAGATCTCAGAAGATGGAAAAATGTACCCTGTTCATGGATAGGCAGAACTAACATCATCAAAATGGCGATATTACCAAAAGTTCTCTATAGGTTTAATGCGATGCCAATCAAAATCCCAACGGCATTTCTTGAAGAAATAGATAAAGCAATCATGAAATTCATATGGAAAAACAAAAGACCCAGAATAGCAAAAGCAATTCTAAGCAGGAAGTGTGAATCTGGAGGTATAGCGATACCAGAGTTCAAACTGTATTACAAAGCAATAGTAACAAAAACAGCATGGTACTGGTACCAAAACAGGTGGGTGGACCAATGGTACAGAATAGAGGATACAGAGACTAATCCACAAAGTTACAACTATCTTATATTTGATAAAGGGGCTAAAAACATGCAATGGAGGAAGGATAGCATCTTCAACAAATGGTGCTTGGAAAATTGGAAATCCATATGCAACAAAATGAAATTGAATCCCTTTCTCTCACCAGCCACAAAAGTTAACTCAAAATGGATCAAGGAGCTAGATATCAAACCAGAGACACTGCGTCTGATAGAAGAAAAAGTTGGCTACGATCTACATATTGTGGGGTCGGGCTCCAAATTCCTTAATAGGACTCCCATAGCCCAAGAGTTAACAACAAGAATAAACAATGGGACTTACTTAAACTAAAAAGTTTTTTCTCAGCAAGAGAAACAATAAAAGAGGTAAATAGAGAGCCTACATCCTGGGAACAAATTTTTACCCCCCACACATCAGATAGAGCCCTAATTTCCAGAATGTACAAAGAACTCAAAAAATTAAATAATAAGATAACAAATAATCCAATCAACAAATGGGCCAAGGACCTGAACAGACATTTCTCAGAGGAGGACATACAATCAATCAACAAGTACATGAAAAAATGCTCACCATCATTAGCAATCAGAGAAATGCAAATCAAAACCACCCTAAGATACCATCTCACTCCAGTAAGATTGGCAGCCATTATGAAGTCAAATAACAATAAGTGTTGGCAAGGATGTGGGGAAAAGGGTACACTTGTACACTGCTGGTGGGACTGCAAAATGGTGAGGCCAATTTGGAAAGCAGTATGGAGATTCCTGGGAAAGCTGGGAATGGATCCACCATTTGACCCAGCTATAGCCCTTCTCGGACTATTCCCTGAGGACCTTAAAAGAGCGCACTATAGGGATACGGCCACATTAATGATTATAGTGGCACAATTCACAATAGCTAGACTGTGGAACCAACCTAGATGCCCTTCAATAGATGAATGGATAAAAAAAATGTGGCATCTATATACAATGGAGTATTATGCAGCAATAAGAAACGACAAAATCATAGAATTTGCAGGGAAATGGATGGCATTAGAGCAGATTATGCTAAGTGAAGCTAGCCAAGCCCTAAAAAACAAATGCCAAATGTCTCCTTTGATATAAATAGAGCAACTAAGAACAAAACAGGAAGGAAGAGCATGAGGAAAAGACTAACTGTAAACAAAGACGAATGGGGGGAGAGAAAGGGAGAGAGAAGGGAAAGGATTTGCAAATGGTAGGAGACCTTCAATGATACACAAAAGTATAAGAGGATATGATGGGCAAGGGGGAGGGGGGGAAAAAGGGAGAGAATTGAACAACAGCAGAGGAGGCAGAGAGGGAAGGTGGGAGGGGAGGGGAGGGGGGATAGTAGGGGTTAGGAAAGGTAGCAGATTAAGACAGTCACTAATATGCCATTATGTAAAAATGTGAGTGTGTAACAGATGTGATTCTGCTATCTGTATTTGGGGTAGAAATGGGAGTTCAAAACCCAATAGAGTCAAATGTATGAAAGATGATTTATCAAGAGCTCTGTAATGTTTGGAACAATCAATAAAAAAAAAGGAAAAAAAAATTTTAAAATTTTTATTATTAGTTGTTCAAAACTTTACATAGTTCTTGACATATCATATTTCATACATTTGATTCAAGTGGGTTATGAACTCCCATTTTTACCTCGTATACAGATAGCAGAATCACATCGTTTACACATCCACGTTTTTACAAACTGCCATACTAGTGTCTGTTGTGTTCTTTTGCCTTTCCTATTTTCTACTATCCCCCCTCTCCTCCCCTCCCATCCCCTCTTCTCTCTCTACCCCATCTACTGTAATATAGTTCTCCTCGTTTTTTTTTCTCTTTCCCCTCACTTCCTCTTATATGTAATTTTGTATAATGATGAGGGTCTACTTCCATTTCCATGCAATTTCCCTTCTCTCCCCCATTCCCTCCCACCTCTTGTCCCTGTTTAATGTTAATTTTCTTCTCATGCTTTTCCTCCCTGCTCTGTTCTTAGTTGTTCTCCTTATATCAAAGAAGACATTTGGCATTTGTTTTTTAGGGATTGGCTAGCTTCACTTTGCATAATCTGCTCTAATGCCATCCATTTCCCTGCAAATGCCATGATTTTGTCATTTTTTAGTGCAGACTAATACTCCATTGTGTATAAATGCCACATTTTAAAAAATCCATTCATTTATTGAAGGGCATCTATGTTGGTTCCACAGTCTAGTTATTGTGAATTGTGCTGCTATGAACATCGATGTAGCAGTATCCCTATAGTATGCTGTTTTAAGTTCTTTAGGGAATAGTCCGAAAAGGGGAGTAGCTGGGTCAAATAGTGATTCCATTCCCAGCTTTCCAAGGAATCTCCATACTACTTTCCAAATTGGCTGCACCAATTTGCAGTCCCACCAGCAATGTACAAGTGTACCCTTTTCCCCAAATCCTCGCCAGCACTTGTTGTTTGACTTCATAATGGCTGCCAATCTTACTGGAATGAGATGGTATGTTAGGGTGGTTTTGATTTGCTTTTCTCTGACTGCTAGAGATGGTGAGGATTTTTTCATGTCCTTCTTGATTGATTGTATGTCCTCCTCTGTGAAGTGTCTGTTCAGGTCCTTGGCCCATTGGTTGATTGGGTGATTTGTTTTCTTATTGTTTAATTTTTTGGGTTCTTTGTATACTCTGGATATTAGGGCTCTATCTGAAGTGTGAGGAGTAAAAATTTGTTCCCAGGATGTAGGCTCCCTATTTACCTCTCTTATTGTTTCTCTTGCTGAGAAGACTTTTTAGTTTGAGTAAGTCCCATTTGTTGGTTCTTGTTATTAACTCTTGTGCTATGTGTGTCCTATTAAGAATTTAGAGCCCAATCCCACAATATGTGGATTGGAGCCAACTTTTTCTTCTATCAGATGCAGAGTCTCTGATTTGATATCAAGCTCCTTGATTCATTTTGAGTTAACTTTTGTGCATGGCGAGAGAAAGGGATTCAGTTTCATTTTGTTGCATATGGATTTCCAGTTTTCCCAGGACCATTTGTTGAAGATGCCATCCTTCCTCCATTGTATGCTTTTAGCCCCTTTATCAAATATAAGATAGTTGTAATTTTGTGGATTGTTCTGTGTGTCCTCTATTCTGTACCATTGGTCCACCTGCCTGTTTTGGTACCAGTACCATGTTGTTTTTGTTATTATTGCTCTGTAGTATAGTTTGAAATCTGGTATCGCTATACCGCCTGATTCACACTTCCTGCTTAGAATTGCTTTGCTATTCTGGGTCTTTTATTTTTGCATATAAATTTCATGATTGCTTTATTTATTTCTACAAGAAATGCCATTGGATTTTGATTGGCATTGCATTAAACCTATAGAGAACTTTTGGTAATATCGCCATTTTGATGATGTTAGTTCTGCCTATCCATGAACAGGGTATATTTTTCCATCTTCTAAGATCTTCTTCTATTTCTCTCTCTAGGGTTCTGTAGTTTTCATTGTATAAATCTTTCACGTCTTTTGTTAGGTTGATTCCCAAGTATTTTATTTTATTTTTTTTGAGGATATTGTGAATGGGGTGGTTGTCCTCATTTCCATTTCAGAAGATTTGTCGCTGATATACAAGAATGCCTTTGATTTATGCGTGTTGATTTTATATCCTGCCACTTTTCTTAATTCATTTATTAGCTCTAGTAGTTTCTTTGTAGACCCTTTTGGGTCTGCTAGGTATAGAATCATGTCACCCACACATAGTGATAATTTAAGTTCTTCTTTTTCCTATTTTTATGCCTTTAATTTCTTTCATCTGTCTAATTGCTCTGGCCAGTGTTTCGAGAACTATGTTGAACAGAAGTGGTGAGAGAGGGCATCCCTTTCTTGTTCCAGATTTTAGAGGGAATGCCTTCATTTTTTTTTTCCTTCAGAATGATGCTAGCCTGAGGCTTAGCATAGATAGCTTTTACAATATTGAGGTATGTTCCTGTTATACCTAGTTTTTCTATTGTTTTGAACATAAAGGAATGCTATACTTTGTTGAATCCTTTTTCTGCATCTATGGAGATGATCATATGGTTCTTATCTTTAAGTCTATTGATGTGGTTTATAACATTTATTGATTTCTGTGTTTTGAACCAGCCTTGTATCCCAGGGATGAATCCTACTTGATCATGATGCATGATCTTTTTGATATGTTTCTGTATCCGATTTGCCATAATTTTATTGAGGATTTTTGCATCTGTGTTCATTAGAGATATTGGTCTGTAGTTTTGTTTCTTTGAAGTGTCTTTGTCTGGTTTAGGAATCAGGGTGATGTTGGCCTCGTAGAATGAATTTGGAAGTTCTCCCTCTTTTTCTATTTCCTGAAATAGCTTGAAAAGTATTGGTATTAGTTCTTTAAAGGTTTTGTAAAACTCTGCTGTATACCCACCTATTCCTGTGCTTTTCTTAGTTGTTAGTCTTTTTATGGCTTCTTCTATTTCCTCAATTTATATTGGTCTATTTAGGTTGTTTATATCCTCCTGACTCAATCTGGGCAGATCATATGACTAAGAAATTTATTGATGCTTCACTATCTTCTATTTTATTGGAGTACAAGGATTCAAAATAATTTCTGATTATCTTCTGTATTTCTGAAGTGTCTGTTGTGATATTGCCTTTTTCATCTCGTATGCTAGTAATTTGAGTTCTCACTCTTCTTCTGTTTGTTAGCATTGCTAAGGGTCTGTTGATCAAATTTATTTTTTCAAAGAACCAACTTTCAGTTTTGTCAATTTTCAATTGTTTCTTTTTTTCAATTTCATTCATTTCAGCTCTGATTTTAATTATTTCTTGCCTTCTACTACTTTTGCTGTTGTTTTGCTCTTCTTTTTCTAGGGTTTTGAGATGAAGTGTGAGATCATTTATTTGTTGGTTTTTTTTTTCTTTTTTTAAGGAATGAACTCTAAGCAATGAATTTTCCTCTTAGAACTGCCTTCATTGTGTCCCATAGATTCCGATATGTTGTGTCTGTGTTTTCATTTAAGTCTAATAATTTTTTAATTTCCTCCTTGATGTCTTCTGTAACCCATTGATCATTCAGTGACATATTGTTCATTCTCCAAGTGATGCAGAATTTTTCCTTCCTTATTTTATCATTGACTTCCAGTTTCATATAATTATGATCAGATAGGATGCATGGTATTATCTCTACTCCTTTATAATTTCTAAGAGTTGCCCTGTGACATAATATATGAACTATTTTTGAGAAGGATCCATGAGCTGCTGCTCTTGTATAGTTGCAAAGTCTCCCTTTTGTGGAGAACAACAATGTTAACAGTTCTCAATATGAGTAGTACATCATCTAAGCACATGTTTTCCTTATTACTACATTTATAGCTAGACTCTATGTCTACAAATGTTGGTTTCGATTATCGTTTACAAATATAGTCATTAGTTTCATGAAAGGCATACCGTTTCTGGTAGCTTGAAGAAAACTGAATTTCAGGTGTAGGATGTTATGTTTAGGGGGAAAGGAGTGAGTGTATGGGGTTAATCTTACTTAGTAACTTTGGATAGCTCTAACCAATAGATGGGTAATTTATGGAAGAATGTATAGATTCAAATTCCTATTCCTATCTGTATTTATAAGATTACCCTACTTATAAATAGTAAAATTTAAGGGGTTGTAAGTGGGATAGAGGGAGTAAGAAGGAGAAAAACAAATGACAAGGAAAGAAAGAGAAAAAAGAGAGCGGGAAAAAGAAAATAAGAGAAAAAAGAAAAGAAATAAAAAGGGGGAGGGAGGTGGGGCATATGCAATTCCTCTATATTATATTATTCTGGCGATTCAGTTGTTAAAGACGTTTTTGATGCACAATTCTTGGTTTCACATATGTTGAGGTTGCGAGGACCAGAGGGGGAAGGGTAGAAGAGACTGGATGAATGGATGAAAAGAGAGAGAGAAGAGAAAAAAAGAAAGAAAAAAATGTCTCTCAGAACTCTGTTTTCTTTTCTTCCAGTTGGTGGCATTGTCTATTCCTAGCTTGAGTCTCTGGGTGCAAGATGCTGGTGGTAGTCAGTGTGAGATGACTTGAGCTTCCACCTGTGGCCTCTCTACTCTTATTTCTGAGATGTAAACCAGGTGCCTGATCCACTGCAGAACCAAGCTGGTAGCAACGCCCACTGGTTGGTGGGTTTTAAGGGTTGGTGGGATTTTCCAAAATGAGTTCCATCAGTTTTTCTCATAAGGTGTTTGATGATGTGGGGGGGGGGTGTTGGGGAAACCTTATGTTTGTGCAGAGCTCAGTCAGGTGACCGCACGGGTGGGCACCTGGGCCCCTCCTCCAGTTGGGGTAGTCTGACTACCGCACAGGTGGGCCACTGGGGCCCTTCTCTGGGTCGAGTGCTCTCTATTAACAGGTATTAATTACATTGTTATGGAAACAGGCACAGAGAAGATTGTACCTAGGGGAATTCAAGTAGGAAATATGGCAGGAGTGCAATTCATTTTTCCTTTTTCATGTGACTGCTGAAGAGGGTCAGGAAACTAAAGAGTTGGGTGCAAATATGCTCAGGGACTAAGCCTGGAAAGGCCATGTTCCTAGGCAGTGGTTACCTTTGGAGTGCTGGCTCTGCTGAACCATGAGTAAATTTCTTGGGAGGCTTCTGAGATCCAGACTCCCAGCAGAAATTGGCATCTGCCTCACCCTAGGGGGTGTGTTGACCTAATCTCTCCAGAGCAGATACCTCTCAAAAGAGTCCAGAGGCCTGATTAAAGCTAAATCCCTGACATTGGAATTCCCCTCATAGAACTCTGTAGCAGCCCCACCCTGGCCATGCATCAATCTGGTATATCTGGACAAAACTCAAAACAACAGTACTTCCCACCCCATTCTACCTTATACTAGTGAAAAGGAAAGTTGAAAACCATTTCAACCAGCTTCAATTTTAGGCCACTCCAGCTGACACTTGGCTGAGCAACACAAAAAGAGGAAAGGTTTAACAACCCTCAACCCTTCCTCTCTCCCCCTTGGTCTATAGCCTAAGAACAGATGGAAAAAAGGACAGGGGGCAAGACAGTGACCATCCATCCTTGCTGACAGTTTTGACCATCTCAAAGGAAATTTCTTTCATTTTCTGTTTCATTAAGAATATTTTTCTCTCTCTCTTTTTTTTTTTTTTTGGTGTTCTTATTTGTTTGTGGAGATATTTATTTATTTATTTCTCTCTTTTTCCTTATTTTTGGCATTTTTTTCAAACAATTGTTTGAATAAAATGAACATCCAGATAATGATACATGCAGATCCCTAAACTAGGCAACATAAAAAAGAACCTCTCCATAACACATTGCAATCATAATGTCTAACATACACAATCAGCAAAGAATTTTAAAAGCCTCAAGAGAAAAATATCTCCTTAAACATTTATCATTTCTTTGTGTTGACAAGCTTCAAACTACTCTTTTCTAGTTTACTATAAAATATACAATAAATGTCTTAAACTATGCTACTCTACTACTCTGTTGGAAAACACTAGCATTTATTCCTCCTATTTAATTGTATTTTGGTTTCTGATAAACAACTTCTCTAGATCCCCCAATCTCTGACCCTTTCTTGCCTTTGGTGACCACTGTCCTATTTTCTACTTCCATGAGATCAAGTTTTTTAGTTTTCACACATGAGTGAGATCATCCAGTATTTGTCTCTCCTTGGCTTTTCTCACTTAACATACTGTCTTCCAGTTCCATCTACATTTGTGCAATATTAGTTTCATTTGTTTTTATGGCAGAATAATATTACATTGTGTACATACACACACACACACACACACACACACACACACCACATTTTCTTTATTCTTTTGTCCTCTGATCGGCATCTAGGCTGATTTCATATCTTGCCTATTAGGCCTACAATTAACAAGAGAGTGCAGGTATCTCTGTGATACACCAATTTCATTTCCTTTGGATAGATACACAGATCTGGATCATGCAGCATTCATATACTTGGTCTTTTGAGAAATTTTAAGATTGTTTTCCATTGTGGTTGTACTAATTTATATTCTTCTCATCTGTGTATTAGGGTCCTTATTTCTTTGTATCCTCACCTTTATTTGTTATTTTTTGCATTTTAAAAAAAGACATTTTCTAGTTAAAGAACACATCTTATTCCCATTTCTAAAAATATAAAATATTCCTTATTTGTGGTTTAGTTGAAGATTCCTCATAATTATATTTAAGTTCTGTGTTTCCAACCAGAATATTACACAAGAGTTATTATGCCCTGTGCAGGGCTGATATTCAGCTCTTATGAAACCAATTCATGTAGATTTCCAATAAGTTCCCTCAACTCACAGTGAAATTATTCTCAGATGCTAGACTTGATTCAGTGAAGACTTTTTTGTTGAAAACATCTGTTCTTGAGATATAGTATGATTTCTCACCATTACAGAACCCATTGTTTTTATTAGAGGTGAAATTTTAAATTCATTGTTTTTATTAACTAGTGACAAGAGTGCTGAATATCAACAAGAATGCCAGAGATAAAACACCAGAATGTCCAAAAGAGTTGAACAGGTTTCTGAATAAATATTTCCCATCGTGCAAAGCAAACATCCGCAAATGTGATGAGCAAGGACTAATGAGGCACCTGTTAGGGTAAAGGGAGGTGAACAGGAATCAGTTGGCTCCTTTCAGTATTCCAAGGTCAGCCTGGTATTAAATTCCGAATGATATTGCTCCAACACATCAAGAAGACTTTTGTAACTAAGTCTTGTCAGATGTTCCACAGGGTCAGGTGATGATCAGAGACTGGTGAGGTTCATGTAAGGGTAAAAGAAGGTGAAGAGGAAGGAGTATATTTCCATTATGTATTCCAGGGTGAGTCTGACACTATTCAGAAGGACTCTTCCTCAGTGGGTTAGGGATGAGACCCTCAGAATAGAATTGGTTTTAGATTCTAAGAAGGGAATTTGTAAGCCTGGAATGTCATGCAGTTGGCAAAATTTACCTAAATAAAACGAAGGTAATGTGTTAGCAATGTTTAGGATGGGATAAAGGCCGATGGGAGGTAGAGATCAACAGACTAGAACAAAGACCTTCTGAAGGACAGTGAAATACACAGAGAGTGCTTCAAATTCTGAAAAGGGAAATGAGCACAAGAATAATAAAGAAGGGGTATCCAGTGAGATATTCCCAGAAAGAGAGGAATAACATAAAGTGATAACACAGGAAAATCTTTCTCCTCTGAACGTTTAGCTTTTTGAGAGCATTTGTGTTTTTTCCTGGATTCTCTTGTTTGGAGCAGTATTTCAAAACTAGTGGGAGTAAGAGGTGATAATTACAGAAAATGGATACAAAATTGTCAGTGTGATGGACTGTGCATGGACTGAGAAAAGAATGAGAATTAGGAAGTTATCTCCCTCAACTCCTAAGATCCCACAGTAGAGTGATTTTGTGTTTAGAAGAAAACTTTCCTGTCAAATAATGAACTGGGACACTGAAGCTTTGGAAAGAAGATCTCTCAATTTTCACTACAGGAATTATTTACAAGGTATTTTAGGGACAGCTGAGTATAGACTTCCCTTGTGCGTGTAGAATTCCTGCCCTCACTTGGAATTTCATGCTCTTTTGGGGTAATTCTGTGTATGTCCAGATTTTTGCCAACTATAAGGTCTTTGATAGTCTGCCTCATGGCAGAACCGAGGTTTCCTATGACAAGTATACCCAATTTCCTTCCAGAGGATGAGGACCACCCTTTCATAATTTCCCTACTGCCTTTCTCCACTCACCAGTGGGGACCCACCAGCATGTCCTGGCAAATAGAGTGGCTGGTGTTGCCCAACAGACTTTCTGAAAAAAGAGGAATAGATATTCAGTGCTGTGGAGGAGAACAGATCCTTCCAATGAAGGTATGAGACCAAAGGCATAGTTTGTACAAACAAGAAGAGCTTTTAGGTATTTAGTGACAGATAACTACAGAGAAGCCTTCATAATGTAGAGAATTCCCCACCAGTCTGGGTTCCAAATGTTCAGCACTCTCCTTGGGACCCTGGTTGGGTTCTACAGGGATATGATCAGAATATGGATTTTCTCCTTGTTGCATTAAACTTGTAGCTTGAGTTCATAACTCGAAAGGATAAGCCTGTGTAATGTGTTGGTACAGTGCTCAGTGTGACCTATCTGTGGAGACTCCTAAAAGACCACAGTGCACACAAACTCACTGTTTCCTCTCCTTGGAATGCACTCTTCAGCATACTACCTGGGTGACTTCTCGGCTCCCTCTAGTCTCTGTTCAACTGCTCCCTTTTGGTAATACCTTTTTAATTCATCTTATCTAAAATTACCATCCCACTGTCCATCTCCAACTCTGCTCTCTTTCTTTATTTTCCTGTATTATTTATGGGACTTTTTGAATTCACAAATGACACTTTGTATGCTTCCTTTCTTTTTTCCTTCCTCTTTCTTCTTTTTACTTTTTAATGTACTAATTGTTCTAGGTAGGTAGTAGCATGGGATTTCCTGTGCTTTGTTCACTGGTATTTTTTAAAAATATCTATTTTTGTGCCTGGACATGATAATGCTCCATTAATACTTGCTGATGGATTCACGATTCAGTGTGTGTGCTAATTAACAAATGCTAGTTCAGTTGTATGTTCTCTTACTCTGAGATTTTGAGTTGTTTACAAGAATTGCTTAAATCCAGTGGAGTCCAGATTTGGTTCTTTAGATCAGTGCTGGACTCACTCTGTACATGGTCAGAACACCCTTACTACCCGTATAGGAAGATGGTCATGGTTTGAAGAATGCTCATAGTTTGAAGAATTCTGTCCTCTGAATTGAAAACACAGGACAGTCCTTGGATTCAGCTATTCTACCCTGATTATTACTTTGGAGGGGATGTAGAGCTTCACATGCTCTAAGTTGATAACTTACAATGCCTTTGAAGGAGCACTTCTGATATCAGGGAGATTGGTTATGGGTCTCTTCAACTTGTCAGAATTGTTAACTATGGAGACACTGTTCCCTGCAAAGAAGAGGAAGCCGGAAATAGAACTAGTTGCCTGGAAAATATTTAATATGGGAAATGCTTGAATTGAAACCTCTGTCATCAGAATCACGGATTTGATGTCATGAACTTTTCCAATGGCCTTTGGCTGTGCCATTGATTCTCCTGTTTGTTCTGTGCCCTAACCTTTCCAGGTATTGACTAGCCAGATTCTGGCCTGGCAGCTCCTGATTGGTGTGCTGTGAGTATATAGTGTCCTGGAATCTTGGAGTTAGCACCTTGCCTGTTCCTGGTTTTGGTTGTCTGTGCTTCCTGATCTTTAATTCACCACCATGAAGTCTTTGACCCTCTTTCTGTTGCTGGGAGTTTGTACTATCCTGGTCTCTGGCCGTAAGTAAAGATTGTTACCAGAACATAAGTTTGGGGTCTAGTATATGAAGATATGTATTCTGTGGGGATTGTCTTTAAGGGTGCCTTACCTGCTGAGACCTCCTGTCCTCTAGTCCACTACTTGGTTCCATTGCCATTTTGACTGACCATGAAATGTAAAGTTGACTCTGTGCTTAAATTTCCTGGTTCAGTCAGACCTTTATTCCAAAGTTGGTACTCAACTGCATTGCTAGAGTCAGTGTGTCCGTAATATGTTTGAGAAAGTAATCAGAGATTATTTCAGGAAAGGAGGAATGACCACATATTAGGTTTTCAAGTGTTTTATATTATATATCCATCTGCTTGACCTCAATGTGCCCACTCAGGATTAAGGTTGCCAACGATGAATATCTACAATATCGTTTGTATTGTCTCAAAGCTGTTGCTCATGGTACGTTTTTTCTTCACTTTCAGAGACTACAGCTGATGCTGCAACTGAACCTGCTACTGGTGAGCCTGTACCTGCCCCCATCTCTTTCCTGCCATGACCGTTTTCTATTCCCAGCCTCATGCTGGGCATCTTCTATGTGGATATCTAAGTTATAAGGAATTCTAAGCAAAAGCCTGGGAAAGCTATATTTATGACTCTAAAGTTCATTTAGAATGTAGATAATCTGATTTTTGTATGTTTCATAGAAAGTGAAGTCTCTGGCATGGACTTAGAAAAATCTGTTATATTTATTATTCATGTTCCTCCACAGGAGGCAGAAGACTATGAATTCTGATATTGTTTTTAATGCATTTTTTTGTAAATACATGTAAACCCTTTCATTATTATGGGATGAATATATGACTCATGCATAAAAAGAAGCCAGTTGTAGGTGGGTTGAAAAAGAGACTATAATTTTTGAAAGGGTGTTGGAATAAGGGCATTAGGACCACATGGCAGGGTAGGATGCAATAGATATACAGGAGTCAGGGAGAAGAACTTTGCTTTTTTAATGGTGTGTATGTCTTATTCTCCTTCTTCTGTTTATTTTTCTCCTCTGAATTGAAAACCAAGGTTGCACACTGAAGTCCCGGGTCATTTTTTGGCTTCTTTCAATGTGTCTTTATGTTCATGCTGTATGTGCATGTGTGTGTGTGTGTGTGTGTGTGTTGTGCTTATATGGAAGTTACGAGGACCTGTCTTGAGCCTCTAGAACTTATGGATTGTGTGCTTTGGTCATAAGGCTGTTGACTGAGTTAGATCCCACACATGGAGTCACATATCCAACTGTCTAATGGGACTAAGTGTAAGAATATTGTCCTTCCTGAATGAGAACTGAGACAGCTATGTTAGAGTGTAGGTAGGAGATAGTGCTATTCAGTTGCTGAGGTAGAGTTAATCCACAGATATAGAGTCTGGTGTTGTTCTTTGTCAGTCATTCTGGTTTAGAGATAGAAAATTCTCATAACTCTTGACAAGTTGCCCTTTAACATCAAGTACTCTTTATTATTATTGCCATATTTCTTCATTATGTCCAAAGTCAGTCTTGTAACTTCTTCTCTGATTGAGAGAGTCCACATGATTACAAAATATGAAACAAATATGACTTATTTTCAGGCTAGAAACCAATGGGAGAAATTTCACTGCACTTAGATCAAGAGTCGGCCTGACTTTAATCTGAGAGATTCTTATTCTTTTTCCTCTCCTCTAAATTTTATCCTTCTACTTGGCCCTGTTCATGCTGCGATGCAAAGTGTTCATTTCCAGGTAATTCTGTGGGAGGGCAGCAGAATTTCAGGCCCCTGGAGCTTCCTTTATTGCTTGGGGGCAGTCATGTCCACCTGTGGATTTGACCTTTTGGGCTCATGTCTGGGACAGAGTTCTTGCACGTCTCTACTGTCATTGTCCTCCCAGGGAAAACCCAAACTCTTGGTGTTGTAGGAAGGACGAGGCAAGGAGAAAGTGTGTAGGTAGATTAAAGTCATGACAAAATTGATGACAGATTTGCAAAGATTAATTCAGAATAAGGAATACATTTACAGTCCTGGGTGGGAAAGAATTCATTCGCTGACAAAGAGGCAATGTCTCAGCTGGAACTTTCCTCTTGATGCAGGTCCTGCAGAAGAGAGCTCCACTGCTGCTGCTGCCCTCGTTGATGCTGTGGCTACTGATGCTGCCGCCATAGCTGCAGATGCCACGACTGATATACCAAGTAAGAACATTTTATCCATGTGTGTCCAGTATGGAGCTTCTGGATGCCCTGGGCTCCCTGTAGCTATAGTAGACTGTACTCTGGGTGGCAGAGGGAGAGAACCAATGAATATAGTCGTGTTTTCTTTACATTGCAAACTCCTTGTGGTTTCCCAAATATCAAAGAAGCCAGGATGTTGCGATTTGTACATTATCAATGTTAACCGTATCACTGTTGAAATGTTGGCATTTATTAGAAAACACTGATTTTTAGTAGAAACCATTGGAAAGAAAAAAAGTGGTTGCCATGTAGCATGGGAACTGTTAATGCCTATTTTTTTTTTCTGAAAATTCTATTTCTTTTGGAGAATATTAAAAAAAAATAGCAAATGGCCTTAAGATGGACTTTCCTTATGCAGTTCTGGTACAATTAAAAAAAAAAAAAGAAGGTTTTCATGAAACAGATTGTTTTGAGTGTTATTCAAAATATTTTATCAACGTCTGTTTCTTCATATTTTAGGGTAATTTTCCCCTACCTTTAATTTTTCAGGCAACATTGATTATAAAATCTATAAATTTAAAATATATGCCAGGCACCATGGCATAAAATTCACATGTGAAATATAATTTAAAACTCACAGTCACTCAATGAAAAGAACATTTGAAAGATAATGAAATGGAAAAGTTATAGCAAGAAACTTTTCTTTGAGTACACAGTCAGTAAGAAAAGTATTGGAATTGTACCCAATCAAGTGTGAGGAATCTGTTTCAAGTATTGCTTTATTCTTTCATGTCCGGGTCAATGCTTGCCATCTCGATAGATGATCTGTAGTGGGCAGAGTATGAGTGAAAAAAATGGCTGTATTTCCCTTATTCAGAGAAGGCTGCGTGGCCATATTATAGGATCCTTTAATTTATATTGGCCTCCTTCCTGATCACTGTAAACCTCCAACGTACTTTGGCTCCACCCCAGACTGCACATCCAAACTTCTGGATGGGAAAGGTGGTTTATCTTTTAGGGATGAAAATATGCTCCTTTTGACTCCACTGAATTTAGTGGCACTTGGCACTTGTCAATCTTCATTTAGATTCCAAACAATAAAGCCACATTCTTCTTCCTTTTGTGGAAATCCCTTGTCATTATTATTTGTTTGTTTTTGTCTTACAGATTTATTGACAGGGATTGTCAGTAAGTTGAAAGACCAATTGTTATACCTTGGCTGAGATGGAAGGAATTTGAGTTCTCTGTGATTGGTCCTTTTCCGGTTAGACCAGAGCATGCCTTCATTTTATTTCATCCAAGTACATACTGCTATATTTCTCTCTTTCTAATTTGATTATTCTTTTTTTCCCCAAATAAATAATAGTGTGAGCAACATCAAAGTGTTTTTTTTTCTTTTTATATTGGTGGTGACTTTTCATTGTTTAGACATTTCAAATTCATGGAAAAACACTGAATTTTACCTAGTACTTCCTTGTGTTCTTGTTAACAGCTAGACTTTCTACATGCTTACCTGAAATGTTTTATTTCCTTTAAAGAAGACACCAACCTTCTGCACAATACTAAAGATCAGAGGTTTCTCTAACATGAACACACTCATCAATACTTACTAAATTTACCAAAGGAGAAGAGGTGTCTCCAAATGAGGATCCAAGTTCCCAGAGAGAAGGGGGAACTCAACTCAGAGACAATGGGGTTCTTGGCATAAATGACAGAAAAGAACTTCAGCATACACCAAAGGTTTACCTAGGAAAGTAGACATATATTCAAGGGAGAATGAGTGCTATGTCAGTAGAGAGATGCCTTTTGGGGTAGAGCAAGGAATATACATTCAAGGGAGAATGCAGGCTGTCTTAAGAGAGTAAGAGACATGGTTGTCGGATTCTCGGCTCTTCTTTAAAGGAAATTTTGTAAGGAGTGGGTATACAAAGGCATATAGGAATGATGTCAGTCCAGTGATCTTGAGATCGTTTCTGGTGGTCTGGTCAATTTCTGGATCCTTAGGCTGATGTGGTCTTCATTATCTAATTAATACATAGTACAAGACAGTCTCCTATATTATAGGTTCCTCAAGATATTCTATATCTATTTGATTAATTTATTTATTAGGAGATTAATTAATACTGAACAGGTAGGTTTACAGGTATCCCAGGAATTTGACAGTAGCAGGTCTGGAAGGCAGACAGGCTTAAGAAGTGACATGCTTGGAAATGTATGCAGAATTTCTGAATTAAAATCTCATTTCCTTGTCCTTCCTTTATGTCTCCTTTGAATTTCTTATTTCTTCTTTCCTACTTCAGATTCGTTTAATTTAATGCCACCAAACTCTTCTATCAACTGCCAACTGACCTATAATTTTTTGTCTTATCTGCAATGACTGAGGGAGGTGGAAGGAAAGAGGGCGGGGGGGGGGGGAGAGAGAGAGAGAGAGAGAGAGAGAGAGAGAGAGAGAGAGAGAGAGAGAGAGAATAAAAGCAGTTCCTGAAATCTGGGAACTGGCCTGACATAACCAGTCAGTCTTTGGAGTTGTAGGGCTGACCTGGTGCTCACAGTTAGCCAACAAGTTCCTGTGTTGAACACAAAAAAAATCTCACAAAACACCAGCATCAAACAAGGTCACTCAGTGACTGTGATGACATGAGAAAAAGCAAAGCAAAACAAACAACAACAAACAAGATCACTTCCCAATTTTATTTAAGTACAAAACAAGATCAGTATGCAAATCCCAAAATTGCCAAATTTCAAATCTTCCTGTTAATATGTGACTGCTGCTTCATCACAAATTACATATTTAACTTCACTCTGTGTATTTTCCTAGATGATTTATTAAACTTCCCAGTCTTTGGGGCTAGGGATGTGGCTCAAGCGGTAACGAGCTCGCCTGGCGTGCGCAGGTGCTGGGTTTGATCCTCAGCACAACATACAAATAAAATAAAGATGTTGTGTCCGCTGAAAACTGAAAAATAAATGTGAAAACATTCTCTCTCTCTCTTCTAAAAAAAAATTCCCAGTCTTTGCATCATTTATGCTCCCTGAAAACACTGAATTCAAAGAAGAGCCGTACTTTCCTATTTCCAGAATCTCCTGACTCAAGTACAAATCCTATATTAAGATCTGTTAGAACAGCTTTTTATTAAGCTGCCGGTGTTCCCCATAGTTCCTTAGGGTATATGTTGTCCCTGACTGCAAGAAGAAGAAACCCAAGTTTTTCAATTACAGATAGGATTCTTGAAGTATTTGACTGGAGAGTTTTGATACCAAAATGCCAAATAGGAATAGACATTATATATATAGCATTATTTACTGCCCTTTTCACTGGTTTTATTAGTTGGATCCATTAACCTTTGATTTAAGACTCCAAGTGTGTACCTTTGAAGGCTTTGTCTTCATTTCTGACTTACTGATCAGAAATCCATTGGTTAGTCAGACTGCTGAATTCATTGCTTTGGTTTACAATTTGTTGATGCTCATTTGGGACATATTTTGATTTCTTAAGATTATGAATATACTATAGAAGCTGGGTTAGAGTCCCAGAGAAACGAAAGCTGAATTAGAAATCTAGATCTTCTCTTGACTAGGTCAATACTAGGTAATAAGATAGTGTTTTAGCCAGATATTTTGTTGCTATGACTTAAAGACCCAAGCGGAACAACTGTAGAGGAGAAAATGTTTATTTGAGGGCTCACAGTTTCAGAGGTTTTAGTCTATAGAAAGCTAGCTCCATTTGTCTGGGCTCAAGGTGAGGCTGAACATCATGGCAGAAGAGTGTAGCAGAGGGAAGCAGAGAGAGAGTCTAGTTTCTAGATAAATATATACCCAGCTAGGTGTGGTGCACACCTGTAATCCCAGAAGCTCTGGAGGCTGAGGCAGGAGGATTGCAAGTTCAAAGTTACCCTCAGCAACTCAGTGAGACCCTGTCTCTAAATAAAATGTTAAAAGGGTTGGAGATGTAGCTCAGTAGTTAAGCTTCCCTATGTTCAATTCCTGGTACCCCTCCCAACCCCCCCCCAAACCAAATATATACCCAAAGCCATGACCCAGTTCCCACCCCCTTCAGCCACACTCTATCATTTCAGTTATCACTCAGTTAATCCTTATCAGGGGATTACATCACTGATTGGGTTAAGACTCTTACAACCCAATCATTTCTCCTCTGAACCTTCTGGAATCGTTTCACAAATGAGCTTTTGGGAGACAACTCACATCCCAACTTAACAGATTGAATTAGAAAAAAATATTAAATCTGTAATAGAAAGTCTCCCAAAAAACAAAAGCCCAGGACTGGATGATTTCATTGCTGAATTTTGCCAAATTTTTAAAGAATTAATGTCAAACCTTCTAAAACTACTCTAGACAATTTAAACAGAAGGAGCCTTCCAAACTCATAATGAGGCCAGCATTACCTTTTTAAGAAAATCAGACAAGGACACAACAGAAACAACAACTACAGTAATTATAGGAGAGTATCCCCGATGAATATAGATGAAAAATTCTCAACAAAATATTACCAAATTGAGTTTAACAGCACAAAAAAATATGGTTCACAATGATCAAGTTTGCTTCATTTCAGGGATACTTCACATTAACAGAAAATGAACTTGTTTTAGATGTATTTTTATTAACAGGTATTAATTACATTGTTATGGAAACAGGCACAGAGAAGATTGTACCTAGGGGAATTCAAGTAGGAAATATGGTAGGAGTGCAATTCATTTTCCCTTTGAGTTTGATGGCTCATGTGAGTGCTGAAGATGGTCAGAAAACTGAACAGTTGGGTGCAAATATGCTCAGGGACTAAGCCTGGAAAGGCCATGTTCCTAGGCAGTGGATACCTATGGAGTGCTGGCTCTGTGATCCATGAGTAAAATTCTTGGGAGGCTTCTGAGATCCAGACTCCCAGCAGAAATTGGCATCTGCCTCACCCTAGGGGGTGTGTTGACCTAATCTCTCCAGAGCAGATACCTCTCAAAAGAGTCCCTAAGGCCTGATTAAAGCTAAGTCCCTGACATTGGAATTCCCCTCTTAGAACTCTGTAGCAGCCCCACCCTGGCCATGCATCAATCTGGTATCTGGACAAAACTCAAAACAACAGTACTTCCCATCCCATTCTACCTTACACTAGTGAAAAGGAAAGTTGAAAACCACTTCAACCAGCTTCAATTTTAGGCCACTCCAGCTGATACTTGGCTGAGCAACACAAAAGAGGAAAGGTTCAACAACCCTCAGCCCTTCCTTTCTCCCCCTTGGTACGTAGCCTAAGAACAGATGGAAAAAAGGACAGGGGGCAAAGGCAGTGACCATCCATCCTTGCTGACTGTTTTGATCATCTCAATGAGGAAAATTCTTTCATTTTTTGTTTCATTAAGAATATTTTTTTTCTCTCTCTCTCTCTTTTTTTGGTGTTCTGATTTGTTTGTGGATATATATATATATATATATATATATTTCCTCTTTTTTTTCTTATTTTTGGCATTTTTTTCAAACAATTGTTATTTTTCCTTGTTTAATCTTTGAGGGTTAGGGTTTTTTAATTGTTTATCTTAGATTCTGTTTTGGTTTTGTTTATTTCTCCTTATTTTCTTCTCCTTCTAATAGTCAACTTCTCTTATTCTATTTTTCTCTCTCCCTTTGTTTCTTTAAAATTTATTTTCTCCTTCTTTATAGCTATCACTTGGTACATCTCTTCTGCTTTCTCCCTATTCACATTTTGAATAGTCTAAACTTTACTTTCCTATGACATTTTCTTTTCTCTTAATGAACTGTATTTTTATCATTTTTCAGAACCATTTAATTCATATAACTCCTGTACCCACCACTTATGTGGCTGCAGTCATTAATTCTGTGGGGGGGCATAATTGATACCTGCTGTTCACTTTAATGCCAGATCTAGATCATGGCTATTTATTGTTTTTGCTGTTGGGGATTACTTTTAGTTGTTGCTGTTGTTCATTTCTTCCTTTTCTGTGAGATTGCTGGGAATCTTCAGGGATATTAGATGTTCACAGGGTAGAGATTCTCCTGCTGAGCTAAACCTAGTCAAGAGAAAGTGAATCCTGCTCCATAAAAAATGAAGCACACTTGAACTTCAATGATACTTCAATACAAAGAATAGAGAAGAAAAAAATCTCAACTAAAGACCAGGCCTCAAGTAGGAATGGCTGGGGTGTCCTAGGCCCCACTCCCAGACATCCACTCATATAGGAAAAATGGAGGTAACACAAAGTCTGTGGATTTCACATCGACAAGGGCTTTTCAATCTCCATGATTCTAGGACGTTTTGGCAAGACAAGGACAAGCCCTAAAAAGGCCCACACTTCAGAGTGGAAGAGAAATATATTCTAACAGACACATAAAACCCAACACAGGATAGAAGAAATATTAAAAAGCAAGGTAACACAACTCATCCTAAAATTAATAATTCACCAGCAACAAACCCCAAATATATTGAAGTGGATGAAACATCAGATAAAGAATTCAAAAGAATGACTATAAAAATGAGCAATGAATTCCTAGAGAACACAGAAAGTATTTCTGGTACTACAGAAAATAATTCCTGAATGAATTAAGGAAGTCAGTGCATGGTATGATGAGAAATTCAGTAAGGAGATAGAGATATTAAAAAAGAACCAAACTGAAATCTTGGAAATAAAAGACAAAATAAATCAAATAAAATGTTCAGTTTAAAGTTTCTCTAACAAAGTAGGCCAGGCTGAAGCTATAATCTCAAAGCTGGAGGACAAATCAGCCAGCCTTGAATACTCAGACAATATTAACCATGTTCAGAATATACAAGAACTCTGGGACAACTTTAGACACTAATTTAAGAATCACTGGAATTGAAGAGATATTCGAGATGCAGAATAATGGAATGGATAACCTCTTCATTGAAATAATAACATAAAATTTTTCAAACCTTAAGAATAAAATGAACATCCAGATACATGATACATTCAGAGCCCTAAACTAGGCAACATAAAAAAAAGAAGCTCTCCATAACACATTGCAATCTTAATGTCTAACATACAATACAAGCAAAGAATTTTAAAAGCCTCAAGAGAAAAAAAATCAGGTCACATGTATTGGCAAGGAAATCAGAATTACTTCTGATTTCTCAGCACAAGCTCTAAAAGCCAGGTGGGCTTGGAATGATGTGTTCTAAGTCCTGAGAGAAAATAACTGTCAACTAAGATTGCTATATCCAGCAAAACTATCCTTCAAAATTGAATAAGAAATAAAAACTTTCCAAGATAAGCAGAAACTAAAAGAATTCTTGTCTAGTAAGCTGATACTACAGAAAATACTCAAAGAAATAATACACAGAAAGATAGCAAAAATAAAACCCAGAGCTCACAAATGAACAAATCTGATTTGAAGAGTAGATAAGCAAAAGAGAAACAGAACCTAATTAATATTAGAAATAAATCTAAATGACAGGAATTAATAAACATCTCTCTATAATAATATTGAATAGAAATGGCCTCAAATCTCCAATTAAAAGGCATAGGCTGACATAATGCATTAAAAACTACATGTTGTGGGCTGGGGATGTGGCTCAAGCAGTAGTGTGCTTGCCCGGGTTCAATCCTCAGTACCACATACAAAGATGTTGTGTCTGCCGATAACTAAAAAATAAATATTAAAAAATTCTCTTTCTTCTCTCTCTCTCTCTCTCTCTCTCTCTCTCTCTCTCTTAAAAAAACTACATAAACTACATGTTTTTTTCCAGAGACTTACAAAGAGAGCCACAGACTTAAAGTGCAAGGATGGAAATTGATATATTATGTCTAATAGCCAAGTTCCCTAGATATCCAGTAAAGCAAATTTCAATCCAAAATTAATCAGAAGAGACAAAGAAGGCCACTTCATACTGGAAAAGGGAATAATCCAGCAAGAGGACATAACAATAGTAAATATTTATGCCCCAAATCTTGATGCATCTGATTACACAAAACGGATGCTAGTCAAATTAAAGACTCAGGTAGACTCCCATATAATAACACTTGGTGATTTCAACATACCTCTGTCACCAATAATTAAGTCATCCAGACATAAACTCAATAAAGACTCTTTGTTTCCAAAGTATATTATAAATCAAATGGACTTAACAGAGAACTGTAGAATATTTCATTCAAAAATAGATGAATACACTTTCCTCTTAGCTGCTCATGGAAGTTTCTCCAAAGTAGACCATATTTTAGGCCACAAAGCAACTCTCAGAAAATTAAAAAAAGATATAATTCCTTAAGTTTTATCTGATCGTAATGGAATGAAATTAGAAATCAACACCAAAAACACTACAGAAACTATAAAACACATGAGATTGAACAAATCATTTTTTAATAACAAATGGGTAATAGAAAAAATCAGGAGAGATTATTTAAAAAACTTCTTAGAATTGAATGAGAATGGTGATACAACATTCCAGAATATCTGAGACATCAGAAGGAAGTTCTAAGAGGAAAGTTTATAGCTATCAGTGCCTACATAAGAAAATCAGAAGGAGCCTAAGTAAACAACCTAATGATGCATCTCAATGTCCTTGAAAAACAAGAAAAAAACCCATTCTAAAACCAGTAGAAAGAAGGAAATAGTTAAGTTCAGAGCCCAAATCCATGAAATAGAGATATTTTAGATGTCTATTAGTTAAGATTTGAGCAGAGAAACATAATGTATGTATTTGCTACAGAGACTGACTAAAAAGGCAGATTAAAGCTTGGAGTCCACAGGATAGATATTTTGGAAGGGAAAATGGATGTGAAGCAGGCTGATACTGAGATAGGAAAGAAGAAATAAGAATAGGTAGAAAGGAGACAAATAGGGAAAAAGGAACTGTAAGTTTAAATATAAAAACTCTAAGAACATCTTACCTTTATTTCCCAGGTTGGTTTTCCTTCAGGCCCAAGTTCTTGAAAAATCCCTAAATCTAGAGGTTTGTGAGTTAAATTAATAAGTGCCTACATACATTGCTTGCTTACACAATCTATTTTTAGACCAATTAAATAAAACCAGGGAATTGTATTGTTAGGAATCTATGAAATGGGCATATTCCAAACATCATCTATTAACTAAATAAAGTCAGTCTAAAGATCTGGAGAAGAACCAGATCATATGACTTGTCCTGTGCTCTGTGATCAAAAGAATTGAGTCTATCAAGTTGATGCCCACACATTCCACTCATGTTTAACATTTACAAAGTTTTCTTTAAAAAAAAGATTGATCCAGGTTTGATTGCACATGCTTGTAATCTCAGTGATTTGGGAGGCTGAGGCAGGAGGGTTATAAATTTGAGGCCAGCCTCAGCAATTTAGTGAGACCCTGTCCTACTTCATAATAGCTAAGGTATAGAGCCCACCTAGGTGTCTTTCAAAAGATAAATAGTTAAAGAAGATCTCTCTCTCTCTCTCTCTCTCTCTCTCTCTCTCTCTCTCTCACACACACACACACTCAATGTAGTATTACTTAGCCATTAAAAAGAATGATTTTATGACACTTGCCAGGAAGTGGATGGATCTGGAGACTACCATGCTAAGTGAACTACAACGGTCCCCAAAAGATAAAAGTTGAATGTTTTCATTGATAATGTGGAAGCTAACCCACAATAAGTGGGGGAGGGGAAGAATAGAAATTCACTAGATTAGACAAAGGGGAATGAAGGGAAGGGGAGGGGTAGAAAAGGAAAGACTGTGTAATAAATCTGACATAATTTTCCTATGAACATATATAAATATGCCACAATGAATTTTACCATTGTGTACATCCACAAGAATGGAGTTCTGATTAGAATAAGATATATTCCATGCTTCAAAATGTATCTTACTGTCGTGTATAACTAAAAAGAGCCAATTTTAAAAAAAAGGGTCTGAATGTCATTCAGTGGTCAAGCACTCCTGGGTTAAATCCCTCGTACCAGGGGAAAAATAGATTGAAAGAATATTGAGTCTCCAAAAGCACATCTCACTCTTGAACAAATGAACTCTCTTTCTCTTGGAGTGTGTATCCACCTCTATTCTTGCTTCCCTAAATAAATCTCTGCTTGTGCCTCTTTTGATGTATATTGAAATTCCTTTCTGTGGCATATGTCAAGAACCTGTCATGGCTGAATTGAGATCTTTTTCTTCTTTTAGTATAACCTTTTCAGATTGCCTGATTTAGAAGATCCTGCATTTCCTGGCCATCTCCTATAATATACTATGAACATTCTAAAATATGAATCTTAACTAATCCCCAAATCAAAGCAAACAGATTCAAGCACCATCTCTTTCAGTCATGCTGAAACATAAGCATACAATTTCTAATCATTTTTAGAGATTAGAGATTGGGTATTGGGTATTGACCTAGTGATGTTCTACCCTGAGCTACATCCACAATCCTTTTTTATTTTTTTGAGACAGGGTCTTTCTAAATTGCTTTAGAAAGCTTTAGCTTCCTACTTCCTGAGTCACTGGGATTATAGATCTGCACCACTGAACCTGGTTTCTGATCTTTCTTATAATATGCTAGATTATTGTTCTTATATAATTTAGCCACCGGACACAGAATTAGATCCATATAATGTGAAACTGAGTGACAGCTCTATTTTTCCCTGCACTCCACTGTTTCCTAAAACTGAAGTGTATTTAATATCATCTTCAAGAATGACCAGATGATGTAGTAATACCTGGAAAAGTACAAATGAATCTTCTTGAGGTAGAAATTAGAAAAATAAATGTGGAAGGTATGTAGAACACATTTCTAGTCACCTAGTTCCCGGACAAAAATTTTTAAGCTTGTGACACTTTCATCTTCATAAACAGTGGGGATTAAAAAAAATTTCAATATGTCATTGCCATTCTTCAAGAAAGTCCAGGAAACACAACAGTTTATTTTGTTGAGACTAATGTAAGAGTTCACCTTGGGTATACCTGAAAGGATGGTGAATTTTAAGAAACACCAACAGAAAGTATTTTGTTGGAGATCCCTAATCATTGTGGCCTCATATTTGTATGTAAAAGTGGATCTGAGCTGGGTGTGGTGGCTCATGTTTGTAATCCCAGCTTCACAGGAGGTTGAGGCAGGAGGATCGCAAATCCAGGCCAGTCTTGGCAACTGAGTGAGATTCTGTCTAAAAAAAAAAAAAAAAAAAGACTGGGTATGCAGCTTAGGGGTAGAGCAGCCCCAGTACTGCAAAACACAAAAATAAGTAAGGGCGGATCTCAGCTAGAGTAAATATTCAGATAAATTCCTTTTGAATCAATAAGTCATCACTATTCTTGGCTGTGTGGACCTGGGCTTGAAGGGTCCTAAGAATTAACATGAAATCTTTGTTTAAACATCCTTGTCTTGAAAATCTCCACGGGGGGAGATCCAACATGGCGGCCGGCGAGCAGGCAGCATTTTCTATACCTCCGCAGTAACGGGATCAGAGAGACACATAAATACACTTGCATGGGACATGCTGAGGAACTTCTAACAATTTTCCACTGAAAGGAGACCTGCCGATAACTAGTAAGTCTGTGGGAGGGGTCAGTTGGTCCCAGGCGAGTGAATCTCCACAACGCGGATCAGGGTCACAATCCCGCCGGCCGCCGCTGAACTGCAGCGAACATAGGAACCTACTGGGCCCCGCAGGCCTGAGTCCCTGAACTGACTCTAGCGGCTTGGTGCTAGGATCCACACTCCTAACACCCCACCCCACCCCCAGCCAGTTCGGAGCAAAGCGGACCAGGGACACAACCCCGCGGGCTGGCCACGGGCGGCGGCCAGACTGGGCCCCGCAGGCTTGAGTCTGTGAAGGGCCTCTGGCGGTCCAGCGATAGGATCCACATTCCTACCACCCCACCCCCAGCCGGCTCGGTGCATCGCAGATCAGGGACACAATCCCGCCGGCCGCCGCTGAACTGCAGCGAACATAGGAACCTACTGGGCCCCGCAGGCCTGAATCTGTGAACTGACTCTAGCGGCTTGGTGCTAGGATCCACACTCCTAACACCCCACCCCACCCCCAGCCAGTTCGGAGCAAAGCGGACCAGGGACACAACCCCGGCGGCCAGACTGGGCCCCGCAGGCTTGAGTCTGTGAAGGGCCTCTGGCGGTCCAGCGATAGGATCCACATTCCTACCACCCCACCCCCAGCCGGCCCGGTGCAACGCAGATCAGGGACACAATCCCGCCCGCCGCCGCTGAACTGCAGCGAACATAGGAACCTACTGGGCCCCGCAGGCCTGAGTCTGTGAACTGACTCTAGCGGCTTGGTGCTAGGATCCACACTCCTAACACCCCACCCCACCCCCAGCCAGTTCGGAGCAAAGCGGACCAGGGACACAACCCCGGCGGCCAGACTGGGCCCCCCAGGCTTGAGTCTGTGAAGGGCCTCTGGCGGTCCAGCGATAGGATCCACATTCCTACCACCCCACCCCCAGCCGGCTCGGTGCATCTCAGATCAGGGACACAATCCCGCCGGCCGCCGCTGAACTGCAGCGAACATAGGAACCTACTGGGCCCCGCAGGCCTGAATCTGTGAACTGACTCTAGCGGCTTGGTGCTAGGATCCACACTCCTAACACCCCACCCCACCCCCAGCCAGTTCGGAGCAAAGCGGACCAGGGACACAACCCCGCCGGCTGGCCAGGGGCAGCGGCCAGACTGGGCCCCGCAGGCTTGAGTCTGTGAAAGGCCTCTGGCGGTCCAGCGATAGGATCCACATTCCTACCACCCCACCCCCAGCCGGCTCGGTGCAAGGCAGATCAGGGACACAATCCCGCCGGCCGCCCCTGAACTGCAGCGAACATAGGAACCTACTGGGCCCCGCAGGCCTGAGTCTGTGAACTGACTCTAGCGGCTTGGTGCTAGGATCCACACTCCTAACACCCCACCCCACCCCCAGCCAGTTCGGAGCAAAGCGGACCAGGGACACAACCCCGCGGGCTGGCCACGGGCGGCGGCCAGACTGGGCCCCGCAGGCTTGAGTCTGTGAAGGGCCTCTGGCGGTCCAGCGATAGGATCCTCATTCCTACCACCCCACCCCCAGCCGGCTCGGTGCATCTCAGATCAGGGACACAATCCCGCCGGCCGCCGCTGAACTGCAGCGAACATAGGAACCTACTGGGCCCCGCAGGCCTGAATCTGTGAACTGACTCTAGCGGCTTGGTGCTAGGATCCACACTCCTAACACCCCACCCCACCCCCAGCCAGTTCGGAGCAAAGCGGACCAGGGACACAACCCCGCCGGCTGGCCAGGGGCAGCGGCCAGACTGGGCCCCGCAGGCTTGAGTCTGTGAACGGCCTCTGGCGGTCCAGCGATAGGATCCACATTCCTACCACCCCACCCCCAGCCGGCTCGGTGCAAGGCAGATCAGGGACACAATCCCGCCGGCCGCCCCTGAACTGCAGCGAACATAGGAACCTACTGGGCCCCGCAGGCCTGAGTCTGTGAACTGACTCTAGCGGCTTGGTGCTAGGATCCACACTCCTAACACCCCACCCCACCCCCAGCCAGTTCGGAGCAAAGCGGACCAGGGACACAACCCCGCGGGCTGGCCACGGGCGGCGGCCAGACTGGGCCCCGCAGGCTTGAGTCTGTGAAGGGCCTCTGGCGGTCCAGCGATAGGATCCACATTCCTACCACCCCACCCCCAGCCGGCTCGGTGCATCGCAGATCAGGGACACAATCCCGCCGGCCGCCGCTGAACTGCAGCGAACATAGGAACCTACTGGGCCCCGCAGGCCTGAATCTGTGAACTGACTCTAGTGGCTTGGTGCTAGGATCCACACTCCTAACACCCCACCCCACCCCCAGCCAGTTCGGAGCAAAGCGGACCAGGGACACAACCCCGCCGGCCGGCCACGGGCGGCGGCCAGACTGGGCCCCGCAGGCTTGAGTCTGTGAACGGCCTCTGGCGGTCCAGCGATAGGATCCACATTCCTACCACCCCACCCCCAGCCGGCTCGGTGCATCGCAGTTCAGGGACACAATCCCGCCGGCCGCCGCTGAACTGCAGCGAACATAGGAACCTACTGGGCCCCGCAGGCCTGAATCTGTGAACTGACTCTAGCGGCTTGGTGCTAGGATCCACACTCCTAACACCCCACCCCACCCCCAGCCAGTTCGGAGCAAAGCGGACCAGGGACACAACCCCGCGGGCTGGCCACGGGCGGCGGCCAGACTGGGCCCCGCAGGCTTGAGTCTGTGAACGGCCTCTGGCGGTCCAGCGATAGGATCCACATTCCTACCACCCCACCCCCAGCCGGCTCGGTGCAACGCAGATCAGGGACACAATCCCGCCGGCCGCCGCTGAACTGCAGCGAACATAGGAACCTACTGGGCCCCGCAGGCCTGAGTCTGTGAACTGACTCTAGCGGCTTGGTGCTAGGATCCACACTCCTAACACCCCACCCCACCCCCAGCCAGTTCGGAGCAAAGCGGACCAGGGACACAACCCCGGCGGCCAGACTGGGCCCCCCAGGCTTGAGTCTGTGAAGGGCCTCTGGCGGTCCAGCGATAGGATCCACATTCCTACCACCCCACCCCCAGCCGGCTCGGTGCATCGCAGATCAGGGACACAATCCCGCCGGCCGCCCCTGAACTGCAGCGAACATAGGAACCTACTGGGCCCCGCAGGCCTGAATCTGTGAACTGACTCTAGCGGCTTGGTGTTAGGATCCACACTCCTAACACCCCACCCCACCCCCAGCCAGTTCGGAGCAAAGCGGACCAGGGACACAACCCCGCCGGCTGGCCAGGGGCAGCGGCCAGACTGGGCCCCGCAGGCTTGAGTCTGTGAACGGCCTCTGGCGGTCCAGCGATAGGATCCACATTCCTACCACCCCACCCCCAGCCGGCTCGGTGCAAGGCAGATCAGGGACACAATCCCGCCGGCCGCCGCTGAACTGCAGCGAACATAGGAACCTACTGGGCCCCGCAGGCCTGAGTCTGTGAACTGACTCTAGCGGCTTGGTGCTAGGATCCACACTCCTAACACCCCACCCCACCCCCAGCCAGTTCGGAGCAAGCGGACCAGGGACACAACCCCGCCGGCCGCGGGCGGAGGCCAGACTGGGCCCCACAGGCTTGAGTCTGTGAACGGCCTCCGGTGGTCCAGCAATAGGATCCACATTCCTACCACCCCACCCCACCCCCAGCCGGCTTGGAGGCGGCCAGACCAGGCTCCGCAGGCCTGAGTCTGTGAAGTGCCTCTAGCGGTTTGGCGCTAGGACTTTGGCAGCGCTTAGTGCTGAGTTCCAGCTTTCAGACAGAGGAGAGAAGCGGTCCAGTTGGGTTCCAGACACCGGTCGGACCACAGAGGAGGACAGCAGCCGCCATTTCGGAGAGATGATGTAATCATCCCCATGTTCTATTGATCTCAGCTCATCCAGCGACGGAACAGGTGATTTCAGGCTGGTAGTTGCCTGCGTCTAGCAGACAGATTTCTAGCTCAGGCTCGGGACTGGGGATCTTGTGGAGAATACTCCTAGAGGCTCATGCCTGGCAAGGCGTGTACCGGGCACTGAGCAGCTGGATTCTGGTTCCCGGGGCTAACCTGGCCCAGGTCTGAGGAAACTGCGGAGACTGCCGGTGGAGGCCAGCTCCAAGTGGAGCGTGCGCTGAGCTAGGGGCGACTGGGTTCTGACTCCCGGAACAGTTTTGGCCCGGGGCTAGGGAACCCGTGGGGGTCGCTCGCTGGAGCCAGCTCCCAGCGGAGAGTGTATCGAGATAGGAGAGGCGGGTTCTGGCTACCGAAGCTGCTTTGACCCAAGGCTAGGGAACCAGCGGTGTCTGCTTCTCAGTCAGGGTCCTGTTGGGTGCTGTGGGGGCAGAGTGGAGCTTCCACCTGCACCCAGAGCAGGCCAAGTGTCCCGCCGGCGTGGTAGCATGACACCCCAAACGCAGCTGGGTCTGAAGAGAGTAGCCGCCCACGCCTAGAATAGGACCAGCGGCCCCGCGAAGCGGTAGCCAAGTAACCTCATTTGGAGTAGGGGCTGTGCAGAGCGTGCAGGCAGACCTGCGGCCCACTGGCAAGACAGGCCAGGTAGCTTGCCAGAGTGGTGGACACGTAACACCGAGGCAGTTGCGTCACACTGGTTGGAGTGGGGGCGGAGCAGGGTCGCCGCCTGGGTCCGGAGGGGGCCCAGCGACCCGTTGGAGAGGTAGTCAGGTACTCCCATTGGGAGTGGGGGCTGTGCAGAACTGTGACCCACCGGCCTAGAAGTATGCCAGCGTGGTAGACTCGTCACACCAATTGGAGTGGGGACCCAGCAGAGCCGCCACCCACATCCAGATCAGGACCTACGACCCCAGGGCGTGGTAGTTACGTTACCACAATTGGAGTGGGGGCAGAGCAAAGCCGCCTCCTGTGCCCGCAGGGGGGGCAGACCTGTGACCGATCAGCGTGATAGATAGACCACCATAATTAGAGGAGGAGCACAGCCACTACCCACCCTGCAAGGGAGACTTTCCAACTATACAAGAGCAACATAAATAAATAGGGGGTAAATTTCAAAAACACAACAGTTGCACCAAGCAGAAAGAAACGCGAGCAGTATGAAAAGACAAGGAAAGAAAGGACCACAAGCAATGCAGGTCAACTCAACTTTAGAAGAGGTAATAGCTGCAACAGATGGAATATCAGATAAAGAGTTCAGGATATATATGCTTCAGATGATCTGGAGTCTCAAGGAAGACATGAGACAGCAAAATCAGACAATGAAAGATCACATTGACAAACAAATCCAGGAAGTAAAAGATCAATTTCACAGGGAGATAGAAGTAATAAAAAACAAACAAATTGAAATTCTAGAAATGCAGGAAACAATAAACCAACTTAAAAACTCAATTGAGAATACTACCAGCAGAGTAGATCACTTAGAAGAGAGAACATCAGACAATGAAGACAAAGTATTTCAGCTGGAAAAGAACATAGACAGCTCAGCAAGTCTGCTAAGAAACCATGAGCAGAACATCCAAGAATTATGGGACAATATCAAAAGACCAAATTTAAGAGTCATTGGGATACAGGAAGGCACAGAGCTCCATGCCAAAGGAATAAACAGTCTATTCAGTGAAATAATACGAGAAAACTTCCCAGAATTGAAGATTGAGACAGAATCCCAAATCCTAGAAGCCTACAGGACGCCGAATGTGCAAAATCATAAGAGATCCACACCTAGACACATTATAATGAAGATGTCCAACATACAGAATAAGGAGAGAATTTTAAAAGCTGCAAGAGAAAGAAAGCAGATTACATTTAGGGGTAAACCAATCAGGATAACAGCTGATCTCTCAACACAGACTCTGAAAGCTAGAAGATCCTGGAATAACATATTTCAAACACTGAAAGACAATGGGCTCCAACCAAGAATCATGTATCCGGCGAAATTAAGCTTCAGGTTAGAAGATGAAATTAAAACCTTCCACGATAAACAAAAGTTAAAAGAATTTGCAGCTAGAAAACCATCTCTTCAAAAAATCCTTGGCAAAACATTACAGGAAGAGGAAATGGAAACTAACATTGATAACCAACAATGGGAGGTAGGACAGTAAAGGGGGGAAAGTAGTCAAAGAGGATAACAAATCAGGTTTAGTAACATCAATAAACAATTATGGATAGAAGAACAAACCACATCTCAATAATAACCCTAAATGTTAATGGCTTAAACTCACCAATTAAGAGACACAGGCTAGTAGAATGGATCACAAAACAAGACCCAACAATATGCTGTCTACAGGAGACGCATTTGATAGGAAAAGATATACATAGACTGAAGGTGAAAGGTTGGGAAAAAGCATATCACTCATATGGACCGCGGAAACAAGCAGGAGTGTCCATACTCATATCTAATAAAATAGATTTCAAGCCAAAGACAATCAAAAGGGATAAAGAAGGACACTTCATACTGCTCAAGGGAACCATACACCAACAAGACATAACAATCATAAATATATATGCCCCAAATAATGGTGCAGCCGTGTTCATCAAGCAAACTCTTCTCAAGTTCAAGAGTCTAATAGACCACCATACAATAATCATGGGAGACTTCAACACACCTCTCTCACCACTGGACAGATCTTCCAAACAAAAGTTAAATAAGGAAACTATAGAACTCAATAACATAATTAACAACCTAGACTTAATTGACATATATAGACTATACCACCCAACTTCAAGTAGCTACACTTTTTTCTCAGCAGCACATGGAACCTTCTCAAAAATAGACCATATACTATGTCACAGGGCAACTCTTAGACAATACAAAGGGGTAGAGATAATACCATGCATCTTATCTGATCATAATGGAATGAAACTGAAAATCAATGATAAAAGAAGAAAGGAAAAATCAAGCATCACCTGGAGAATGAACAACAGGTTGCTGAGTGATCAATGGGTTTTAGAAGACATCAAGGAGGAAATTAAAAAATTCCTAGAGTTAAATGAAAACACAGACACAACATATCGGAATCTATGGGACACATTGAAAGCAGTTCTAAGAGGAAAATTCATTGCTTGGAGTTCATTCCTCAAAAAAAGAAAAAACCAACAAATAAATGATCTCATACTTCATCTCAAAATCCTAGAAAAAGAAGAGCAAAACAACAGCAAAAGAAGTAGAAGGCAAGAAATAATTAAAATCAGAGCTGAAATTAATGAAATTGAAACAAAAGAAACTATTGAAAAAATTGACAAAACTAAAAGCTGGTTCTTTGAAAAAATAAATAAAATTGACAGACCCTTAGCCATACTAACGAAGAGAAGAAGAGAGAGAACCCAAATTACTAGCATACGGGATGAAAAAGGCAATATCACAACAGACACTTCAGAAATACAGAAGATAATCAGAAATTACTTTGAATCCTTATACTCCAATAAAATAGAAGATAGTGAAGGCATAGATAAATTCCTTGAGTCTTATGATCTGCCCAGACTGAGCCAGGAGGATATAGACAACCTAAACAGACCAATAACAATAGAGGAAATAGAAGAAACCATCAAAAGACTACCAACTAAGAAAAGCCCAGGACCGGATGGGTATACAGCAGAGTTTTACAAAACCTTTAAAGAGGAACTAACACCAATACTTTTCAAGCTATTTCAGGAAATAGAAAAAGAGGGAGAACTTCCAAATTCATTCTACGAGGCCAACATCACCCTGATTCCGAAACCAGACAAAGATACTTCAAAGAAAGAAAACTACAGACCAATATCTCTAATGAACCTTGATGCAAAAATCCTCAATAAAATTCTGGCGAATCGGATTCAAATACATATCAAAAAAATTATACACCATGATCAAGTAGGATTCATCCCTGGTATGCAAGGTTGGTTCAATATACGGAAATCAATAAATGTTATCCACCACATCAATAGACTTAAAATTAAGAACCATATGATCATCTCGATAGATGCAGAAAAAGCATTCGACAAAGTACAACATCCCTTTATGTTCAAAACTCTGGAAAAATTAGGGATAACTGGATCATACCTCAACATTGTAAAAGCAATCTATGATAAGCCACAGGCCAGCATCATTCTGAATGGAGAAAAATTGAAGGCATTCCCTCTAAGATCTGGTACAAGACAGGGATGCCCTCTCTCACCACTTCTGTTCAACATAGTCCTCGAGACACTGGCCAGAGCAATTAGGCAGACGAAAGAAATTAAAGGCATAAAAATAGGAAAAGAAGAACTTAAATTATCACTATTTGCAGATGATATGATTCTATACCTAGCAGACCCAAAAGGGTCTACAAAGAAGCTATTAGAGCTAATAAATGAATTCAGCAAAGTGGCAGGATATAAGATCAACACGCATAAATCAAAGGCATTCCTGTATATCAGCGACAAATCCTATGAAACGGAAATGAGGACAACTACTCCATTCACAATATCCCCCCAAAAAATAAAATACTTGGGAATCAGCCTAACAAAAGAGGTAAAAGATTTATACAATGAAAATTACAGAACCCTAAAGAAAGACATAGAAGAAGACCTTAGAAGATGGAAAAATATACCCTGCTCATGGATAGGCAGAACCAACATCATCAAAATGGCGATATTACCAAAAGTCCTATATAAGTTCAATGCAATGCCAATCAAAATCCCAACAGCATATCTTGTAGAAATCGATAAAAGAATCAGGAAATTCATATGGAATAATAAAAGACCCAGAATAGCAAAAACAATACTAAGCAGGAAGTGTGAATCAGGCGGTATAGCGATACCAGACTTCAAACTATACTACAGAGCAATAGTAACTAAAACAGCATGGTACTGGTACCAAAACAGGCGGGTGGACCAATGGTACAGAATAGAGGACACAGTAACCAATCCACAAAACTACAACTATCTTATTTTTGATAAAGGGGCTAAAAGCATGCAATGGAGGAAGGATAGCATCTTCAACAAATGGTGCTGGGAAAACTGGAAATCCATTTGCACCAAAATGAATCTGAATCCCTATCTCTCGCCATGCACAAAAGTTAACTCAAAATGGATCAAGGAGCTTGATATTAAACCAGAGACATGGCATCTGATAGAAGAAAAAGTTGGTTATGATCTGCACGCTGTGGGATCGGGCTCCAAATTCCTCAATAGGACACCCATAGCGCTAGAGTTAACAAACAGAATCAACAAATGGGACTTACTCAAACTAAAAAGTTTTTTCTCAGCAAAAGAAACAATAAGAGAGATAAACAGGGAGCCTACATCCTGGGAACAAATCTTTACTCCACACACTTCAGATAGAGCCCTAATTACCAGAATATACAAAGAACTCAAAAAATTAGACAATAAGATAACAAATAACCCAATCAATAAATGGGCCAAGGACCTGAACAGACACTTCTCAGAGGAGGACATACAATCAATCAACAAGTACATGAAAAAATGCTCACCATCACTAGCAGTCAGAGAAATGCAAATCAAAACTACCCTAAGATACCATCTCACTCCAGTAAGACTGGCAGCCATTAGGAAGTCAAACAACAGTAAGTGCTGGAGAGGATGCGGGGAAAAGGGCACTCTTGTTCATTGCTGGTGGGACTGCAAATTGGTGCAGCCAATTTGGAAAGCAGTATGGAGATTTCTCGGAAAGCTGGGAATGGAACCGCCATTCGACCCAGCTATTCCCCTTCTCGGTCTATTCCCTAAAGCCCTAACAAGAGCATGCTACAGGGACACTGCTACATCGATGTTCATAGCAGCTCAATTCACGATAGCAAGACTGTGGAACCAGCCTAGATGCCCTTCAATAGATGAATGGATAAAAAAAATGTGGCATTTATATACTATGGAGTATTATTCTGCATTAAAAAATGACAAAATCATAGAGTTTGGAGGGAAATGGATGGCATTAGAGCAGATTATGCTAAGTGAAGCTAGTCAATCTTTAAAAAACAAATACCAAATGACTCCTTTGATATAAGGGGAGTAAACAAGGACAGGGTAGGGACGAAGAGCTTGAGAAGAAGATTTACATTAAACAGGGATAAGAGGTGGGAGGGAAAGGGAGTGAGAAGGGAAATTGCATGGAAATGGAAGGCGATCCTCAGGGTTATACAAAATGTCATATAAGAGGAAAGGAGGGGTAAGACAAGATAATACAAATGGAAGAAAGGATGTACAGTAGAAGGGGTAGAGAGAGAAAAGGGGAGGGGAGGGGAGGGGAGGGGAGGGGAGGGGGGACAGTAGAGAATAGGACAGACAGCAGAATACATCAGGCACTAGAAAGGCAATATGTCAATTAATGGAAGGGAAACTGGTGTGATACAGCAATCTGTATATGGGGTAAAAGCGGGAGTTCATAATCCACTTGAATCAAACCGTGTAATATGATGTATTAAGAACCATGTAGTGTTATGAACGACCAATAAAAAAAAATAAAATAAAAAAAAAAAAAAAAAGACTTATAATGCAAAAAAGTACATGTATAATGGCATAAATTGACGTGAACACACTTTAAATACAGAGATACGAAAAATTGTGCTCTATATGTGTAATAAGGATTGATATGCATTCCACTGATGTCATGTATTTAAAAAAATAATAAAATCAATTTGAAAAAAAAAAAAAAAAAAAGAAAATCTCCACGGCTGTTTTCCCATACAGAAGTGTTACTTGCTACACACTGACCATATTGTTGTCATGGTGTTATTTTTCTTCCAGATAGTTCTGGACACCAATTCTTGAGAACCTCAAAAAATATAACATACCAAAAGGCCCCTTCCCATAGAATCCCTCTGAGCTATTTTAACCCTCACTTGCCTTTCTTTTTCACTAAGTAAATTTAAATAAAACACAGGGGACTTTCTTTTCTTTCCTTGGGAGACATAAAATAAACATGATAGTCTCCTTAGGGAGCTATAGCCAAACCCATGCCAGTGGTCTCCCACCCTAACCCCTGGCTGAATCCCAGCTCTGGCCTTTTTTAATCATTGTGACTTGTCTATTTGATTTACTCACCTCAGTTATCAGAGGGCCTTAAAAATTTCTATCTATCTATCTATCTATCTATCTATCTATCTATCTATCTATCTTCATCATCATCATCATCACTTTATCTCTATCTACCTACTTATCATTTGTTGCCAACCATTCATACAGACTGCTAACCTATTTTTTTCAACCTTGACCTCAGATCTTCTAACTGTTTCTGCTTTGTGTCTCAGATCCTGACCATGTATTTACAGATGTGTAAGGCTGACTTCTTCCCTGTTTTTTTAACCTTTGCCTGGTTCACTTGAAAATTTCTTTATTCTCTTAGAACACTTCTTGACTTTCTACTCATATTTGTGACTTATCTATGTTTTCTGTGTTTGCTAATTTCCACAAGTCAGAACTAGTTCTACTGAAAGTAATTCGTACACTCTCCCCTTGCATTACTGATTGGTGATGGAATCTATTCAAACAGATGCACGGTCAAGCCACAGGATTAATTATGTGGATTAAACACAAGTCATAATTGGGTTTCTTGTATATTCTGGAGCCTCTAAAGGATAAAAGCCTTCTGTGCCTTCCTTGACAGATGGTCCTATAGGTTCCTCATTCACATTTCCAAAGCTGGAGATCTTACTATCTGTGAGGACAAAACAATATACAGTGACTATGGTCAGTGTTAGGAGAATCTGAAGAACCCAGAAAAAATAAAAATGGCCACAACCTATTTTATTTTAAGGAGTACAGGCCTCTTGGTCCTACATTTGTCTATGGGCCATTCTGATACACACTGAAGTTTGAGAACCACTGAGTGACACAACATGTCATCAGAAAGCATTTTTATTAGAAAGGTTCATTTGAACCCTTCAGTTTTCATAAATACTGAAAAAGAATTTGTGTGGCTTTACCTAAAATTATACAAATGATATTGGTAATAAGAGGACTTAAATTTACCTTGCTCTAATCATTCTATAATTAAAAAGACATAATCCTATCAGAACATTGTTTCTGTGAAGTTGGTATATTCCTGTATATATATATATATATTTTTTCTTTTCCTCTTCAGTTATACAGATTGAAAATCATCTTAGGAAAAAAGTAGAGAAAACATGACTAATTTTTTTCTGATTCTGATAACAAATGCAGAATGAGAGAAAATTTTGAGTGTGAGAAGAACATCAGAAAATTACTGGAGGGTTGATGATACCGTTATCTAAGAAATAATTATAAGAAAAAGCAAGGCTTCTGGGAGAGGCTGGCTAGAAAATGAATATGGGTGCAGTCAGATGTCACTCTGGACTAGAGAGAATAATTTTGGAAACCAGCAACACATGAGTAGCTCCTGAAATATTTTCTTTCTTTCTTTCTTTTTTTTCTTAAGATCTGTTTAGTCGTACTCTGAGAAAGAATTGAAAGCTAAATCCTACTAGAGAGCACCGATGTTTTTAAGATTAGGTGCAGCAAAAAGGAATCTGCCAAATATATTCTTCTGAAGTATTGGCCATGGAGTTCAGTGGGAAATCTAATAGCAGCATCAGTTCAAAAGCATAACAGTGGCCTGCTCAGGATAAACTTATTAGTGCTGTTTCCTCTATTAGCAAATGAGGATTTCATTCAATTGTTCTCCAATGTAAAGTTTTATGATTTATTTAAAATGAGATGAATCGAAATTTGTGTCACATTATAGCTTTGTAGTTGTTTGTTATTTTTGAAAATTATTATTTGTTAATATTAGAAAAGTTAATTTTTTTTCAGAAATAATCAATCAGATATACTATCAGCAAAACGTGTGGGGACTGATACTTGACTCACCCTGAATTTTCCTAGTTACTTTCTTATGTTGCTTCAGGTGGGAGGAATGATGTCTTTCCCATGGGACTGAAGATACCTCACTATTTTCCACTTTCCTACCCTCTTAAGTAAAATGACTCATTGTTTGATGTGATTTTTTACCTCTCCACTCCCTGGAGGTCCTGGAGATATTTGAGTCTGGGTTATATTAGTTGAAATTGTTGGTGGAGTTGAAATTAACCTAGTATCAATGGAAATGATTTCTGGTAAAGAAGCGTGCCCAGGATTGCCCAGGGAACCCATTCAATGGCCATAAATTCCTGCTAAGAAAAGATTCGACTTAGCATCATAAGGGATTGGCTATAAAAATGAACTGGTGAAAGCTTAATTAAAATCAATTGGAAAAGTTGTGAGGCAGGTGGATTTGAAAAAGCAGATGAGTCTCATTCCACACAGCTCCAAAGAACAAGCTTGGAATGCATGGCTAGCTCACAAGCTCCAATTCAAACAGACATCTATGATTAATAACCCACATCAGGGCCTGTCTATTCAAAAGCTGAGTGGGAACAAATAACAACTGGTGTCCAAAAGAAACAGTAGAGGGTCATCAACTAAAAAATTTTTCCAGAGACTTTGGCATCAGGACATTTAGAAAGGTAATAAATCTGGTTCTGAGTAATGCATGCCAAGGGTTTCTAGCTGTATTATTCCATTCGGATCACTTCCCAAACTGTGCAATGTCTTTGGCAGATGGTCCATCTTTAGTCAATATAATTAATTTTATTTAGTATTATTTATGCTACTTTTGTGATGATGCTGTTCTATTTCTTGGTTCTTGAGAAAGGGTCTGACCGATTTGTGCATGTTAAAGGGAAAATGTCCTCAAATATACATACAGGTGAAGCCTTGGATGCATTATAGCAGTGAGGTAATTTTTAAACTTTCTAATGTTTTTTATTTTTAAATAATAAAAATTAGATGATTCAATTCAATATCAAATATTATTGATCTTTTTACAAATATGAAACATGTATCCTACACTGACACCCATTTATTCTGTGTAGTCTCAGAAAATATTTCCATTATTCAAATCAAAACTATTCCCTCCACATGTACCCTTTCTTTGATTTTCTGTGATTAATTAAATTAGTTTTCTTGTTCTTACCTGATGTGTTTGAAGTTCTATTCTCTACTTTCTCCATTCATGAAGTTCATAGAATTACCAGCTAACTTTGTTAACACTAAAAATTTACTTTTGAATTGTATATTTTTCTTTTGTCCACAATATGTTTTCATCAGTCTTAGCCAATAATTATCCACTTGAAAATCTATTTACGCAGGAGAAAAAGATGAACATTAAACAGAGACATGAGGTGGGAGGGAAAGGGAGACAAAAGGGAAATTGCATGGAAATGGAGGGACACCCTCATTGTTATACAAAATTACATATAAGAGGTTGTGAGGGGAATGGGAAAATAAACAAGGAGAGAAATGAATTACAGTAGATAGAGTAGAGAGAGAAGATGGGAGGGGAGGGGAGGGGGGATAGTAGAGGATAGGAAAGGTAGCAGAATACAACAGTTATGGTAATATGCAAAAATGTGGATGTGTAACCGATGTGATTCTGCAATCTGTATTTGGGGTAAAAATGGGAGTTCATAACCCACTTGAATCTAATGTATGAAATATGATATGTCAAGAGCTTTGTAATGTTTTGAACAACCAATAAAAAAATAAAAATAAAATAAATAAAAAAAAAGAGGCACACAGCCAGTTCCCTTCTCTGAGGATGAGCACAGGGAACCTGGAGCATCCTGGGCTATCTGAGCTCACAAGTACACATATAGAGAGTACTGAGGAGTGTGGCACCCTCCTATGTGAGGATGGCAGCCGTCCAGGTCCAAGACTGGCACATCCTGGTCTCTGCAGTCAGTGTTGCCAGATTTGAAAAATTTTAATGAGAAGCCACCAATGCGGATGTTCGTGCGAAACGTCCTGGTGGCTGGAAGACCGCATCCTCCACAAAAGTCAGATCTGACCTCAGGCTACCAGGAACCTAGTCTCTAGATGCCTTCCAAACACAAGTGACTCAGAAAATGAAAGGCAATTCTATGGTCAGAGTGTTCAGAGAAAACTCTCCTTTTAAATACTTTTACTTATCACTCTTGCAAATATTCTGACATATGTTGGAACACATGTCCCAATTTTTAATTTGGAAAATACAGCTTTGATACTTCTGATTACCATTTTGGGCTTTAGTTACTAGTAGCAATGGGGATGGTATGATAATAGCAGACCCCCAAGTCTGAGAATGAAGGAATAAACAGGCCTAAATATTAAAGGCAGAAAAGCAGGTTGAGCTAGACTATGTGTTTATTTTGGAGAGTAAGAAATGTTAAAAATTGTCTGAATGCCTCCGACTCTTGCTATAGATCTCCTTTTCCTTCACTCGCTCACGACTCTCAAAATTTAAGTGCTTTGGGGGTTGGGGTTGTGGCTCAGTGGTAAAGTGTGTGCATAGCATGTGGGAGGTGCTGGGTTTGATTCTCTGCACCGCATATAAATAAGTGAATAAAAAAATTAAAAAAATTTAAAAAATTTAAAAAAAGAATCAACAAATGAGACTTACTCAAACTAAAAAGTTTTTTCTCAGCAAGAGAAACAATAAGAGAGGTAAATAGGGAGCCTACATCCTGGGAACAAATTTTTACCCCTCACACTTCAGATAGAGCCCTAATCTCCAGAGTATACAAAGAACTTAAAAAATTAAACAAAAAAAAAAAAAACAAATAACCCAATCAACAACAAAAAAAGAAAATCTATTTACAACTATGTGTAAATCAAGTCAATCAAGCAGTGATTGCCTCATGTACTTAGAACCTATCAATAGCAACAAAATCTAGGTAAAATCCTTCCCCTGTTTATCTAATGTGACTTCTATCAGGAAGTACTCTGTAAACTCTGTTACTTCCATTTTAAACTTGGTGTTATAATTTATGATTTGTCCATCCTAATGAAAGCAGCTATAGTTCATTTATGTTCATGTTCTTGTATTCCCTATGTTAAAACCTCGTAATTTATTTGTTTCTTCTGTTACTGGTGGGAATTAATAAGGTTTTCCTTCTCTTTCTTTCTTTTTGCAATACTGGGGATTGAACCCAGGAGTACTCTACCATTGACACCTTTTAAAATTTTTAAATTTGCTATAGAGTCTTGCTAAATTGCTGGCCTGGCCTCAAATTTGCAATATTCCTATATCAGCCTCCTGCATTGCTGGAATTCAAGGCCTTGCCCAGCTTAATAAGGTTTTCTGACATTAATAATAATGCTGAGAACCTTCTTATACAAAAAAACCAGGTGATTTTGCTCATAGGATAGGCACATCCATAACATTACTAGTTGTGCAGGCTAGAGTTAATTTACAGATTCTTTGAGAAATATCTATCTCTATCCCTGGTTGTCTAGGTAGATGTCTAGCTTGGACTCTTGGCCGAGATAAGGGACAGAAGGATTCAAAATGAAATGTACAAAATCCAAACTCCCCTGGAAGCATCAAGAATAGATTATTTATTTATTTATTTAACCTGGAACAACTGATTAGCCAGCCTAGTTTGACCAAATGACATCGGGGCACAGAGAACTCCCACTTTCTACCTCCCCCCAGGAACTTCTACCACAGCAGGGTGGTTCATTTAGGAGATAAAGCATAACTAGGGAGCCTGGGGAGTTTGCCCATGATATCATTTGGACCCCAATGCTTGCCTAGTTTTCTTTCTTTTGCTGTGATATATTCTTTTGCCTTTAAATAAAAGCCTTCTTTGAGTACGGCTTACTGATTACTTACATAGGTACAATGTGGAGTCTTATGAGAACTTTCAACATTCAGACTTGTGAAATATTTTTACTAGGTAATGCCAAATTATTGTTCAAAGTAAATCTCCAGGACTGGGGGCATAGCTCAATTGGTAGAGTGCTTGCCTCTCATGCATAGGGCCCTGGGTTCAATCCCCAGCACCACCATAAAAAAAAGTAAATCTCCAGATGTAGTACAAAAGATCCTGATCTCTATCCCATTTTCTGTGGTATGCCTCATGTGCCCTCTAGTCAATGGACATCAAACTGCTATGACATTAAATGAAGTAAAGAGCATACACTTCAACCAAATCTCTTTGAGAAAGAATACAAAAGTCATTTCTGGCAAGAATAACGTAGTTTTTGACTTCAGTGAAGCTATTTGAGTTCTTGACCAGGGCTATGTCACAAAATATCTTCTAAAATGAAAGAAACATGCTCAAAAATAGTAATTTTTAGTGTGAATACAGTTCTTGGTAGGCTCTGGATTTTCTTATGAATCAGTTAACGGTAATTTAAGTAAACAGTTTTGGGAAAATGTGTTTCTGATTTGGGGACATCAGATATTGTTTTCACCTAGCTGGATGCAATGGTGCCCACCTGAAGTCCCAGTTACTCCAGAGCCTGAGGAAAAAAAGATCACAAGTTCAAGATCAGCATGGCCAACTTAGTGAGAAGACCCTGTCTCAAAATTAAAAAAGGACTGGAGATGTTGCTCAGTGTGGAGTACTTGCCTAGCATGAGGAAGGCCCTGGGTTCAATCCCCAGCACTGCAAAAAAAAAACAACAAAACAAAACAAAAGATCCCCAAACCAAAAACAAGCCAAGAGAAATCATTGTCATGTGATTCTCCTGACTATAATGTTGGACTACTCCATCTGTTGGAAGTATCATGTATCATACACAGGTACAGATTGCTAAGGCCTAAGTTAGGTGTCTTATTTCACTTAGTATGATGTTCTCGAGTTCCATTCATTTACCAGCAAATGCCATCATTTAATTCATCTTTATGGTTTAGTAATATTTAATTGTGTATATACACCACAGTTTCTTTCCATTCATCTCTCAATGGGCACCTAGGTTGGTTCCATAGCGTGGCTATTGTGAATTGTGCTGCTATAAACATTGATACGGCTGCATCTCCGTAGTAGGCTACCGATTTTATTGTTTTGATTTTTTCTTTTTAGTTATACATGACAATAGAATGGATTTTGACATATCATAAATATGTGGAGTATAACTTCCCATTTTTGTGGTTATACATGATGATGTGGAGTTAACTGGTCATGTTTTCATATAAGAACATAGGAAATTTCAGTCTGATTCATTCTATTGTCTTTCCCATTTGCTACTGATTTTAGATCTTTTGGATATGTAGCAATGAGTGGGATAGCTGAATCATATGGTGGTTTTATTCCTAGACTTTTTGAGGAATCCCCATATGACTTTTCAATGTAGTTGTACAAGGGTTGAATATTTTCTCTCCTATGTGGAAACTAGATCAAAAGAAGGAAAAAAAAAAAAGAAAAGAATGTGTGTGTGTGTGTGTGTGTGTGTGTGTGTAAATAAATATGAAAATAGAAGAGAGATCAGTGGAGTAAAGGAAGGGGATTGATGAGGAGGCAGAAGGGATGGGAAAAGGGAAGAATGATGGAATGGATCTGAATAAACTTTCCTATGTACATATATTAATATACCGTAATGAATTTCACCTTTATGTTCATATTCATAATGCACTAATTAAACCACTATAAATAAATAGAAGTAAGATCAATAGAGCAGAGGAAAGGGAAGAGGGGGAGAGAGAAGGGGAGGGAAAAAGGAATTACTAGGAACTGAATTGGAGCAAATTGTATTTCATGCTCATAATTATGCCAGAATGAATCCCAATATCATGTATACCTATACGAACTAAAAAAAATTATGTGTCCATGTTGCTCTGACTCCAGCAGACACACAGAGCAGAGTTCCTGCTTCTGGCTATCACATGATTAATGACTCATGGCTTAGCTTGGAGTCTCCTGGAATGAGATAAAGGATTTATGTGGACAGAGAAAGAAAAGATTTGAGTCTGGCAAATAGATGCTCTGAGGAATGTGCAGCATCCATCTCAAGGTGAACTGATTGACTATTATGGTTCCTTTCAGAGACTGCTCAAGAGGGAAAACACATTTTTCCTACTACCCCTTTCCTGTAAAAGTTAAAATACCTTCAGAACATATTTCAATATCAATTTCCGAGCAAGGAACATACTCTTGCTGGGGAATAAAGAATTTAAGCAGAGTAAAATTGGAGGTAAGATGACAATGAGGTTTAAAAATAAGTATGTAAATAAAAACTCAGAATGGCTCCAGAACATGGATATTTGGGATCACATTTCATATAAGATTCCACAGGGAAAATCAAAAGAAGATGGTTTATCACTAGTATGCAGAATGATCCTCTTGGCCTATGACTGTCTTTCTCTAACCATTTTGGTTATTCTTCACTAAGCTCATCAACAATATCTTGTGTGAAGGAAAGAACATATACATAATTAACAAGACTGGCTAACAAGACAAATTTACTCTCAATAAAAAGACCAACCCAAGTGTAGCAATTCCACTTGAATGCATATTTACAAATGAAAGGAACGTAACTCAGCTCCCAAGATCACATCTTTTTTTTTTTCTTTCAAAAGAGTAACATCTCACGGGTGACAAAAAATTATGGATTCCATCCTTCATTACAGATAGGACAGCAGTTATTTCTCAGAAGAATACTTATTCCTGATTTGTATTGACCATCTCTGCCCATAATGCCTAAGTTAAAAATACACATTTATTTAATTTTGTTCTATATTCTCTTGATATAAAAAAAAACATTGTTTCTGGTCAATTGGTTTCATAGGAAAAAAGTGAAATTTATGTTATTTTGTTTTACCTCTATCAAATATATATGGTTTATAGCAGAAGTATGATCTCACATCAAAAAGAGAATTTTTAAAATCTTGGTATGATATAAAAAAATCATGTCATTGCTAAAGTAGTATTTTTATAGTTTATCCATGAAAATTATAAATATACAGAAAACCTGAAAATATTTTGTAAGTGAAAATTTATCACTTAAACACTATGATTAGCATTTTATTTGATTTATCACATAATTACCCATCCCTTCACCTGAGGATCAATCCATTTTATTTACATGATAAATTTCAAGAGAAGTGTTTATTTACCTCTAAACATAGGAGCATGTATATTATTAACAAGAATTCCTTCGTATAGATGTTTTAAAATTTTAAATTATAATTTTTCCTTGTTGGCTAATAAAAATATGGTTGACTTTTGTATATTGGCTTCACATCCTATTTTATTGCTAAATTCATTTATTATTCAAGAATTTTAAAAATAGATTCTTTGGAATGTTCTGTCTAGATAGGCATGCTGTCGGTAAATATGGACAATTTTATTCCTCCTTTCCAAACAATTTGCATTTCATAACTTTTAAAAATTTTTATTGCATTGTTTTAAACTTCCAGTAAGATGTTGAAAAGAAGTAGTAAAAGAACATTTTTGCTTGTTTCTCATCTTAGATGAAAGTACTCAGTCTCTTACCATTAAATATGATGTTAGGTACAGGCTTTTAAACTGTCCCTTATTAAAATGAAAATGTCCCTTCAAGACTGAATTTCTGAGAGCTTTTATCCTGCATGCATACAGAAGTTTTAGAAATGCTTTTCTGTATCTGTTGAAATGAGATTGTTTTTGCTTTAGTGTAATATAGTGCATTACACTGATTAACTGACTTTTTGAATGTTGAGCCAGCCTTATATCTTTGGGATGAAATTCACTTGGTCAGGATATATTATCTTTTTAATATATTACTGAATTTCACCTTGTTATAGTTTTTTTAACCACCAACTGATTTTAAAACTAAGATAAACAATTAATATCAGGGATGAAAAGGGGTATACCACTAGAGGTCCCCCCCCCAATTACTAAAAAGACAATAAGAAGCTATTATAAATAATTTTTACCTACATATTTGACAATTAGAAGAAATGGACAGATTTCAGAAAAACATAATTTACTAAAACTAACACAAGAAGAAATTGGAAAGCTAAGTGCCATGGTTTGGATATGGTTTAAGTGTGTTTTCCACGGGTTCATTTGTGTTAGAAGTTTGGCTCCCAGTGTGGCAGTGTGGAGAGGCAGACTGAAACACTTAAGAGGGACACTGAGGTCATTAGGGGTGCTGTCCTTGGAAGAGATTAAGGTAGTTCTTGAGGGACCTCTGGTTAGTTCTCCTGTGAGGCTTGTTACAAAAGAACAAGTTAGTATCCTCCCAGCTTCCCATCTTGCCTGAACTCAGTCCCTCTCTCACATGCTCCTGCAGGGTTGTCATCCTCATGCCCTGGTGTGGCCAGAAGCTCTTCACCAGAGCTGGGCCTGCACCAGTGCCACACACTTGAACATTCAAAACTGTGAGCTAAATTAGACTTCTTTTCCATAATGTTATCCAGCCTCAGATATCCTATTATAGCAAATGAAAATGGGCTAATACACTAAGCATTTCTTTAAAATATTAATGAAAATTAATCCATTATTTGAAATTTTCCCACAAAGAAAATACAGGATCAGATGACTTCATCTCTAAATTAATCCAAAGTTTAAGAAATATCAACTATATCACACAAATTCTTTCAGACAAGAAAAAGGGAAATGTTTCTCAATTCAATCTTAAGATCAGTATAAGTTTGTTATAATAATCTAGCATGACATTACAATGAAGAAAAAATAAAATTTTGCTAAAAAGTGAATTAAATATCACACATACATTACAAAATATTAGAGATACAATAAAATTTTAAAAAGGGTGAGACATATATATCAAGCAAAATTTAACTACTCAGGATTTAATATTCAAAAATTAATTGTAGTTCTGTTTATATTACCAGCTGAAAAATCATATGACAATCTATAGACATGCAGAAAAAGCATATGAAATAACTGGTTTATTGTGGAGAGTGGATGAGCCTGGGGTCATTGGCTGATGCTGTGGTATCAGAAAAGCCAAGCCTGGGAAACATTCCTTGCCAAAAGGCAAGGAACACTCAGCTCTGATGCTAATAGTTATCAGATGTTCTAGTACAATGGGCTTCCTGGATGCAGCAGGATAATAGCAGGATGTTCCTAGCACTGTAGCAGTAGGATAGCAGCAAAAATGTTTCTAGCTCTGTTTATGTTTTAGTGGACAAAGTAGCTTCTTAATAACTCACAAGCCTTGAACAATTTACATTGCTTCTTTCATTAAACTTCCTGATTATAAGACCCTGTATAATAAAAACAAGAGCTAGTCCTGGGTCACTATTCCTCATTAGAAGGCCGTGTCCCATTTGGCCCCAACTTTGCTTCAAAATGTCTTCCTTTTTGTCTCTGTGTTTTTCTCCATCTCCTGTTGCCTCCACTCAATGTTGATGCTGCACAGGTCACAGAAGTTTATGATAAATAAAACTACACACTATAAATACAAGAGCATATCCAAAATCTGATACAATAAATCTAAAATTATGAAACAAACATCAAACAAGATAAAGATTCCTGCTATCACTGCATTTATTAATATAATACTATATTTAATACTACATCATACTAGAATTACCTTATAATAAAGCAAGAAAAATAAGCTATATTAAATGGAAAAGAAGAAATAAAATTGTTACTTATTTTCAGGTCGTGGGATTGTATACATAGACAATTCAAAATAATTTTTAAACTATTAGAATTAATACACAAACATTAGTTTTACTGATTATATAAATTAAAGTTCACAAAAATTACAGCAAGTTCAGGAATTCGAAAAGTTTGTATTATTAAACATGTCCACATATGAATATTAACAATGAACCCACCATTATGTAAAATTATAATATACTAATAAAAATATGGAAAAACATGTTGACATAACATTTGTGTGATATCTTAAATCTCAGTGTGTGTGTGTGACATGAAAAACTTATTAATGAATACGAAGAAAAATGTGGGAAGACCTACTCTACCCATTATCTATATTTAATTAAAATAGCAATGTGTTAAATGAAGGAAAGACAGATGGACCTTGAACATAACAGAAAATCTCTGAGCCTTCCACGTTTAGAAACCATTGATTTATGACAAAGGTGGCAATGCAAAGCTATGATAAGAGGATGGTCTTTTCAATAAATGATAATGAATTAGTAAGTATCCATACTGACAAGAAAGAAAAAAGAATCTTGCTTCCTATCCCATACCATTGCTAACAATTTCTGGTGGAATGTAGACATAACTGGGAAAGTTAGAACAGTAATGTTCTGGTAAATAATAAAGCTTAAAAGAAGAAAATACTTCCTAACCTTGGAGTAGAAAAAGATTTCTCAAGGACATCAAACTATAAAGGAAAAGATCAGCAATTTAGAATGCATTAACATAAACGAACTTAAATTTACTAGACAGGATAAAGAGGGTGAAAGGTAACTATGGAAAGAAAGCAAATATTTGCAATATATAATTGACAAAGAACTCGTATACAGTTTGCCTGTGTGGGTGTGTTTGTGAGTATTGGTCCTCCAAATCAATGTGAAAAATACAGCTGTCTCAACTCAAACTAGTAAAATATATAAACATATAAAAAGTTGCTTAGCTTTTCTAAACCACTGAAAAATGCAAATTATAATCACAATTTCATACCACTATATATTAACCAAAGTGACTAGAATCGAAAACAACTGAAAACAAAGGGGGTGACAAGAATGTAAAGCAACAGAAATTTGTACGCTGCTCATGCAGCTGTTAATTGGCACCACATTCCAGAAACAGGAAACGGTTGTGAAATACCTACTACAGTCCAACATGCTCAGACTGCATGATGCAGCGATTCCAATACAGGTTATTTACTCAACCTAAATGTGTGTATATCTTCACCAAGGAAAGGTACGTCAATGTCCATTGCAACATTATTTGTGATAGACTCAAACTAGAAAATTACAAATTATTGGGTAAATAAAATTTGGCCTATTCATCTAGGCAGCAGTGTAAATGCACAAACTGCGTCTTTCAAAATTAATGTGGCTGAATCCAATAAAACATATGGAGTACAATAAACAAATACAATAATACACACTGCATGCTTTAATTATATTTAAATATTTTAAAAGTCCATACAGGACTTTTAAATCACAACAGTGATTACTTTTGAGCTGGAGGAGAGGAGGGGGTGACTGGAGCATTTGTGAGGAGATGGTTATGTTCTATTTTCTCATCTTCCTGGTGGTTACATGCAAGTATTACCTTAATTAAAATTATTGACAGGTAAACTAAATGATTTGTACATTTTCCTCTATGTAAGTCACCTTCCCTTAAAATAAATATTTAAAAATAAGAGATAATAGCAACAATAAGTGTTGGCAAGGATTTTGGGAAAAAGGCACACTCATCCATTGCTGGTGGGACTGCAAATTGGTGCAACCAATCTGGAAAGCAGTATGAAGATTAGAAAACTTGGAATGGAACCACCATTTGACCCAGGTATCCCACTCCTCCATCTATACCCAAAGGACTTAAAATCAGCATACTACAGTAATGCAGCCACATCAATGTTCATAGCAGCTCAATTCTCAATAGCTAAACCGTGGAACCAACCTAGATGCCCTTCAATAGATGAATGAATAAAGAAACTGTGGGTATATATATACAATGGAATATTACTCAGCATTAAAAGAGAATAAAATTATGACATTTGCAGGTGTATCAATGGGGTTGTAGAATATCATGCTAAGTGAGTAAGCCAATCCTAAAAAAAATCAAAGGCCAAATTTTCTCTCTGATAAGTGAATGCTGATCCATAATGTGGGGTGAGGCATGGGAAAAATAGAGGAACTTTGATTGGTCAAAGGCAAGGGAGGGTAGGGAAAGGAGTGGGCATGGGGGTGTGAAAGGTGGTGGAATGAGATAGACATTATTAGCCTAGGTACATGTATGACTGCACATATGGTGTGGTGCTATATTGTGTAAAACTAGAGAAATGAATAATTTTGCTGCAATTGTGTACAATGAATTGAAATGCATTCTTTTGTAATATATACCTAATTAAAATTAATCAATTTGAAAAAAAGATAATATATCTATGACCAAGTTGGATTTATTCTAAAAAATAATTGTGAAATTTGCAAAGTGATTAATGTAGTTGATATTCACTGACTAAAGGACATGGACATCTCAACAAATGCAGAGAAAGCATTTGTCAACATTCATTCATGATAACCACTCGTAACAAACTGGAAGTGGAAGAAAAAGTCCTTAATCAGATAAAGAATTTCTATAAAGAGTAGTTATAATATTCAGGGAGTAGTATTGGTTAAATTATGTTTTTATACTGTGTATTCTGTGCATGTACAAATATGTAACAACAAACTCTATTAGTATGTACAACTGTAATGCACCAGTAAAAAATATGGAAAAAGAAGAGCTATAATAAACATCACCCTTCAACCTGAAATATTAAAACTTTTCTTTTCATTGATTAAGAAAACAAATAAATTAAAATCAAAATCAAAACCAATTCAGTTTTTTAAAATGGGCAAGTTTTGACCATGCAGTTGCAAAGATGAGAGTCAAATGACTTGTAAGTATGAGAAAATGCCTCATCTCACTAGTAATCAGAGAAATGCAAATTCAGACTTATATAAGTACTACTGCATCCTGTTAAAGTGGCTAAATAGATGACCATCACACTGTTGGCAAGGATGTAATGATGTGCAGGTGGTGTCCTGTTCTGCTATCATCATCTACTAAAACTGAAAATATATATAAATTATGACCCAGTAATTCCCACTCCAAAACAGCTAATCTAATGAAATATGCATCAGAAGGCTCATAACAGCATGGCTTATACTTGTAGAGCATTAAAAACAACCCAAACATCAACAGTAGTAGAGTGAATAAGTAAATTATGGTGTCTCATAAGATGAAATAGCAAACAGCAGTGAAAAACTGCATTTCATACAACAACATGGATATTACAGTTCAATGAAAGAAGATAGACAAAAAAAAAGTATGTGCTGGAAGTTTCCAATTGCATAAGATTCAAAACCAAACAAAGCTAAACTTTACAGTTTAGTGATGACTTCTTGGATAGCCACACAACAAAGAAAAGAGTTACCATAAAAGTCAGGACAGTTGGTCGCATTTAGATGGGAGAGTGGGCGTTGTGACTATGGAGGAGCCCAACCAAGAGCACCTCCATGATGCTGGGAATGTTTTACTACTTAATGCTGGTGTTCACTTTGTAACGTGTTGAAGTACACACATGTGTTTTCTGATCTTGGGTCTATGTCTCATAGCTCACAAAAAGTGTTAAAAACAAATGCATACAGACATAAATATTTAAATTTTAAGTAAATAACCATTAAAATGACAACGTTTCTTGAAGTTTGTGATAGAAAAATAGAATTTTGAATACAAAGTGAAAGCACTATGACTGTTTTCTAAAATTTTTTAAATTGATGTGGGATTTATTATAATAGTGGGATTTATTGTAACACACATGCACATAACATAATTAGGTCAATTTCATTCTCCAGTACCTCTTTTTTTCCTTTTCTCCTCCCTGTCCCTGGTCTCCTTCCTCTACCCTATGGGTCTCCCTTCTATTTTACTGACTGTTACATGGTACAAGTAGTTAATATCCTTATTAACCAGATAGCATTGTACTTTAGACAACTTAATTTCAATTCCCTTGCAACACTGTGGTTTTCACTGTTCTGTCTGTCCTTGTTCTTCCTTTGACTTACATTTTTGTCTCCCAATCTAGTGTATCACTGGTTACTTTGCTTAAGCAAGCTCAAATGTCAATTTTTCATTATGCCCTCATGCAAACTTTCCCTAATCCCAATCCTAGTCCTCATCTAGACTACACCATCTAGTTCTCTGAATACCTATCATGCTATTATATTTTGTCTTTTCTGTTAGTTTGGGCCTCCTTGAAGTTAAGGATTGTCTTATTCATCTTTATGCTACTTATATTTTGGGCAGAGTTGAAAATTGAACAAATGAGATCTATTTCTTCATCATTAAAGTTATATCCAATTATGATATGATTATATGATAATTAAGGTTCTCCTTTATAGTTACAAAATGACTTGACATGTTTACCATAAATGCTTCTTTGTTATACACAGGGTCTTAGTCATATTGTTTATCCTTGAAGTAGATTAAAAACTGTAAATTCCTATTATTTGTACGTTGAGACTTCTATTTCCTTCACCATTTAAAATCTCTTCTATAGTATTTGACCAGAGAGATCAATAAACCATATTTCCTCCATGTCCCTCTCCTCTCTATCATTCTTGCTTTCAATCAACTGAATCACAGTTTATTATCTACTAATCCAAATGCTTGAATTGTTCTATTCTAGTTCAGGACTATAGCTGAACATCTTGTCATATGTTATATTTTATGGCAAGTAAGATGGTTCTGAAAGACACTCATATTGCTAGCCTAGAAAGTGGGTAAAAATATTGTACAGGTGTACCTATATTTTTTGCAGAAAAAGTTTGTTAAAGCCTAGTAACCTGCAAATAGTCCTTGGGCTGAGGATTGTATATGATGCAAAAATGAGACCATAAAGAAGGAAGAGCAAAAGTTTTCTCTTCTCTCTGCAAGCATTTGACCACTTGTAGTTCCCTGAGAGTATTACTTCAAATTATTGATATCCAAATCTCTATTCATTCCTGAACTCATAGATTTTATTAAACTAAAATATTTTTCATAACTATGTAAATTTCATCATCACTAAAATGCATGCCTGTGTGTGTGCATGTACACACACACACACACACACACACACACACAAACTCCTCTCACTTCATAATGAGATTCAGATCTGAATATCTCTGGGTGAATTAACTTATCTGTGCAAACACTAACCTAACTACACAGCACAGTTATATTAACCTTCTCCTGATCAGCTATGATATTGTTGGAGGCATAAGTTTGTGAAAGCAAGAAGCAATATTGAAGGCTGGAGGTATAAGCTCAGTGTACAGTGCTTACCTAGCATGCATAGGCTCTGGGTTCAATCCTTAGCACTACAAAAAAAAAATGGGTAAAGAAAAGTTTAAATTACAGACAAAAAGAAACATTGTACTGTGCTCCATTAAAAAAAAATTAGCAATCCTAAAATTACTCTTTTCTTTCCAAGAAAATTCACATGAGTTTCTTATCCATTACCTTCACCTAACAAAATGGCATCAGATACTTCTGCTAAGGGAAGGTCATTTTGGATGATCCACTCATAAATATGTTTAGTTGAATGTGGGATTTTCTGATCTTTCTTGTGGGTTATAGACATGTCACATATTTCTAAGTTCATTTTCGTTTTATAGGGAAAAAATGAAATTGAGAAGACCTACCTGTAGTGTTTTGGGGAGGATCTCATTATGTGTTAGGAAAATACTCTGAAGCCCATGAAATATCTCATAAATATTTGCTAGTTCAGCTGTTAGGCATGGAGTCCCCTTTTCCTTTTTAGGACCACTCTGATTTATATTTCAATGTCCGTCTTTTCCTCAAGTAGCTCCTTGCATTTCAGGGTAAACTGAACCTACCCAGGGCTTCAGGCAGAAATATGCAGCTGAAATATAATCAGTGAATCTCAAATCCCCAGTCACAGCCATTGTTCAGGGATGGAGGGAAGAATGAGTGGGAGTGGCCACCAACCAGGTTGAATTAATTTAACTGAAGCCCAAGGCTTTGTACCAAACAAAAAAGAGGGAAAATTGACTTGTGGGGTCATATGTAATTAAGGAAGGCTTTAGCCCAGGACTAAGTGGCAGACAAGAGAAAATTGCTGAAAACTGAACAATTGTCAAAGAAGCAGGAGAAAAAAAAAAGGAAAGAAAAAGTTGATTTGTTCCCATCCTTTAAGCTGTCAGTTCAAGCCTCACCTGAAGATAGTTGTGCCTCTCTGCCTAGTCTGGGTCTCTCTCTCTCATAACAAAATATTTACTTAAAAAGTAAAAGCTATTACTTTTATTCTTGACTTTGTAAAAATAACTGTAAATGAGGAAAAACTATAATAACTTGAAACATGCTAATTTTGATAGAAATAGCATTGTCTCGAAGGCTCTTACCTCTCATCTTTCTAGGTACAAAAAATTTCTATTTATTTAAAGAAATTAATTTAAATTTCTATTACCATTTTAGACAGCTTTTTTCCTTAATATAAAGTTAAAAGAATTCCTATAGTACAATCTTGTACTAACACAAGGCAACAAAAAAATTATTATGTAGCATATAGAATAGGACATGATAGGTGATTTGTCTTAAATTTTCTTTTTGCATTAGTAATAATAAATTATTATATGTAACAACAGTAAAAATTAGCATTAAGTATAATGATCATTTATGTCTAGGTTCTGGATGAATACAGGTCGATTGAGGAGCCCCAATGTGAGTTTAGATAGGACATAGTTGAGTTTTCCCTTTCCAGAAGTACCAACACTTACTTGCCTCAGCAGAAGACCCTGACTCTTGATCTTGCCCCTGTGTAATGTAGACAACCTGTGTGTTTTAGTCATTTTTTTTCCTGCTGTGACCAAAAGAATGACAAGAACAATTAGAGGGGCTAATGGTTTCAGAGGTCTCAGTCCATTAACAGCTGTCTCCATTCCTAGGGACCTGAGGTGAGGCAGGATGTCTTGGCAGAAGTGTGTGGCAGAGGAAAGCAGCTGGGAACATGGTACCAGGATGCAGAGAGAGAGAGAGAGAGTTCCACTTACCTGGGACAAAATATACACCCCAAAGGCATGCCCCCAGGGACCTCCCTCCCTCAGCTATACCCTACCTGCCTATAGTTACCACCCAGTTAATCCCTATCAGGGGATTAATGCACTGATTAGTTAAAAGACTCTCATAACCCAACCATTTCACTTCTAAACTCTCTTGCTTTGTTTCACACATGAGCTTTTGGGGGACACCTCATATCTAAATTATAACACCATGGTTCTCATTTTCACCAGTTAGAATTCTCTTTCATATTTCAGCTCCTTTACAGGTACCCTAAAGGGGAACAGTCACATTGAGGGAGAGGGGATTTCAATCAATTTTTTTCTTGTAAAAAGAAAGTCCTAAGAGTCTTGGATAGGAGCTGGAAACTTGATAATCTGGGATTAATCAACCATTTTCACCCTCAGTATGTCTCCCTTCCTACAAACACATTTGATCTTTCATCACGTTTCTCAGTTGCCATGAGTTTTTGAAGTTTTTCTGAGCTCACAGCCCTTTTAATTCTATGGAGAACTTTTATTTGTTTTTGTTTGCAGGAGTTCCAAAGAAGAACATTTTAGCATTTTTCTCAGTAGTCATTGTCACGATGCTTTATGATTATTACTGACAGTAATAATACTGATGATATACTGATCCCCTTGGATCCAGTCTGATCATCAATATGCTGAACTCTTTGCCCATTTCTCTCCTCTCATTCTTTGGCTGGGAGCACAGCTGTTTCCCATTCTCAGCAGGTAGCAACGTGGTTTAGACACATGAACAATTCCTACTCAGTCTGCTCTTTCGAGAGCTGAGTCATTCCTGTTCCCACTGGATTGAAACAGTCCAATCTATTTTAAAGGCACTTTTGGCAATACAAAAACTTAGGGGGGAAAAATCATCTCACACATCTTTTTTGTAACCTGGCAGAATCACTTCCTGCCTGGAAGGACAATGTTCTTTCTTCTTTCTGAAGGATCCTCCAGGAGAGGGATTGCATCTCAGACTTTCCTAATACTGGTCCTTCAGGTCACCACTGAGACCCTACTAACAATTTTTTAATCTCATACCTTACAGATAAAATGAAAGGCCCCAGTGCTTACCTTCTAGTAATTTTAATATACATTAGAAAATAAACTTCATTTAAATAGAATCAATCAAGAATGATTTCTACCAGGAGTTAACAGAGTTTATTTTTGTTAATGTGAAAGCCTTTGGATCCATCCTGAATCCTTGTTGCTATTGTTGAATTCATGGGATGGTGGCAGAATTTATTACAATTCATTTGAGGGAGGATAATACAAGGTAGAATGAAATCAAATGATAAAATACCTCATGACTAAATCAAGAGTCAAACCATTAAATCTGGCCAAGTTGAGATTGTCATTTCTTTCCTTCATTTATTTAGTCACAGAGTGACTCATGCATCTGCCACTCTTCTAGACCCTGAGGAGACAGTGGTGGGCAAAACAGACAAAAGTACTTTCCCTCGTGGTGCTTTCATTCTGTTAAGGAGAAATAAACAGTAAACAAATAGGTAACACAGAATGTTGAATCGAGAAAAGTTCTACAGAGAAAAAAGAGGCACAGGAAAGGAGGGTAGGGCTGCTCAGGTGAAGTTGGAAGTGAGTGAAAGCACAGATTGAGAGCTGGAAAGAGACTTGTCCAGGTCAGGGAGCAGGTTAGAGCCATGGCAAGACAAGAAGCAAAGTTTCTTGGCTCTCCATCCTCGTGCCTTCCTCTAATCCTCCTGTAGGTGCCAAGATCAGAAGGCAGCTTTATGACACTCACTGCATCCTCAGTAAACCTGATGAAAGGAAACAGGGGAAAAAGCTGAACAACACATATTTTTTTTTCTTAAAATATTGATACGTTTGTTACCCAGTATAAAAACTACATAGCCTGGTTGAGCTCTTGCTCGACTCCTGTCTTTCTCTAAGGACAGGAAATTTAGGAGGCGAAGAGTCCTCTGCAACCAGACCACTTGGAACCAACTGAGTCTAAGATGGCCATCTAAACTACTTCTAGTAGAACCCAACTCCATTTTAATACTTCTGCATGCTAGATGACACCACCCCCAGTGCCATGACAGGTAGAAATTGCCACAACTAGGATCAGAAAGAATGTGATAAAAGAAGCAAAAAGAGGAGACACCAAGTTCTCAAAAAATCTCTGCCTATTCTAAAAAAAGAATGAATGTGCCTTCCCTTTATAAGCCTATTTCTCCCCTTCATTGTTTTTACTCTGTATCCATGTCTCCCCGCTCTCCAACAAGGTGAGAAGCTGATTTGTAAGCTCGACTCCTGCTTCTCCATTCTTTGGCCACTGAATAAACTTGTGCTTTTGGTGTTCAGCTTTGGTTTCTTTTCCCTTCTTCTTCTTCTCCTCCTCCTCCTCCTCCTCCTCCTCCTCCTCCTCCTCCTCCTCCTCCTCCTCTTCTCCTCCTCCTCCTCCTCCTCCTCCTCCTTCTCCTCCTCCTCCTCCTTTTTCTTCTTCTCCTCCTCCTCCTCCTCTTTCTTCTCCTTTTTCTCCTCCTCCTCCTCCTCCTCCTCCTTCTTCTCCTTTTTCTTCTTCTTCTCCTCCTCCTCCTCCTTCTTCTTCTTTTTCTTCTTGACTTTGCAATGCTAAATGAAAAAAGATTTTGCTCAAGGGGTCTCCCCCTTTTAAGAGGGAACCAACAAACCATTGGTAAGATTTTGAATACAACAGACACTAGTATGGCAGTATGTATAAAGCGGATGTGTAACCAGTGTGATCCTGCAATCTGTACACATGGTAAAAATGGGAGTTCATAACCCACTTGAATCAAATGTATGAAATATGATGACAAGAGCATTGTAATGTTTTGAGCAACCAATAAAAAAATTTTTGATTGTAGTATAAAAATTGATTTTACAGGTAAATTTGGAGAGTGCTAGGATATGAAAAGAGAATATCAATGACTTAAACTTGTAAAAAGAAATATAATTGCATATATATGTATATATACATATATATATATATTATAGTTTATAAGACACTCTTATGCTTTTATCTAGTCAATGACTTTTAGTAACAGAAGAAATCTGAGAAATCATTTATGACAATAATTGAAAACTCTTCCCCGTTGCTTAATATACATATAAGAAACTCCTTTTTGCTCTTTATACAGAATAACACATTTAGTGCTCAGAAGTATTATGAAGTAAATATTATTATTATTGAACAAGATAACCTTAACATCCTCCTCCAACTTGACTAAACTTTAGACTTTTTCCTGATTTTGGTCCTGAACCTCCTTTTTCTTTGAGCGTTGGCTTTAGGAAACTTGCTAATTGATATACTGCCTCTTTGAGGTATGAATCTTCCAGACTTTGGAAGCCATAGATATTTATATAAATATTCAAGTATATTTTCACATGTATATATTTATTCACATATAAATTTATACATAATTCATATATGTTCATATTCTACCTACAATCCAACCTGTACTCATATACCTAACCCTAAATCTATCTATATATAAACGATAAATATTTATTTTGTTTTTCATATATATGTTTATGTATATTCTTATATATGGATATATATATTTATACCCTAATCCTCAAACAACATTACCCCTAGATTTACTCCAAACCCTATTGTTAACCATAAAACTATTTCATATAAAACATATTTATGTGAATATCCATATATATTTAATCTATAGATTTAAATATTCAAATATAAGTTTACATATATTTATCCCTTATCATTAAACAAAACTTTAACCATACCCCAACCCTAAATCTATCTACATATAAAACCTTATATACTTAAATAATTTTTCATATATATTTGCACATGTATATTCTTATATATTTATATATATGTTCATACTCTAACCCAAATCCTAACATTACTCATAAACTTAGTTCTAACCCTGACACTTTCCCTATCCATAAAGTATTTATATATAAATCTATATATATTTTTATGAATATTCACACATATTTTGACATATTTATTTATATATTCACATATATATTCATAACTTCACACCCAACTGTAATCATATATAAAATCATTTATATTTATATAGGTTTTTATATATATTTTACATACATATTCTTATGTATGAATATATATATTCAACCCTAATCCTAATCCTAAACATACTCTTAAATTTAGTATAATCCTAACACTACAACCATAAAAGCATTTTTTATAATACCATACATATTTGTATGAATAGTCATATGTATTTGACATATATATTCAAATACATATGGATATGTATTCATATATACATACTTTATCTCTAAACTGAACCCTAATGATACACCTAACCATACCTATCCATATATGAAAACATATTTATTTAGGTTTTCATGTATATTTTTAAAATATATATGCCAATACATATTCTTATAAATAGATATGCATGTTCATACCCTAACCCAAGTTATAAACTTACCCCTAAATTTAATTCAAACTCTAATGTTACCCTTAATTACAAAATTATTTTTGTATAAAACCATGTATATTAAATATGAGTTTATATTAAATAAATATTCACATATATTCTCACATATATATTTGTATATTCAAATATATATTAATAGACATATTATATATATCATACCTTATCACACAACCATCTCTAACCATAGCCTAACAATTAACTTATCTGTGTATAAAGCCACATATATATAGGGGTAATGTTGTTTATATAGGTTTTCTCACATATTTTCACACATATATTTTTATCTATATTGTTATATATGAATATATAGGTAAATATATATATAAATATATTTGAATATATAAATCTATGTCAAATATTTATAAATATTCATATAAATATGTATGATTTAACCTACAAGTAGTCGTACAGGTAAAGGCTAGTTACAGGGTTAGGCTAAGTTTATGGTAGTGTTAGGGTTAAGGTGAGGTTATCAACACATATATCCATATGTATATGAACATATACATGGATAAGTATGTAAAAATTTATATGAAAACCTATAAATATATATAATTTTTTACCTTCAGAATAGTTTTAGGGTTAGGGTATGGTTATCATTAGGTTTAAAGATAGGGTATTAATATATAAATGAATATATATGAATTTATATGATTTATAAGTAAACTTATATGTGAATATATAATATAAACAGCAAAATACATATACATATTTATAAAACATATGTGGTTTTATATATAGTTTTATGGTTAAAAGTAGTGTTAGATTTAGGACTATATATGGTTTACATATAAATACTTACATGATTGGGGCAATATTAGGATAGGACTATGTTTAGGGGTAGGGTCAGTGTATGAGCATATATATTCATTAAAAAATACATATAGGCTTATATATGTGAAAATATATATGAAAACTAATATACCTATATAAAATTTAATATATGGAGATGTTCAAGGTTAGTTATATGATTACTGTTTGATTTAAAGATAGAGTATAAATATGGAAATGAATATATATGTGAATTTATATGAGAATATATAAATATCAAAATCAAAATATATATGAATATTCTTATATAAGGATTTATGTAAAAATAATTTTGTGGTTAGAGGTAGTGTCAGGATTAGGACTAAGTTTAGGGTTAGAGTTAGGGTATGAACATATACATCCATGTATAAGAATATATGTAGAATATGCAAGTGAAGGGCTGGGGTTGTAGCTCAGTGGTAGAGTGCTTACCTCACACATGGGAGGCACTGGATTAGATCCTCAGTGCCACATAAAAATGAATAAAAAGGTATTGTTTCCTTCTACAACTAAAAAATATTAAAAAAGAATATATGTGTGTATATATATAATCTATATAAAAATATATGGTTTAATATACAGATAGGTTATGTGGTTTTATATATGGATAGTTTAAGTGCTAGGTGATGGTTACAGTTTGGTTTAGAGATAGAATATGAATATATAAATGGATATTTGTGAATATATAAATATATATTTGAATATGTAAGATATATAGGAATATTCCTATAAATATATATATATAATTTGTATAAAAATAGTTTTATGGTGTTTTATAGGGTTTGTATTAGGGTTAGGACTAAGGTTAGGGTTAGGGGTATCAACATATAGATTCATATGTATGAATATATATATGACATTTGTGGAGCATTCTGAGAACTGATTTAACCCAGTCTCTGTCTGATTAGCTCTGGCATCTGAGGCCAGGACAGTGGATTCCTCACCTGTATAGTTAAATATGGGATCAGGAGGTTTTCAGCTGTCAGTTCTCATTTCAGGTGTGAGAACTTGCTGGCATTAAAAGGGTGATTGAAACCTTGATAAACTCAAAACTGGCCAAATCATGAATTACAGGGAATAGAAACTCCAGTTTTTATCAATACCTTAATGTAACCACACTTCTGAGTTTGAAAATTAAGTTGGCTGTTAAAAGGATTCTGCATATATTTTACACATTAACAAGCATTTTTCTTGGATAACACCAAACATTTTTTTTATAACTGTACATATTAATTTATTATCAGGATAAATTGTATTGGCATGCTAAATAAAATCATCTGATAATTTCAGTTAAAAAAGAATATATATAGGAATATATATGTGAAAATATATATGAAAACCTAGTACGTATATAGGGTTTATGTATGGATAAATTTAAGTTTAGTTATATGATTATGGTTTGGTTAAAATATAGGGTATGGATATATAAAAGAATATATATAAACATATGTGTGAATTTACATGTGAATACAAAAATATATACATCAAAATGTATATGAATACTAATAAATATAAATGGGTTTGTATAAAATTGTTTTATGATTAGGGGTAGTGTCGGGGTTAGGAATAAGTTTAGGGAAAGAATTAGAGTTACAGTTAGGATTAGGGTATGAACATACCTGTTCATACATAAGATTTTATATAAGAATATATATGTAAAAATATATTAAAACCTATATAGATATATATGGTTATATATGTGGATAGGTTTAAATTTAGTTATATGATACAGTTTGGTTTAAAATGAAGTAAATTTATATAAATGAGTATATAAATATATTCATTGATTTATATGTGAATATATAAATATATACATCAAAATAAATATGTATATTTATATAAGCATATAAGGATTGATATAAAATTAGCTTTATGGCTAGAGATTGTGTCAGGGTTAGGACTAAGTTTACAGATAGGATTAGGGTTAAATTATGAACATATGTAATCCATGCAGAATAATATATATACAAATATGTGTGTGTGTGTGTATATATATTATATATATATAATATATATATATATATATATATATATATATATATGAAAACCTAGATAAATATATATGATTTTAAGTAGAGATAGTTTATATGTTAAATGTATGCTTATGGTGTGGTTAAGAGATAGGATATGAATATATAAATGAATATATATGAGTCTATATTTAAATATATAAATATGTATGTCAAGTTTTATAGGAATTTTCACATAAATATATATGGTTTTATCTAAAAATATTTTTAGGGTTGGGTAATGTTAGTACTAGTGTTAAGGTTACGATTAGGGTATGAACATATACATGCATATATATGAATATATATAAGAATATATGTAAAATTATATATGAAAACTTATATAAATATATTTGGTTTTATATACAGATAAGTTAAATGTTAGGTGTATGGTTACCATTTAGTTCAGAGATAGGGTTTGAGTATATAATAAATATATATAAACATATTTATATGAATATGTACTAAATATATGAATATATAAAATATGAATATTCATATGAATATATATGGCTTTATATAGAAATACTTTTATTGTTGATAGTGTTAGGTTGGGACTAGGTTTAGGGGTAGGGTTAGGGTTAGGGTTAGGATTAGAGAATGAACATATATATCCGTACATAAGAATATATATAAGAATATATGTTTAAATATATATGAAAACCTGTATACATATGTATGATTTTATTTTATTTTATTTTATTTTTTTTAAATTTTTTTTTTAAAGAGAGAGTGAGAGAGGAGAGAGAGAGAGAATTTTTAATATTTATTTTTTAGTTCTCGGCGGACACAACATCTTTGTTGGTATGTGGTGCTGAGGATCGAACCCGGGCTGCATGCATGCCAGGCAAGCGCGCTACCGCTTGAGCCACATCCCCAGCCCTATGTATGATTTTATATAAGGATAGGTTTCAGTTTAGTTATATGATTACAGTTTGTTTTAAAGATAGGGTATGGATATATAAATGAATATATACGAATATATGTGAATTTTTATATGAATATATATAAATACATTTCAATATTGATATAAGCATATGCATATATAAGATATTTTTATATTTGTATAAATATATTTTGCATATGTATTTTTAAATAAAAATAGTTTTATAATTAGGAGTAGTATCAGGGTTAGAACTAAATTTAGTGTAGGTTTAGGATTAGGGTTAGGATATAAACATTTATATTCATATATAAGAATATTTAAACAAATATGTATGTGGAAATGTACATGAAACCTATATAAATATATATGATTTTACATATACATGTTATATATTAGGTGTATGGTTACAGTTTGGTTGAGAAATAGGGTATGAATATATAAATGAATAAATCTGTGAAAATATATATGGAATCTTATATAAATAAATACAGTTTTATATATGGTTAGTTTTAGTTGTAGTTATGTGATTACAGTTTGGTTTAAAGATGGGGTATGAATATATAAATAAATTTATATGAATATATACATTAATTTATATGTGAATACATAAATACATGTGTCAAAATATATATGAATATTCATATAAATATACATATAAACAGATACATATATAAATATATATGGTTTTATACACAGATAGGTTAAGTGCTAAGTGTATGGTTACAGTTAGGTTTAGAGCTAGGGTATGAATATATAAATTAATATATATGAATAGGTTTTCATATATATTTTCATATATATATATATATATATATAATATTATGTATGTATATATATATGTTCATACCTTAACTCTTATCGTAAAAATTAGTCTTTAACAGGATCACTAACCATAAAAACATTTTTATAAAAAAAATATATGTATAATTAATATATATTAACCTTTTATTTATATATTCACATTTAAATTCATCTATATCCTCAGAAAGTGAGTCGCCTCATCTTGGCCTGTAGTTTTAACATTTACAGAGGGAGAGTAGCTTGCAGATGGAGTCAGGGTGGGGTTATGCAATTTCATGCCGTTTCCTTGCACATTGCCCTGGCATATTCTAATCATGCTACTTTCTACATTTCATGTCTCATTAGTATCTTAAATTTCTACCCAAGAATGTGGGTCTTACTATTTATAATGAGGCTGGGGTCATTTCTAGGTCTCCAAAGGCTTCAATGTGCATGTTCTTTAAAGGAGTGGTTCCTCAGGATTTCTTGTGGTAATTTTGTGGTTTTGTTGCTTTTCTATCAGCTAGCTACTGGCAAGCTACTGGCAGGGACATGGGCACAAGGACACAGGCTGGGTTGCTCACAAGTAATATGTTCTGCATTCCAATGACTTATGGGTATTTATCTGGAGACTCAGTTTTAAAAAAAATGTAATGTGGAAAGCAGAAAAGTAACTTTAATAGGTATGGCCATCCTGGGAAGACAAAGGGGACCAGCATTTCTAGTCTTTCTTTGGGGTTACTGACAAGAACTTTCAGACAGTATAGTCAAGGGTTGGGAGAGGGGGGAACCAGAAATATGCGTAGTAACCAGTCTTGGTCAAATTGTGTCTGGCTGATCATTGTCTCAGGATTGGTCACCTGAAGTGATAAGAAAGTTGCCTGGGGGTAGTTTTGATTCATCCCAAAGTGTTTATCAATGAGACCTGTTGTTTACTCAGAGTAAAGGAGTCAAATGCAAAATGGAGACAGAGTTACTAGGTTTTTTACATTTGCAGGCCCAAGAGAAAAGTCAATATGTTTAGCAAAAGTAGCCTCTAAGTCCTTGTTACATGCCCTATGAGGTTCATAAGAGTGTGGCAACATGGTTGCGCTGAAGGAGCAGAGGGCTTGTTTACAAACACACAGTTTGGAACTGGAGGCATTATGGAGCCTTCCAAGGCTTTACTCCACTTACACAGCTGATGACTCTCCAGGAGACTAACCCATCCTACCTGACCAATCTAGTCGCTCTTCCATCAACTCAGCTCCTTTTTGCCACACAGCTCTTCTCATGAGCTCTGACATTGGAGAAAGGTGGGAACTGCAATTGGCCTGGGGACCATGAGCCCCCACTGACTCCTATGTCCCATTACCTGAGGGCTGAGGAGGCTGACAGGGAAGCCTGGTCATCCTTGGTCACCAAAGGGGCAAGGAGGATCCCAGAGAGATGTGGCAACAGAGAAGCAGGGAAGTCTTTGTTTCTCAGTCTAACAACAGAGCCTTCTGCCAAGAATTCTGATCACCTCAATTCTCCAGAATCTGCTTGGTAGTAGGAAGGGTGGGGGGGGGTGTTTTTTTTCCCCCTGCCTTGTACTGCATGTAAGGATTCATCATTTACATCTCATGGGTTGTGTAGCCTGGGGACTAAGGAAACTTCTAGGGAACAGAGTAAATTATCCTGGCCATACTATAAACAGAGGCTCCCTTGAAGTTGTTCTTTAGCTGAAGAGAAGCCTCACTTGGATGGTTCTATGCAAGCAGCATTTACTGTGTCATCAATTTACACATCCATATGAATTGAGTTGCAGAACAGTAATATGTCTGTTTGAAAAGAAAATGCTAGAGCTGGGTGGGCCCAGGAAGTTGAAATGTTCTGGAGAAGACACCCACCCTAACTGATGAAGGACTGGCCCAGCCTGCAGCCTGTCTTATTTCTCTTCCCTATAAAATCCTGTCATGTCCCTGAGACTCCCTAGGGTAAAGCTTTGAAGTGAGCCCCTCTGTCTCCTTCAGGGTCAGCCAAAACTTTCCAACAATTCCTGTTTCTTGAATTTTGGTCATTTTGAGTGGCAGTCAGCCTGGTAACAATACTCTGCCTCCAGAAGGCCCTCCCATAGCCAGAAAGACATCTCCCTAGGTGCCTTCAGCTATCCACTCCTGTATCTAGTGGGTAGATTCTGGATGGAAACTGGAAGTAGGGATTACCTCACTCCACTGCCCCAAACCTTTTGCTCAACAACATGGGATCACATAGGCTTTATTCTCCTGTCTTCTTTATATGAAATAATCTCAGATCCTTCTATTCTTGTTTGTGACCAAGACAACCTTAGAGTTTTTTTAAAAGTTTTTTTTAAAAAAAAATTTTATTTTTTTAACCTTAGAGTTTTCACTTAGTCTTGCCACTTGAGGAAAGAGATTTCTTTCTGGATTCTAGGCTCCTGACCTCTCTTTGAGTATTTACTTTGGAAAATGTATTGCTAAGTCCTTTCTCTGTCCTTTTGAGTTGCAAATATCCTAGCCTCTTTTCAGCTTGACAACACCAAATGTCTTTTTCTAGGACCCTAGAACCTTCTCTTTGAAAGGTAAGCATCAAGGAAGATAGTGCCCCAATCTCCCAGATTCCGTAGGAGCCTTGAGTGGGAGCTTGATGGAGTATCCCTCTGAGCTGTAGAACTATCTTCTCTCATGAAGCTAGAAGAAAGTTTATTTTTCCTTTGAATAAGTAAGGTCAATTAGTAAACACATATGGTCTAAAATTACCCTTAGTTCAGCACTTAAAAATTCTCCAGCCCTTTAAGTGCTGTGTCTGGCTACATAGAATTAAACCAAAATTTAGGGAATCTCTAAACTAGAAGTATTGATTGAACTGTGACAGATGCTAGCCAGAAAAGGACCAGAAAAGAATGAGTTCTGTAATCAACAACAGGCTACTTAAGAGGATTTTTTTTAAGGAAAAATTGGGGAAGAAAAGTATGGGTTGTTTACATTGAACCTTCATTGGCTATAAAGAAAAGAGGCCTGATAACATGAAACAGGTCGAGTTTTGGGGTAGGGGGATAGTCCATTAGTTGTTGCTTCTGGATTGATTGGTTGAGAATGGCTGAAAGCAGGATGCTATTTTGCCAAGGGGATGGTTACCTGGGGTTCTGAGTAAAGATTTTAACATCCTTTGAAATGTGGACTGTTTTTTGTTGTTGTTGTTTGGACCAAGGTTAACTAATTAGCTCCCTTTCCGCTTTCCTCTTCCATCCTCCCCCTTATAATTAAATTTAGGACATCTCAGAATTTTTCTCATCACCAGGTATTCAGACTTAGTCTGTGCTCTCCCCAGTATTGATGGCAGTGGTCTTAGAATAAAATAAATCTTCTGCCCATTCATGTCTGTGATTTTTTTAACTTTAGCTCTCATGGTTATGATTTCCTTCATATTCCCTCAAATTCTTTTCTGCACTTTGCTTTCTTGCAACTTATTGAGCAATGAAGTAAAATGTTACTGAAAACATGTGTCTTGCCACTCCATTCTACTAGACTATTCTTGGAAGAAGAATGTGTTCAATATGCTCTATACCACACACGACCTGGCACAACCCTGTCTGTGCTCAAGTCTTTTTGTGGCTGAAACATATTCCCTCCAAAGCAATTCACGACAGTCTACCTTTAAAAAACACAATTAAGAAATATTTTTATTCGGATTGTTTTCTGCCAGCAGAAAATTTGCGATTTTTTTTTCAATGGCCAAGAGTAAGAACCCAGAATCCAACTCCTCTTTTTTCCTAGGAAGATACAAAATTTTAGATAGAGGGAGGAGCTGGATTCAAGGGGGAGGCACCAAATAGATCTCATCTAATAAGTCCTCATGAAGAAAAATAGGACTCTGGGGTTGTGGAAAATTTTATGGAAGTTAATTAGGACATAGGGATAAGTGAAGTCCACAGGGAATTCCACTGTGCTTTGTACCAAGGTTTTAAAACCAGAAGGTGGGATTTCTCCTTCTTCTCTTAGCTTGAACCCTTTGAGAACATTCCACTAGCAAACCTTATGCCCCGAACTTAGTCATCCTTAAATCTTCTGCCTTCAGCAATGTCAGAGTTTGGGAGAAAATTATGTCTTTGTCCAGTTTATCACTGTCCATGTCATGTAGCTAAAACCTATCAAGTAGAAAAACCAACGTGCAGAGCAATGAAGTTATGTGCCTGGGGTTCTTCTCTGAGCATGAAGTTTGCCACACCATCAGGATGCAGAGTCCCGATCTCTCAGTGTGGTCTCCTTTCTGGTGCTCCAACTTGTCTTTCCCCTGCTGAATTCAGGGGTTTGGAGTGCCAGGGAGCAGCGGCTGGATGTTGGGGGCATGGATGTAGAGGGCAAGAAGAGGTGGGAGTTAGGATCTTCTGAGAAGCCACTGCTGTCGGAGCATGTGCTGCTGTGGTGGTGGAGAAAGCCTGCAGTGAGATTGAAAAGAAACACATGGTGCATCTGTGAGACGACTGAGTGTACTGAGGCTGGTAGGTATTTTCATGCCCCACCTGAGGAAATATTTCTCAACATCATAAGTCATATTTAAGGTTATTAGAAGCAGTAGCAGCAGCAAAAGATTATGAGACTTAGGGTTTCTGCTCTTCTCACCATGAAATGAGATTTCTGGAAGAATCAACCCCTTATTAACTGTAATACTTACAAAAGTATATGTTTGTACTTGAAAGTATATTATTTTATGGTTATAAAAGCATGTTTATTCTTTTGTTTTATGCTGCATTTAAATGATTATATTTAAGTGTATGTTTATACTTTTATTCTTATATTTTATTATCTATTTTGGATTGCTGAGCACTGATGGACAAAATCACAAAACTATTTTCAATGTACATTTTACATCATGAGCTGAACCTAACATTATTCACTTATACATCTTCCCTCCCTCCCTCCCTCTCTCCTTTCTTTCTTTCTTTTGCTGGGGAATGAACTCAAGGCCTTGCACGTGCTTGGCAAGCACTCTATCACTGTGCTACGATCTCAGCCTTTTTAAAATGTATTTTATTTTGAGATATGGTCTTGCTAAGTTGCCCAGGCTGGCCTTGAACTTGCAATCCTCTGGCTCATCCTCCTGCATAGCTGGTATGTACCATCATGCCTGGTTATATGTTTCTATTAATAAATATTTCTCTTGCCATTTCTCCATGTGACATTCTCAAATATTTACTACCCTTCTCCAATCTCCTGCCTCTTCAGTCATGCTCCCGTAGGGAAAAGAGAGAAACCAATAGGTAGAAAGTTCTTTGACTTCCTCTCTGGATGACCAATATAATGGTGCTCACACCTATCATTTTTTTCTCTAATCTCAAAGATCTGTACTACCATTTCATAATTAAACCCTAAGAGTGCTTCAGATCTCAACTCATCCCAGTTCCCAGTGACCTCCACCTTCATTCTCCCCTTCCGTCCTAAGCCTTGGTCAAGACCATTCTATTGATTCTTTCCCCTCAAGCAAATGTATGTGATAAACATTTCCTCTCTCAGAACAGCAGCAGCAAACATTCCCTGGAGTCTCTTGAGTCCTGTATCTACTTTCTTTTCATCATTTCCTATTTGCTTTTCACATCAATATTTTAAAGCCCTGCCACACAAATAAAAATACTCTCATCAAGGTTGCAAGTCACTATCGAGTTGTAAATGCATTGGTATCTTTGCATTCTCCTTCCTTACTGGATGTCTTATGACACATTACTGAAGACTATACTCTCCTTCTGGGACCAAATTTCACTTGACTTCTACTTGCAACTTTATGTTTCTGATCAATTTGGATGCTCCTTTTGTTTTTTCTTGATTGATCCATAAATATTCTAAGGTTTCTTTTTGGCTTCAGTGTCTGACTCTCATACTTTTCCTGTATGAACTATTTTTTTCTTAGGTCATCACTTATTATAATTAAGCCTTGAATTAAAGAAATCTCGATATTTAGGTGAAGAACATGGCCGCCGGCGAAGAGGCAGCACATTCAATGCATCCGTGGTAAGGGGATCAGAGAGACTCATTAATACACCCACAGGCGTCAGGCTGAGAAACTTCAAGCAAAATTCCACTGAAAGGAGACCTACCGGGAACTAGTAAGTTTAATTGGACGTGTCTGCTTGTCACAGACTACTGAATCACGGCAACACAGATCAGGGGCACAGCCCCTCCAGCAGCCGCCAAATGGCTGCTGCTCACTCGTAGCAGAAATCCAAGGAGCGGGCGTGGCCTGCCTGGGCCCACACCGGCCCGGCTCCGTGATCCACCACCGGCCGCTGCCGGGTGGCAGCAGCTAACGTAGGAGCAGACATTGACCACCTGGGCCCCCGCCGCCCGATTCTGTGAATCGCAGCCAGCCGCTGCTCACAAGTAGCAGCAATCTACCGGCCTGGCTCTGTGAGCCGCTGCTGGCCGCTGCCGGGTGGCTGCAGCGAACGTAGGAGCAGACATTGACCACCTGGGCCCCCCCCACCCGGCTCTGTGAACTGCCGCCGCCCACACGCTACAGCAAACCTAGGAACGGGCGCTGCCTGCCAGGGCCCACGCCCGCCGCGGCTTTGTGAACCGCCGCCGGCTGGCGCCAAACAGCCGCTGCCTGCAACCTTGCAGTGAGTGGGGAGCGGGCGCTGCCTGCTCGGCACCGGCCGGCCCGACTCTGTGAACCTCCTCTGGTGGTTTGGAGCTACAGACGACCACCCCCCACCTGCCAGCCCCAGTGCTGCAAACGACCCCTGACCAGCTCTGGGAAAGGCCCCGCCCACAGCAGGAGTGGAGACTCGCCCAGTCCGGGAGGAAGAACTGCTGCACAGTGATTGACTCCCGCCTACTGAGAGGAGAGACTTGGCCCGAGGGGGAAAATATCAAAGACACAACAATTTCACCAAGCAGAAAGAAACGCCAGCAGTATGAAACGACAAGGAAAGAAAGGACCACAGGCAATGCAGGTCAACTCAACTTTAGAAGAGGTAATAGCTGCAACAGATGGAATGTCAGATAGAGAGCTCAGGACATACATGCTTCAGATGATCTGGAGTCTCAAGGAAGACATGAGACAGCAAAATCAGACAATGAAAGATCACATTGACAAACAAATCCAGGAAGTAAAAGATCAATTTCACAGGGAGATAGAGGTAATAAAAAACAAACAAATAGAAATACTAGAAATGCAGGAAACAATAAACCAACTTAAAAACTCAATTGAGAATACTACCAGCAGAGTGGATCACTTAGAAGATAGAACATCAGACAATGAAGACAGAGTATTTCAACTTGAAAAGAACATAGATAGCTCAGCAAGTCTACTAAGAAATCATGAGCAGAACATTCAAGACCTATGGGATAATATCAAAAGACCAAACTTAAGAGTCATTGGGATACAGGAAGGCACAGAGCTCCAAACCAAAGGATTAAGCAATCTATTCAGTGAAATAATAAGAGAAAACTTCCCAGACTTGAAGAATGAGACAGAACCCCAAATCCTAGAAGCCTACAGGACGCCAAATGTGCAAAATCATAAGAGATCCACACCTAGACACATTATAATGAAGATGTCCAACATACAGAATAAGGAGAGAATTTTAAAAGCTACAAGGGAAAGGAAGCAGATTACATTTAGGGGTAAACCAATCAGAATAACAGCTGATCTCTCAACACAGACTCTAAAAGCTAGAAGATCCTGGAATAACATATTTCAAACGCTTAAAGAAAATGGATTCCAACCAAGAATCTTGTATCCGGCGAAATTAAGCTTCAGGTTAGAAGATGAAATTAAAACCTTCCATGATAAACAAAAGTTAAAAGAATTTGCAGCTAGAAAACCATCTCTTCAAAAAATCCTTGGCAAAACATTACAGGAAGAGGAAATGGAAAATAACATTGATAACCAACAATGGGAGGTAGGACAGTAAAGGGGGGAAAGTAGTCAAAGAGGATAACAAATCAGGTTTAGTAACATCAATAAACAAATATGGATAGAAGAACAAACCATATCTCAATAATAACCCTAAATGTTAATGGCTTAAACTCACCAATTAAGAGACACAGGCTAGTAGAATGGATCACAAAACAAGACCCAACAATATGCTGTCTACAGGAGACGCATTTGATAGGAAAAGATGTACATAGACTGAAGGTGAAAGGTTGGGAAAAATCATATCACTCATATGGACCACGGAAACAAGCAGGAGTGTCCATACTCATATCTAATAAAATAGATTTCAAGCCAAAGCTAATCAAAAGGGATAAAGAAGGACACTTCATACTGCTCAAGGGAACCATACACCAACAAGACATAACAATCATAAATATATATGCCCCAAATAATGGTGCAGCCGTGTTCATCAAGCAAACTCTTCTCAAGTTCAAGAGTCTAATAGACCACCATACAGTAATCATGGGAGACTTCAACACACCTCTCTCACCACTGGACAGATCTTCCAAACAAAAGTTAAATAAGGAAACTATAGAACTCAATAACACAATTAACAACCTAGACTTAATTGACATATATAGACTATACCACCCAACATCAAGTAGCTACACTTTTTTCTCAGCAGCACATGGAACCTTCTCAAAAATAGACCATATACTATGTCACAGGGCAACTCTTAGACAATACAAAGAGGTAGAGATAATACCATGCATCTTGTCTGATCATAATGGAATGAAACTGAAAATCAATGATAAAAGAAGAAAGGAAAAATCAAGCATCACCTGGAGAATGAACAATAGGTTGCTGAGTGATCAATGGGTTTTAGAAGACATCAAGGAGGAAATTAAAAAATTCCTAGAGTTAAATGAAAACACAGACACAACATATCGGAATCTATGGGACACATTGAAAGCAGTTCTAAGAGGAAAATTCATTGCTTGGAGTTCATTCCTCAAAAAAAGAAAAAACCAACAAATAAATGATCTCATACTGCATCTCAAAATCCTAGAAAAAGAAGAGCTAAACAACAGCAAAAGAAGTAGAAGGCAAGAAATAATTAAAATCAGAGCTGAAATTAATGAAATTGAAACAAAAGAAACAATTGAAAAAATTGACAAAACTAAAAGCTGGTTCTTTGAAAAAATAAATAAAATTGACAGACCCTTAGCCATGCTAACGAAGAGAAGAAGAGAGAGAACCCAAATTACTAGCATACGGGATGAAAAAGGCAACATCACAACAGACACTTCAGAAATACAGAAGATAATCAGAAATTACTTTGAATCCTTATACTCCAATAAAATAGAAGATAGTGAAGGCATAGATAAATTCCTTGAGTCTTATGATCTGCCCAGATTGAGCCAGGAGGATATAGACAACCTAAACAGACCAATAACAATAGAGGAAATAGAAGAAACCATCAAAAGACTACCAACTAAGAAAAGCCCAGGACCGGATGGGTATACAGCAGAGTTTTACAAAACCTTTAAAGAGGAAATAACACCAATACTTTTCAAGCTATTTCAGGAAATAGAAAAAGAGGGAGAACTTCCAAATTCGTTCTACGAGGCCAACATCACCCTGATTCCTAAACCAGACAAAGACACTTCAAAGAAAGAAAACTACAGACCAATATCTCTAATGAACCTTGATGCAAAAATCCTCAATAAAATTCTGGCGAATCGGATTCAAATACATATCAAAAAAATTATACACCATGATCAAGTAGGATTCATCCCTGGTATGCAAGGTTGGTTCAATATACGGAAATCAATAAATGTTATCCACCACATCAATAGACTTAAAAATAAGAACCATATGATCATCTCGATAGATGCAGAAAAAGCTTTCAACAAAGTACAGCATCCCTTTATGTTCAAAACTCTAGAAAAATTAGGGTTAACTGGATCATACCTCAACATTGTAAAAGCAATCTATGATAAGCCACAGTCCAGCATCATTCTGAATGGAGAAAAATTGAAGGCATTCCCTCTAAGATCTGGTACAAGACAGGGATGCCCTCTCTCACCACTTCTGTTCAACATAGTCCTCGAAACACTGGCCAGAGCAATTAGGCAGACGAAAGAAATTAAAGGCATAAAAATAGGAAAAGAAGAACTTAAATTATCACTATTTGCAGATGATATGATTCTATACCTAGCAGACCCAAAAGGGTCTACAAAGAAGCTATTAGAGCTAATAAATGAATTCAGCAAAGTGGCAGGATATAAGATCAACACGCATAAATCAAAGGCATTCCTGTACATCAGCGACAAAGCCTCTGAAACGGAAATGAGGACAACTACTCCATTCACAATATCCCCCCAAAAAATAAAATACTTGGGAATCAACCTAACAAAAGAGGTGAAAGATTTATACAATGAAAATTACAGAACCCTAAAGAAAGACATAGAAGAAGACCTTAGAAGATGGAAAAATATACCCTGCTCATAGATAGGCAGAACTAACATCATCAAAATGGCGATATTACCAAAAGTCCTATATAAGTTCAATGCAATGCCAATCAAAATCCCAACAGCATATCTTGTAGAAATCGATAAAAGAATCATGAAATTCATATGGAATAATAAAAGACCCAGAATAGCAAAAACAATACTAAGCAGGAAGTGTGAATCAGGCGGTATAGCGATACCAGACTTCAAACTATACTACAGAGCAATAGTAACAAAAACAGCATGGTACTGGTACCAAAACAGGCGGGTGGACCAATGGTACAGAATAGAGGACACAGTAACCAATCCACAAAACTACAACTATCTTATATTTGATAAAGGGGCTAAAAGCATGCAATGGAGGAAGGATAGCATCTTCAACAAATGGTGCTGGGAAAACTGGAAATCCATTTGCACCAAAATGAATCTGAATCCCTATCTCTCGCCGTGCACAAAAGTTAACTCAAAATGGATCAAGGAGCTTGATATTAAATCAGAGACATGGCATCTGATAGAAGAAAGAGTTGGTTATGATCTACACGCTGTGGGATCGGGCTCCAAATTCCTCAATAGGACACCCATAGCGCTAGAGTTAACAAATAGAATCAACAAATGGGACTTACTCAAATTAAAAAGTTTTTTCTCAGCAAAAGAAACAATAAGAGAGATAAACAGGGAGCCTACATCCTGGGAACAAATCTTTACTCCACACACTTCAGATAGAGCCCTAATAACCAGAATATACAAAGAACTCAAAAAATTGGACAATAAGATAACAAATAACCCAATCAATAAATGGGCCAAGGACCTGAACAGACACTTCTCAGAGGAGGACATACAATCAATCAACAAGTACATGAAAAAATGCTCATCATCGCTAGCAGTCAGAGAAATGCAAATCAAAACTACCCTAAGATACCATGTCACTCCAGTAAGACTGGCAGCCATTAGGAAGTCAAACAACAATAAGTGCTGGAGAGGATGCGGGGAAAAGGGCACTCTTGTTCATTGCTGGTGGGACTGCAAATTGGTGCAGCCAATTTGGAAAGCAGTATGGAGATTTCTTGGAAAGCTGGGAATGGAACCACCATTTGACCCAGCTATTCCCCTTCTCGGTCTATTCCCTAAAGCCCTAACAAGAGCATGCTACAGGGACACTGCTACATCGATGTTCATAGCAGCTCAATTCACGATAGCAAGACTGTGGAACCAGCCTAGATGCCCTTCAATAGATGAATGGATAAAAAAATGTGGCATTTATATACTATGGAGTATTACTCTGCATTAAAAAAATGACAAAATCATAGAATTTGGAGGGAAATGGATGGCATTAGAGCAGATTATGCTAAGCGAAGCTAGTCAATCTTTAAAAAACAAATACCAAATGACTCCTTTGATATAAGGGGAGTAAACAAGGACAGGGTAGGGACGAAGAGCTTGAGAAGAAGATATACATTAAACAGGGATGAGAGGTGGGTGGGAAAGGGAGTGAGAAGGGAAATTGCATGGAAATGGAAGGCGATCCTCAGGGTTATACAAAATGTCATATAAGAGGAAAGGAGGGGCAAGACAAGATAATACAAATGGAAGAAATGATTTACAGTAGAAGGGGTAGAGAGAGAAAAGGGGAGGGGAGGGGAGGGGAGGGGGTACAGTAGAGAATAGGACAGACAGCAGAATACATCAGACACTAGAAAGGCAATAAGTCAATCAATGGAAGGGAAACTGATGTGATACAGCAATCTGTATACGGGGTAAAAGCGGGAGTTCATAATCCACGTGAATCAACCGTGTAATATGATGTATTAAGAACTATGTAATGTTATGAACGACCAATAAAAAAAAAAAAAAAGAAATCTCTATCCTTAAATGCATTTATCTAGTTGCCAAGTGGACTTCTCTGTTGTATTATTTTAGAAGTACTTCAGGTTTACTGTGTCTAAATCCGAATGCATCAAGTTGTTTTAAACTTGACAATAGCAAAAAAAAAAAAAAAAAAAAAAAGTGTATCAGGACAGTGTTAGTCTTGACTTTCTATTTATGGGATTATTTTACAACTCTGTAGGGTCAGAGCTTATATTACAGATTTATGTTGGGTAGAAATACAAATAATTTTTGTCCAGTGCCATCAATAATTCTAGAGATTATAATTTACAATGTTATTAAATATTAAACAGTTATATATCTAACTTGGCATTTTATTAGGTTGTCTTTATATACAAAGTATCTTATCAAATACACTTTGAATCAGCTCAAATACTTTATTGGTACCCTTATTAATGAATGAATTGAATAAAATCTCTGAATACCTTTTTGGAAATTATACCTAAAATATTTGCCTCCCAACTTGTTATTTCTGCTGTATTGTGTTCCTGATAAAAGGACATTAATATCCACTTAGTCATCTGAGATGACACCTGGAAGTCAACCTGTTTTGTTTTTTCTTTCCCTCATCCTTTCTTCCTACCTAAACACAAGTTTATTTGGCCCTAGGTTTGGCCATTGCTATGGTGTGCATGTGTCCCTTCCAAAATTCATGCTGAAAGTTAGTCTCCCATTGTGGTGGTACTGAGAGATGGGACCCTTTGGGAAGTGATTAAGTCATGAGGCTTCTACCCCCATCAATGAATTAGTCTTATACAGGACTGGAGGAAACCAGTTTAGGACCCTTTTGTTCTTCTGTCCCTTCTGCTCTGTGAGGAGCCATGCAAGAGATTTTTACAGACACCCAGCCTGCTGGTGCCTTGATCTTGGATATCCCAGCTTCTAGAACCAGGAGAAATTATTTATAAATTTTTTATAAATTATCCAGTTTTGGGGCTGGGGATGTAGCTTGGGAGTAGAGTCTTTGCCTAGTATTTGTGAGGTCCTGGGTTCAATTCCCAGTACCATAATGAATGAATGGATGAATAAACAACTTGGTCTCAAGCATTTGTTACAGCAGCACAGATTAAGACAGCCATTTTATGTTTCAAATATCTAGGAGTTCCCTCTTCCTTCCTCCTTCCCCAATGCTCCTACCTTACTTCTAATCATCACATTCTCCTCAAGGGTCTGTGGTAGGTTCTGAAATTTTTTCCCTTACTTCATGGCTCCCTACTCAGTTCATCCCCCTATCTCTGCCAGAATTATATTTCCAAGACAAATCTAATCATTGACTTCCTTTGTAAAATTTCCAGTAACTTCATATCTTCTCAGACTAAATAAGAAACAATTAAATTATAAGATTTTGTTTCAAAAATCTGATTTCTAATTATCTTTCTTATTCTTGGTTTTGAATTTTTCCCCAGTAGGTACAAGGGGTATAACGTCTGAAGAGCCTGAGATATTCTCTTCCTTTCTGCCTTAGAACATGTTTTCTTCTCTGCCTGAATCAACAGTTTTTTGTTTCCTTTTCTACTTCTCCCTAGCTCAGGCTTTACTCATCTGCCCAGACTCACCTAGAAAAGCCATCTTCCTGGAAGTGAACTCTGTGTCCCATGGGATTTAATAAAAAGTAACTGTTGATTCTCCTGTCATATTATTCCCTACACTATACCAAAGTATCCTGTGGCTATTTCTGCTCAACCTGTGTGACACTCTTCTTGACATTTACAAGTCAAGATCCAGTAGTGATAAAGGTAGTGAGGACATTGCTCTCAGCTCTTAGGGCACAGTCAGGGCACACGGTTAATAAAATTCAGATCCAAGTACAGGTAGAGAGGCTTGCTCTGATCCCAGGAATAGGCTGCACAATGAAGGCCCTGTGCTTGGATGGAAAGAGCACTCACATGGAGTCAGGAGCTTTGAGTTCAGTTCTGACTTGTCTACTAACTGGTTGCACCATCTTGCCAAGTCATTTTCCTTTTCTGAATCTTTTCAAATACAAATACTTGTAACTCTCTGTATGATGATAAGATTTACACAGGATAATATCTCTGAAAGTGCTGTCTGAAAGATAGTATCTCTGAAAGACTAGAGGCTCTTTTTACCATAAAGGCTGTGTAAGGTAGGAAGGATGGAGCCAGGGCGCTTGCTCTGCACATCTCCAGGAGCAATGCATGCATTGCACTGCATGTTGACACCTGAAGTTGTATGGCTTGACAGCCTTGGACATTGTGTTGGTGACCCATTCAAACTACAGCTCAGAAAATGGGCATCATGCAATGTACATAGAGATTATCCTTCTGCCTTCTGCAGCCTACTGAAAAATGAGCCAGGAGATACAGGTAAAGCTGAGGAAGAAATAAGAGAATACACAGAGGTGTAAAAAATTAAAAATAAGAAATAAAATAAAAATTTAAAATAATTTTTTCTCCTGATGCAAAAAGGGAAAGATACCTACCCCTCATTTTCTTGGAACAGCTTCTTCTGAATACTCATAAATTCTTTCTCTGTGTCTTTGAAATGTATGCAAATCTTTTCAAAGGCTAAACAGTCTTGTGCCTCTTTTTTACAACCCAGGAATATCAAACTCTTTCTGTTTTTACTGTGGTAAAAACACTTAACATGATATCTACCCTCTTAATGAAATTTTAACTATATAATATATTGTTGTTAATTGCAGACAATGTTGAGTAATAGATGACCAGACTGTCATCATCCTGAGTAATTGAAATTTAATGTCAGTTGAATAGCAACTCCTGACCATCACTACTCCCCAGCTGCTGGGGAGCACCATGCTACTCTGTTTCTATGTATTTGAGTATTTTATACAGCTCATACAGGTGGTATCAAACAGTATTTGTCTTTCTGTGACTTATTTCACTCAGCTTGATGTCCATAGGGTTCATCCATGTCATCACATATCACGGGATTCCCCTCCTTTTTAATGAATAATATTTCATTTTATATATGCCACACTTTTAAAATTCATTCATCTTTCTATTGATATGTAGCTTGTTTTCACAATTGATCATTGTGACCAGTCTGAAATGAACCTACAAATATTAATATTTGGTTAAGATCTTGACTTTAATTATTTTGGATAAATGCCCAGAAAAGGAATGGTTGGATTCTTTAACAGTTTACTTTTAATTTTTGAGGGATATTCATACTATTTCTTGTAGCAATGACACCCTATTATCTTCCCTTCAACAATATACAGGAGTTACAATTGCTCACATCCTTGTTAACTCTCCTCTTTTTAAGAAATAATATTAGCCATCCTATTTTATTGTGATTTTGATTTGCATTTCCCTGTTGATTAGTGAAGTTGAGCCCTTTTTGATGTGCCTGCTGGCCATTTGTATATCTACCTTAGAGAAACAACTATTCAAAAATAAATAAGAAACTTCTTCAACTTCCATAGCTTAAAAACCTCAAACAAACAAATTACCTGATTTTAAAATGGGCAAATGTCTCGGAAGTCTCTCTTTGAAATGGGAAGACAGCAGCTCTGTCTCTTAGCCTCTGTGGGAGCGTAGGAGCCTAACTTATGCAAGTTCCTCCTACTTCCAAAATCATCTCCTGTCTTAGATAAGAGAGGTTTATTTATTTATTTGGAATAAGCCATTTAGCTAACACAGATGGCCACCCCAATTACTGGGTGAATCTGGGGTGAATCATGTGTTACAAATGATACTGTGAAATCTTCTTACTTGAGGATCTGCTATTGTTTATTTAGACAATATGTATGCAATGAGTTGTATCTACTTGGTTATATAAAAGGGAGAAATTCCTTTCTTCCCCCAATTTCTTCAGTAGAATTTCTGTGGTGTACATCATATTCTAATTTAATGCTTACTCAAAAACAAAACTGCTTTATTTCTCTTACACCTTTGTGGAGAGACTTTCTGGGACAGAAGAAGATTTTTAAAAATTTTCATTTTGAGATGGTGTTGCTAAGTTGTTCAGGTTGGCCTTGAACTTGTGATCCTCCTGCCTCACTCCCAAATAGCTGGTATTGCAGATGTGCACCACCATGCCTAGCTAAAAATAGTGCTTTGAGTTATCTGCTATTTGTGGCTATCAAAGACTAGTTTCCTTCTTTATCCTGTGCTCTGCACCAGCCTTCCCAGCTAATCCCTCTTGTCTCTTCCCACTATTACTAGCAGAGTTGATAGTAAAATGAAACCTCCCACCTCTAGATATGGCTTCTTCATGAATAGAATGTACATATATATATTGGCCTGAAAAAAAAATATATATATATATGCCTCAGATCTGGTAAAAGAAACAGAACAACAATAACTCAACATGTTCCTTGGCCCTGTTTCTTATTTATGTGGTAAAGAACAGATAGTTTACATTTTAGTCATAGGGTATCAATAGAAAGGGCTGGAATGTGAAATTCTTGGGCAGGGCGGAGAATAGGAGGAATGATGAGAATCATGAGGAGTCTCAGGAACTTGGAGGAAGATTAAGACCTCTTCCTTGGCAAGGACGAAATGAGAAGGTGGAGAGGCTGGCTGGGGATCAGGTCCTCTTTTAACAGAAAAGCAATCCCTGTGCTGATTATAAAAAAGGCATTTACTTTATGTAGATGAATACAAAAAAAGGAATTCCTTCTTAGAAGATGAAGTCCCTTAATTTCTTGTACGGCAAGCTCAGTAGGTCTGGATTCTAACCCCCATTCTCCTCCCAACCTGGGTATCTTTGGGCAGTCACTGGGTATCTTTTGTCCAATTGAACACAGTGGCCAGTTTAAGGCTGCTACCATTTCCTACCCAAGCTCATACCCTCCTACAGCTGATTGCAAGTCATACATCAATTACTGGGACTGGCACTATCACAGGAAATCATTAATTTTTAGCAGATAATTGCAGACTCCTGAAGAGGCAGATGCAGGGCTGCTTCTTCCCAGCCCCAGATGCTACTTTTTAATGGAGTGTCAAAGTCATATTGTACAAGGGCATATGGAACCGATGGGATGTTGTGACCATATCTGAGAAACCGTCCCATCGAGTTCTGCCTCTGCAGCTCTGCCTTTGGAGTTGGTGAGTGAATTTCCCTCTTGTACATTTAACACAGAGGTGCTAATTAGGGCAGCTGCTGAGATGTTTTCATAACTATCCCACCCTATTGTGGGATGATAGAGGAACTGGGTTGAGCAAGATAGTTTTCATCTTTGTGGGAAGATGGCAGACACACACACAGAACACTGCAGAGGCCTGGGAACCATTGGGATTCAAAGACTCAGCCAAAGACTGTGTTAAAATAGATTTCTCATTCTCCTAGGTAATATTAGGAAGGAAAGATACCAAATCGTTTGCTCATTTACTTGAGATACTAAGTGAATTTCACTTCTAAAGTTACTATATTTCGTTGAATCTGGTGAACTGCCTTTTGTAAGGCTCATACTTATTTTATATTCCATGTAAGGAGGAAAAAAGATAACTCAATTGTCTGACACTATCAATTGTAAGACAAATTCTGATTCCAAGCATGTTAAAATGTGGAAAACTGTGTGCCTGCGAATAAGTGAAACATAGCACTTTAACAATAATCTCTGCAGAGATGAAATCTCATTACCTTGGCAGAAACTTAAATCTAGTATTTTACTTGAAATGTATAATTCTCTCATAAGTCAATTCTAATATTCTTAGAAATTTAGTCGGAGTGGGGACAGGTTTATGAGGGGAACTGGTGCTCTGGGTGTTGCATGGATTGCTCGGGAGGTACTCACACATGTCCTGCTCAGGGCCTGCTTTGATGACCATCTTGGCATTTTTTTTTGTGTGATGCTGACATCTGCTGGACAAACAACACTTATGCAAAGCTCTGCATTTGCAAGTAAATTCAGTTCTTGGTATGGTTTGGTAACCTAGCCATGGGGTAGGTAGTACACATTTTTATTTGAATTTGATGGGTCTGGGAGTTAATTTCCTTTTCAAAATTTGTATGCCATGTCTAAGTTTGAATGAGCTTTAAAATGAGAGCTTACTCTCCGGGAGTCTTTAATATGTGAAGAATAAAGCCCTTTAATTAAACTGATAGTTCTTATTGTCATTGCTAGACTGCTTATCAAGATGGTCACAACAGCCCATCCATTCCATATACCCTTGTACAATATGACTTTGTTATTCCATTAAAAAGTAGTGTCTGGGGCTGGAAATGTGGCTCAATGATAGAGTGCCTGTTTCATGTGCAAAGCCCTAGGTTTGCACCTCAGCACTGCAGAAAAGAAAAAGAAAAAATAAGATACTAGAAAAACGTTATAGGTAATGAAAATGTTGAAAAAAAATCTATGATCCCATCTACTCAGGAGGCTGAAGCAGGAGGATAGCGAGTTCGAGGCCAGCCTGGGCAACTTAGTGAGGCTCTGTCTCAAAATAAAATGAAAAGTCCTGGGGATATAACTCAATGGTAGAGCACTTGCCTAGCATGTGCAAGACCCTGGGATGGATTTCCAGTACCAAGGAAGAAAATAAAACAAAAACCAAGTAGCATATGTATTTTCCATCCCTTTGAATCTAGATTGGGTTTGTTATTTGCCTTGACTAATACTTTGTAGAAGAAGGAATTTAGTACAACTTTCAAAAGAATCATTGCAGCTTCATTTTTGGGGGGTCAAATTTGCATGTAAGAAACACAGGCTAGAAAATCTGTGTTTCTTATATGTAAATTTCAAGTTGTGCTGCATTTGTGTACAATGAATCAAAATGCATTCTGCTGTCATATATACCTAATTAGAATGAATGAATGAATGAATGAATGAATAAATAAATAAATAAATAAATAAATAAAATAAAAAAAGAAACACAGGCTGGATACTGAAAGACAACACATCCCATGGAGAGAGCATCTAACTGACATTTAGGATCCCACACATATGGGTGAGCCCACTTGACCTTCCAATCCAGACACTGGCCAAATGCTGCAACTGTGTAAATGAATCCAAGTGAGAGGAAGAAAAAAAAAAAAAAAAAAAGAAAGAAAGGAAGAAAGAAACCAACCTATTAGTCAATCCAGAAAACAATGTTTCCATTAACACACTATAGTTCTGGGGGCTGTTAAGTAACAATAGGTAAGAAGCACATGAGCAAAGCTTCAAAAGAACCAACAGCAAGGCCCAGATCTTGACCTAACAGATTTGTATTTAATTCAACTGGGTCAACCTCATGGAATAGTTATTTTTTTAAAAAAGCTCATCAGGACTGAGAACTACTGACCAAAGTATTTTATGCCCATGATTACTTTTATAAAATTCAGTACAATCAGCAACATCATTATATTTATTCCAATATGTTACATTTCCTTCACATACTCCTTATAGGGGTTTAAAGTGCAGTGAATGTATAGTCCATATACAGGTACTTGTGCATACATAGAAACTGTCATTATTCTCCTATTACATAGGACAAAACTGAAGTGATTTTCCCAAGATCACTGAATTAGTACAGAGTAGGTAACTTGACTGCACATCATAAACTCTTTTTATAAAGTACATTTATTTTTTAGAGAAGTTTTACGTTCACTGCAAAGTTGAGCAGAGGGACTGAGATGTCCTGTGTATACTCTGCCTCCACAAAGGTGCAGTTCTCCCTGTTGTCAACAACTCCCACAGGAGGTGTACATTTTTTTGACTGATGAACCTGCATGGTCACATTGAAGTCAGAATTAGACAGGCAGTCAGTATAGATAGGTAAATCGAATCAGGTCTGATCCAGGAGGCTAATTTGAGTGAGTCCTAGATGTTAGAGACTTCTCTCTGAGGGACTGAAATGTTAATTCCTTCAGAGCCCTTCCTCCACTTTTATCAAAAACCTGCCCCTGCTCCAACCTGTTGCCAAGGTAACCTGTCCCAGGAATTGCCCCTCCCTACAGGGAACTATAAGGTTGTTCCTTAATGTGTGCTGGGCTGCTCCGTCCTCCCCTTCCCCTTCAGCTCACCTATATCCCACCTTTTGGCTGTCCCACCTAGCATTCTTGGGCCTATGGAGGAAGGAGATAAGGGGAAGAGAGTAGGAGAACAAAGGAAGCCTAGGACATATAAAAGGTCAGAACACCTGGCTTCTTGAGATACCAGGATACCAGCTATGGCCCCCTTCTCTCTCCTTGGAGAAGTCTGTTTCCCCTTTTAAAATAAACCCTGCTTTATATGCTTGCCTTGGCGTGCTTCTCTAATGTTATACTTCAACATGTGAGGAAGCAGAACTCGTCACCAATAACCAGAGGTGTCAACATCATCCCCCAGAGTCCAGAGTTTATATTAGGGTCCACTCTGGGAGCTGACCTCTGTGGGTGTGGACAAATGTATGATGATATGTATCCACCACTGTAGTACAGCTCAGAGTAATTTCACAGCCATAGATATCCTCTGTGCTCTGCCTGTTCATCACTCCCTCCCCTCTGTCCCCTTTTTACTGTCTCATAATAATTTATTTTCCAGAATGTCATAAAAATGGAATCATACAGCATGGGGCCTTTTCAGAATGACTTCTTTCATTTAGTAATATATACTTAAGTCTCCTCCTTAATAACTTATTTCTCCTGAATACTAAATAAGATTCAGCTGTCTGATGTACCAGTTTCTTAATCCATTCATCGACTGAAGGACTTCCTGGTTGCTTTCAAGTTTTGGTAATTATGAATGAAGATGCTATCCACATCCATGTGCAGGTTTTTGTGTGGACATTAAGTCTTCATTCTTGGGGGGAACAGGTAAAAGTCTGTTTAGATTTTTAAGAAACTGCCAAGCTGTCTTCCAGGGTGGCTATACCATTTTTTGTTTCCACCAGCAACAAATGAAGAGTTATTACTGTTCCATGTCCTCACCTCATTAAGTGTGGTAAGTGCTCCAGATTTTGGTCATTATAACAGATGTATGGGGCATCTCACTGTGTTGATTTGCATTTCCCTCGTGACATTTGATGTGGAGCATTTTGTCATATCCTTATTTTCTATTTATCTTTGATGAGGTGTCTGTTAAGGTTGTTGATCTTCTTCTCCTTCTTTGCCTCCTTCTTCTTTTCTTTCTTCTCCTCCCTGCCCCCCTCCCCTTCTTCTTTTGTGGTGATTGAACCTAGGGGGATTGAACCTAGGGCTTTGTGCATGTTGGGTGTGTGCCACCATTCCCAGCTTCCTTTGTTTCTAATTTAGTATTTTATATCATTCCATTTTCTTTTTTTTTTGGCATGAGTTATATCTCATTTTTTCACTTTATAGCAGTTTCCCTAGATTTTATGATATACATTTGTAATGAATCCAACTCCATTCAAGAAACACTCTATTACTTAAAGGGTAGTGTAAGTACTTCATTATAATAAAATAATCCTAATTCTTCTCTGCTGCCCCTTGTACAATTTCTTTCATTCATTTCACTTACATGTAATATATATAATACACACTATTAGATTATTATTTTGAATAAACCATTATCTGTTAGATGAATCAAGAATACAAAAAATGAAAGCTTTTTATTCTATCCACATTTATTCTTTCTCTGATGATCTTCCCCTATGTAGATTTGAATTTCTGACCTTTATCTTTTTCCTTCTCTCTAAAGAATTTCTTTAGCATTTCTTACAAGGAAGGTCTATTAGCACCAAATTTATATTTGTCCGAGATGTTTTTATTTCCTTTTCCCTTTTGGAGAACAGTTTTGCAGGGAATGGGATTCTATGTTGTTGTTTTTATTTATTTTTCTCTCAACATTTTAAATATTTCACACCACACTCTTCTTGCTTGCATGGTTTCTGAGAAGTTGGATGTGGTTCTTATCTTTGCATCTCTATAAGTAAGGTGTATTGTCTATGGTCCTCCCCTAGCTTCTTGAAGTATTTATTTTTTTTTTTAGTTTTGACATTTTGTACTTCAAAAATAATATGGATAGTTGTTTTTATTTTTGTTTTGCATTTATCCTGCTTAATGTTCTCTGAGCCTCCTGGGTCTGTGATTTGGTGTCTGACATTCATTTGGGAGAAATATTCATTATTGTTTCAAAGATTTTTTTCTGTTCTTTTATCTCTTCTTCTAGAATTTTCATTATGCCACATGTAATATCTTTTGTAGTTGTTCTGCATTTCTCAGATATTCTGTTCTGTTTTATTTTCCCCAGTCTTTCTTTCTCTTTGCTTTTAGTTTTAATAGTTGCTATTGCTATACCTTCAAGCTCGGGATTCTTCTTTCAGCCATGTGCAGTCCATTAAGAAGCCCCTCAAAGGCATTCTTTATTTTTGTTACAGTGCGTCTGTTCGCTAACATTTATTTTTAAAATTCTTTTTCAGGATTTTCGTCTTCTATTTACATTGCTCATCTATTCTTCCTTGCTGTCTACTTTATTTTTAGAGTCCTTAGCATTAAAATCATAGTTGTTGGAAATTTCCAGTCTGATAATCATGTCTGACTTTGGTTCTGATGTTTGTATTATCTATTCAATCTGTGCCCCTTTTTTGCCTTTGAGTATGTCTTATAATTTCTTCTTGACAACCAGACATGGGCTCGGTGCTAAAATTAGGTCTTTAGTAATGTAGTGGTGAGCTAAGAGGGGGAGGGGAAGTCTCCTACAGTCTTAGTTGTACCTCTGGACTAGGAATTCCACATGTGCTTCTCTGCCTCTTCTCCCCACTTTGGTGGGACAGGATGTCTCCAGGGAACAGGAGTTAGGTGCTTTCCTTCCCCCAGGGTCAGCTAGTTTTTTATAAAACCCCAGCAGTTTATACTTTGGTTAATTAGTTTTTCTTGAGGGCAAACCTTCTTCCTTCTTCTGCCAGAAGTCATAGGGGATTTTTCTTTGTTATTTACTGTAAGAACCTGGTTGAGTTCCTGGAGGCAAAACTCACCAAGTGTGGTGTGCCCCTGGAGTTTTCACCTCTCAGTCCTGTCCATGCCGAACCTCCAGCAAGTGCCACGGGTTCCTGGAGGGGTTTCTGCTTGGGAGTTTTCTAGTCTGGCAAATCGTGAATCTCTGCAGGAGCCCGTCAATCTCTCCAGCAGCAGAGGCAATGATTTGCCCTGTGACGACACTTTTCTCATGAATCTAAGAAGAATGATTAGGTTTTTCTGTCCGTTGGGCTTTTTCCTTGTTTGAATGTAGGGGTAACTTCTAACTCCTTACATTCCAGACTGGAACCTGAAAGCCTCTTAAACTTTTTTTTTAAAGTTGGTTGTAGATGGACACAAAGCCTTTATTTATTTTTATGTGGTACTGAGGATCAAACCCAGTGCCTCACATATGCAAGGCAAGCGCTCTACCACTGAGCCACAACCCCAGCCCCCTTCTTAAACTTTTTATACTACATATAAAACATTGTTGCCTTCTAATATTTGCCTCTTTTGCAACTGACTAAGTGTATACATACTACCTACATACCCAGAGGTGTAGATGATAGGTAAAAGAGAAAGAAGAGTGATTCATTCAGATCCTAAACCCACAGGGAATTACCATCAAAAGAGAATCAAAGATCTTTGTGTGTCTGGGCATATATCATTGAGAGTTTAGAGTATTAACAATAACAGCAACAAAAATTATTGGGACAGAAAGTGCAGTAGATAGTACCAAGATGTCCAAAATAGAGGGATCTCTGACCAAAGTTCATTTACTTAATCCAAGAAAAATTTCAATTCCTACTATCCTAGGGAAAAAAAACTCCATGATCCCTCATGTCATTTTTTTTTTTTGTGGCTGTAGTACAGAGGAGGTTAAAACTATCAGAGATTAATTTTTAATTTTTTCTTAGTTCACATAATAAATTTCTACTTAGACTACAGCAGAGTCCCTTTAAAATTAAAAGCCCCAATCTCCCCCAAATCATTTTTTCTGCAACTGAGTTTGCTCATGCTGAGAGTAGAAACTGAAGAACTGACCCCAAAGTCTAGGCAGGTGCCAGGAGGATTGAAAAACTGGAATTGTAACATATCTTTGGCTAGTGCAGCCTGGCTGAATCTACATATTTCCTGGCTTTTATTCCTGTAAACTCTAATGTTCCTATACGATGAGCAGGGGAAGGTTCTCTACCTTCCCATCTCTGGCCAAACTGTAATTAAATTCATTTTTTTCCTTTTAACATCATTTGCTAATTTATTCTGTGGGTGAGGGGGCATTCAGTCTCTGCCTAGGGTATGGTAATAAACCTGTTCAAAGGTAAAAGGAATACCTCTGAAAGAGTTAATGTGGAAAAAAAACTCATCTCTGGAGGAAAGAAATTTCAACTGCAATAACTAGGTGTGTTAAGTTCATTATCCTACTCTAAGAAGGGGGTGGAGAGTTGTGTTCATCAGACTCGAGCTGCAGAAATGCCCTCAGACTCTAAATGAACATAGCTGTGAGATACATTGTGGAATCTGCCCTGAGTCCTATGAGGTGGGCTGGTTTAGAACATGGCCACAAGCAGGTGTCATACAGATCATCAAGGATGTCTCTACCTGTTAGACAACTTCTACAGCAATAGTTCTCAAACTTCAGTGAGTAAATGAATTACCTAACCTAAGGATCTTGATAGACATTATCATCGTGTGTGTGTGTGTGTGTGTGTGTGTGTGTGTGTGGTGTAGTGATAATGTATATAACTGTATAACATAACTCTGGCTGGTGGGATTCTACATCATGTATAACCAGAAGAATAAGAAATTATACTCCATTATATATGATATATCAAAGTGCATTCTACTGTCATGTATGACTAATTAAAACAAATTTTTTAAAAAGCTGACAGTAGACAAAAAGTCAGGATGGAATAAAATATGAGAACGTTGCAAAAAAAAAGAATGTCATATAGTTGGAATAATAGAGTATAAAGCCTTTTCAGATTGGCTTTTTCACTCCATGTTTATAGTTTCCTCAATGTTTTTTCACAGCTTTATAGTTCACTTCCTTTTAGTGCTGAATAATTATTTCATTGTCTGAATGTAACCACAGTTATTTATCCATTCATTTACTGAAAGACTTCTTGGTTGCTTCCCAGTTTTGTTTTAAATAAGAAAAAGAGTCCAAATATTTTAGACATGTATGCAGAAATCATGTGATGTCCAGGATTTCCTTCAAAATAATATCAGAAAAGGGAGTAATAGAGGAAACGTGAATTGATATCAGCTGGGAGTGGGTGAGGAGTATATAGGGATTCATTATTATATTACTTTCTCTACTTATACGTATGTTTGAACTTTTCTATAATAAAAACATTTTAAATGCAAAAAAATTATGACTCAGTAAGTCTGGGATGGAGACTGAGATTCTGTGTTTCTGACGATGCTGATGCTGTTGGTTATAAATGGCATTTTGAATGTTAAGATTATGCAGAATTTCCTCTGGAATAGTCTCTCTCCATTACTGACCACCAGACAAGCAGCAGCATCACCTGAAAACTTGTTAGAAAGGCGAATTCTTGGGCCCTGTTGGATCCTACTCAATCAGAAACTCAGCGAGTTGGGGACCAGCCATTTGTATTTTAATTTTAACAAGCCCTCCAGGTGACTCTGATGTCTGATAAAGTCTGAGCACTACTGATCTAGAAAAGTATTTTCCAGCCTCCTCTGGGGAGCTTAAAAACTAGTCAGCCATGGTTTCCATGCCATACCAGTGAAATGAGAACTGTAGCACGTGGGGCCCTTCCATCATGAATATTAAAAAAAATCTCTCCAGGTGATTACAATGAGTAGCCAAATTTGAGAACCATTGCTGGAGAGACAAGCTCACTTACTTCTTGAGTTTTTGCCAGGGAAAGTCTGGTAGAGGTCAGAGTGTCTGGGTCTGCTGGGCCAGTGGCTCTCCTCTTCCTCTTCCTCACTGTTGCTTTGAACCTGTAACCAAGATCCCAGCAGAATATGGTCAGAGCCAATGGGGCACAGAGGCAAGAAAAGGTGCAGGGTGGCACCTACCTGTGGGGGAAAGAGGTTGAGTGTTTGGGAGATTTGGATAGGAATCTTGGATAGGAGATAGGAGAGGAGTACAGCTCTACATTTGATGAGAGGCGACAAACATACAAATGATATTGCAAATAAACACAGCCTCTCTCTGTGGCAAGGATTTGAGAGATTTTTTCTAAAGAATACAAACAATCAATGGCAGTAATACCTGTAGACCCAGGTAAGAGAAGTGCTCAGTTTTAGAGGGTCCACAGGGTGAAGTGTTGGTAGACTTAGATGATATCCCCACCTGCTAGTCATGTGGCCCTGAGCTGGCCCAGGGACCTGCCCTGGTTTTGCCTGGTGTCTATTCTCTCAGAGGAGACTTATTTGCTAGTGTGTGCAACCCCAGGTCTGAGTGGTTAAGGGATTGTGGCATTTGGATATACATGCACATGGGTGTGCAAAGCTTCTTATACAGTAGGACAGATATATCCAGATATAGGCAGGGAAGGGGACAGATCAGAGGCTAGGGGGACATTCTGCCCATACTATCCTCTCCTAGCCCAGAAGTCCTTAGTATAAAACTTCTAGATTTAGAAACTGGACTTTTAGGTCTTAATGGTTACACATTTCTTATGGTAGGAGAGAACATATTTTAGTTAATAGTTTCTAGCTTTGTGCATGCCTAACTTCCTTTTGCACTTTCATAAGGATCCCAGCAAACGATAAGGGCAGGTGTGTTTCATGAGAACCTTCAACAGGGATCAGATCAGATAAGAATAACAAAAGCAGCTTTGAAATCTGAATGCTCTTAAGAAACAAGGCCTGTTTCTCTTTCTCCCTGTATATTAATCCATTCTCAAAAGTTTCTGAATTTAATTCAAGAAGTGACACATCGGGCTGGAGATGTGGCTCAAGCAGTAGCGCACTCGCCTGGCATGCCTGCGGCCCGGGTTCGATCCTCAGCTCCACATACCAACAAAGATGTTGTGTCCGCCGAGAACTAAAAAATAAATATTAAAAATTCTCTCTCTCTCTCTCTATCCTCTCTCACTCTCTCTTTAAAAAAAAAAAAGTGACACATCTAGGGAGGATAGAAACCCTGGATCTTCTATCCTTTTTACCCAGAAGGACTCCCTCACCTTCTGGGTAAGAATCCACAGATTTTTCTCTGCCATTCTCTCTTTCACCTCCAACTCACTTACCTTCTCTGAGTCCAAAGTGTGTTGAGGCTGCTGGGTTAGAGATCGGTGCAGTTCTGGTCTGTTTTGGTTCTGCCTCCATTTTTGCTGGATGATTGACAAGTCCAATGACTTAACCTTCTTGTCCAAGGAACTCTTTTGAAATAGGCTCTTTCTTGCTTTGCTCTTTCTTTTCCAGAATATCTCATTCGTGGCTGAAGGAGCTTCCTTATTGGTAGCCTGTAGACCCCACAGCTCTCTCCTTACCTGTGCAGAGTTTGTGCTCCATTGTGGATTCACTCTGGTTAGAGAATGTATGCAACAGGGTGTCTCGGGGTTAGAATCCAGATCTTGTGATGGTGCCAGAACTGTGGACATCCATTGCTGTGTTTCCTCATTAGGGTAGAAGACACATGGAGAGGAAGCAGGAAGCTGTGAATCCCTTGTAGGGCCGGCAGTCTCTTCCTGTGGACCTTCCTCAAACCCAGGGCCTTTCTGGAGAACCAGCTTCTCTTCTCTCACTCTGTCCATGACTTCCCACACCACTTGGTCCAAACTGTTTCTTTTGGGGGTGTTGCGGGGTGGAGACAACCGATCCCGGGAACCTGTGTATAGGCACATTTTGGAGATAGCTTTCCGGAGGCGTTCTCTGGGTGAGTGGGGCTCAGACTCTGGGGCCAGAATCCTGATGGATGGCACATCTGTTGGGTTGCAATTCCAGAACATATGGGATGGTGTGAATTTTTGGACAGGTGTCTTAGACACGTAGGAGTAGAGACAGAAGAAGGCATCAGCAGTGACAGCCAGTGTTTGCACCTGCTTGAACCTGCCTGGGTAAAGGGTTAAAGATGGTGATTCAGGAGCACAATCAGCAAATTCTCTCTGAAATATCTCCCTTCAAAAGGCTTCCTAAAGCTCAAACTTCAAAGAAAGCTACCAATTGACCCATGAGTGTTTTCCCCCTTTAGATTTTGTATACTCAGGGTACCTTTTCTGGACTTTCTTGAGTCTCCGTACTCAGAGGATATCCCAAATAGGAAGTAGAAAATGGGTTAAGATTTACAGACATTGTACTGATTTAATTCAGCTGAACGAGACAAGGTCTAAAGGAAGCAATAGTGGTCTGAGATCTCTTGAAGACTATTTCTTCAAGAGAAAGAAGCAAACATCAAAGTTATCCATCTTCCCTAAGCAACATAAGAGGAAATAGAAGAGACAAAGGGTCAAGTGAATCTAACCAAGAGAGTGTAGGATTTGGGGCCATTAGGCCCCTTTGTAAACAACTGAGACTGGCAGAGAAGTGGAACACGCATCCATGGTAACACTCACTGGCTAACATGAGGCAGGGGTCCTCCATTTCAATCCTCCGCACCTGAGCCTTCAGGAAGAGCTGGAAATCGATGCCCTTGGCCTGAGAGGGGTTGGTGAAAAATCTTGCAGGGATCCGAGAAGTGTCTTTGTGGTCCTCTTGGCCAAAGCCCAGACTAAAGAGGACATCTTCTGCATCTTCTTGCACCTGGTCCAGAATCTCTGAGATGCTGAAATGAGGGAGTTTGGATAAACAGGAAACAACTTTGAGACCTAGGAAAATCTAGGATATCTAATAAAAGTATCAGGAGACATTTCTTTCTGGCCATTTCTCCACCTTCCTCTGTGACTTTGAGAAAAGCTTTCACTTCTTAGAACCTAAATTCTCTGTCTGAAACAAGGGAATTGCAATCTGGTTCTAAAACTGAATAAAATCTCAGCACAGTACTGTGAGCAACTTATTACAGTTGAAAAAATTTAAATAAATAAGAAAACATTTTGAAAAATGAAAAGCAGGGTAGATGCAAAGAAATTATGTGGTTGCATTATGAACTACTTATGCATTATTAATTAGATATATTGTGATATATCTGGCTTTTGCTTTGCAATGTGCCACTCAACTTGCCCTAGTAGTTGTATGTGGAAGAATTAAACGATGAGTGCTTAAGAAACATAGGCCTGCTTTTATTCTCACTCTGAAGGCAAAAACAAATCAGTAGGTGCATTCAAATCCTGATTATGGAAAATATACCTCTTACTAGCACTATTTTCAGGAGAGAAGCCCTGGGTCACAGAAGATCAAGTGCTCACTCTCTCTTTCTTTCTCTCTGGCATCAACCTCTACCTACATTCAAATCTGAGTCCTACTAGTGACACCAGTGGTCAATAAATGCATTTCAGACAATGGGGACAGTGTAGTTATGGATTATTTGAGGTTTTTAGATAAACATCATCACTCTTTTCAGAAATGATGCTGGGTTTTTTGATCCAAATAGGGACGGTCTTGCTTAATTCATAGCTGAAGAGTTAGAATCCCGAATCTACTCTTGTGCTCACTAGCTAAGTGCTCATTTTATCTCCATGGTCCTGAGTGTCCCTATCTGTGAATTGCAGACATATGACAGGAGAGTGAGTCACAGACATGGCTGCATATGGGTCTTAAAAAAAAATAATTCAGATACCTGAATCCCCTTTCCTGACATTCTCATTGAGTTGAACTGGGTATAGCTTAAGCTATACAGCTCAGGGAGGATGAATCTCTAAACACAGTCATGTGACAAAGTTTAAGTCTCAGAACCAGGTCTCGAATTAAAAATTTGACTCCAATTTTCAATATTTCATCACTTTTCTCTTGTTTAAGGTTTGTGCATATGTTTTGTCCACCCTCTAGTTGAGCCCCTCAGAGTCAGTCTGTCTGCTTCGGCTTTTTAAATTCTATAGTGATTGAATGACCAGCATTAACTGATATTTTATTGCTTCATTCAATCAACAAATTAGTTGATGGATCAATACACTGTTTATTGAGTACTTACTGTGAGTCTTGGCACTGTGACGGTAACATGACTACACCTCCTGGAGTAGAATGTTCGGTGGGAGAAGATACCTGTATTTTATATATAGGATCCAGTTCCCTGCATCCCCCACTGTTCTTAAAGCAAAAATGATCAGATTTTTCAAGTGTAAATAACAGTTCTAGTGAGACATCCCAGAAAAAAAGGGAAATAGCTCTTAGGTCCATTCTCCTCGGCCTCTTATCTTCCTCACCCTCCCAGTCCTACTGAACTTAGTACTTACCTTGAACTAGTCTTGTTGGTCCCACCAGTCATGCTGCTGGATGCCAAACTACAGCCGAGATCAAGTAGCTGTCCAGGCCTGGGTGTGTGGAGAAAACTCCTGCAGAGATCAAAGCTGATGTCATACAAACCTCATTGCCAGCCTGCACCCTGGCACCAAGCATTCCCCACTGGGTATATCCACCCTCTGCTGGATGCCTTTGAACTATTTGTGGAAGAAGCTCAGTCTATGTCCTCATTGCTGCTTAGAAAATTTCAGTCTCTATTATGAATCGGTTTTTAATTTCTTTGATTCTGGTCTTACTCTAGTTTTCTGTCTCCTAAAGGAGACATCATTTACCCTGACTGACCCTAATACTTACCTGGGGAAGAGCTTTCCATTGGCGGCCAGCAGTGTGGCTGGACAGGAACGGAAAGACAAAGAACATGTTAAAGTGAAAATGAAAATCATTGGAGTTGCTCCTCTGAACTTAAAACAGCCCTTCTATTCCCCTACACCACTGCTACAGGCTAGCTGGACCCCAAGAATTCTGTTCCTAGTGGGTCTTAAGATTATTTAGCATAGTTTAGAAGGGGGACAGATAAGGCAGAAGACACCTGACCTCTGAACTTTTAACCCATGACTGATGTCTAGGCAAGGAAGGACCCTCCAACCCCCATCCTGAGGTGGACAGTCATTCTGCTCTCAAGGCTCCTGTTCCTGACCGACCACAAGACTCTCTATAGGTCCAGGAGAAATGGTAGGTGGTTGGGCATCCCTGCTGTACTCAAGGCCCTTCTTCCTGCAGAACAATCTCTCTTAAACCCAGGACTCAGTCTTCTCCGGGCTTTCTATAGAGAAAACAGTCTTAAAGATGTGTGGGCCACAAATATTACATTGATTTTTATGTTATCTTCCCAGGAGCCAAAGGCAAGCTCCAGGGAGGGACCTTTAGGAGTCATGATAGGCTGGCGAGGAAGTGTGCCCGAGCATTCCCGCTGTCTGTTTTTGCATGAGAATAATGAGACCATTCTTTCTCTACAGAAAGAACCCCAGGGAGAGCCTGCTTCTTTCTGAAGTTTCCCCTTCCATACTTTCCTTAATTCATCCAATGTGTAGCTTCTTCCCTTGTCTCAACCTCAGAGAGCTGTGTCACTTACCCTCTGCTCCAAGGGTCAAGTCATCCTCAAAGCTGGCCCCATGGCTGTAGCACTCTGTCAAATAATCAGGTGAGGGTCATGTAAAATTAGTCTGGAACACACACACACGCACACACACACACACACACACACAAAGACACAATTGCATATTTGAACATCTACACAAATCCTTAGATTTGCACAACCACATATGACATTAGGCATCCACATGTTTCCAGAGCTACCCTGGGGAATTTCACTCATGTTTTGATTCAGAATCACACATACACTCACATATACTAACCCGTGTTTTATATCACACAGTCCCTTGCCAAATGGAAAACACATGAGGGTGTGCACCCTCACACACAGACACACACATATATAAATGCACACATTTTATAAAGCGCTTTTCCCATAGCAGTGGTCCTTGGCTGAGCACCACTAACAGAAGATAATTTTTGAGTATTGGTGAGCTTGTGGGCTCTGAGCTGGCACTTTCTTTTGGGCCTTCTGGACTCCCTTGTAACAACTAAAAGGTTTTGCAGACACTTTAGAGATATGCAAGCATTGTTATGTGTGTATACCCCCCCCCCCAACAGCTGTATTGCTCTTCAGGTAGAAGAGCAGAACAGAGTCCATACTTACCATTGTAGATGGATTGTCCTGCTTCTTCACAAAGCCCCTCTTCAGAGTCTCTAAAATCCAAAAATCATCTTACACGTTGAAATCACTACAGTTTTTATTGGACTTTTCCTGAATGATCTCCCACATATTCATATGATTTTCCAATGGGAGTCAGCAGTACTTAATTTGCTTTTCTTTTGGAGAAAGCTAAGACGGTGGTTACTTGATGGACAAATTTATAGAAGTGTCAATGAGGAGCTGGGATTGGAATGCACTATATTTTGATGGTACTGCCATTGTCCTGGTGACATTGTTTAAAGCCAGGTTTGGAATGATTCTTTGGTCTTTAGGTAAAATGTAAAATAGGGAATAAAGAAGAAAAACTACATGCATTTATAGAAGAGGGGTTTTGGTGCCATATTTTCCAAATCACAAATACAAATATCATTTTTTTTTCTTAAAGATTTTAGGAAATCACCTTATCTACCCACACCTCCTTTTTCTTGGAACCACCATCTTGCTGAGTATCATATCTTTCAGGAAACAGCAGAACTGCACCTTGCTTATTTTTAAGATTTTGAGATATGGTCTTATCAAACATTTACCATCTCTACCAGAAGAACAAACGGAAATCAGCATAAGTGGTAGTAAGAAACAACTCAGTTTTATAAACAAGGAAGGAATTTGCTCTCTTTCAAAACAGGTGATTGAAGTAATCTGTGAAAAAGCTTTGAACTGGGACTAGCACATCTGGTTCCAGACTTGGCCTCTTGTTGCTAGTGTGTTCTCAAATACTGTGTAAGGGCCTCGGATCTCCAGATTTTATCATGAGCTAAGTCCACTTCAGGCACTGATATGTAGTGAGATTTTTAGAGTTTGCTTTCCTGAAAGTTTTTAAAACGGCAGTTGTGCACGATGCTTTGAATGTAATCTCAAGTGGCGGCTAGAGAGGAAAAAGGTTCGAATGATGAGTTAGCAGGGAAAAAGACTGGAGCTGGCCCTAAACAAGCCTCCCCTTTTATCCATCTCCAGCAATTCAGATACCTCTCAGGCTTTTGGAGTATTACTTGACAGGATGTTTAACAACAGGCATGGGATTAATTAATCAAATCCGTAGATCAAGTGGCACTTACATTTTACAAGATAAATCATTACATATCTAGACAACTTTTGCTTGTACCTTCAATACTGGAAGGTATTGAAGCTTAAGCTAATTAAGAACAAGTAACTCTAATAGTACAACTAGAAGTACAAATATATACTTTTGTCCTTTCACATAATTACACAAAAATGTGTTGTAATGTAATACTACAAACGTGTGTATATATTAAAAAAATTCATAAACATTAATATTTACTATGAGTGCTAAAATGCTACGATAACTAATATAGTCATCTAATACTAGAATATTAGGTTTATATTGTATTTTATGCTTGTGTTATTGCTATACGCTAAAGGTTGAGAATCTTTTATCCAAAATGCTTTAGATCAGAATTTGGGTTTTTAAAATTTTAGAATATTTGCATATACATAATGAGATATCTTGGGGGATGGGGCCTAATTCTAAGCATGAAACTCATTTATGTTTTATATACACTCTGCACACATGGCCTGAAGGGAATTTTATTTGATAGTTTTAGTGTACTGTGTTTTGACTGTGACCTATCCCATAAGGTCAGATGTGGAATTTTCCACTAATGGTTTCATGTCAGCCCTCAAAACATTTCAGATTTTGAAGCATTTTGGATTTTAGGATTAGAGATGAAATTCCTAAGGCATACTATTACCAGAACTACAATTAAAACAGACTACTATCCCACTTCTAGGTTGTACCCAATGGAAATGACAGTGCATATTCTCTCTCTCTCTCTCTCTCTTTCACACACACACACACACACACACACACACACACACACACACACACATTCTAGTCATTAATAATCCAAAAAGGAAACCCCAGAATCTCTGCTTAGTGTAAAATGGAAAAACTTATAATGATAATTATGTAATTTAATACTACTGAAGGATCAAACAGAATGATCTACAGCCACACGTAAATGCATGGATAAACATCACAAATATAATGCTAAACAAAATAAACAGATAAAATAGTATATATTGCACATTCTATTACATAAAGTTTAAAAATTCTAAAACTTGTCTATAATATTATAAATCAAGATATTGATTACCCTGGTAGGCGGGGTAGTAAATAGAGGGAGACAGAAAAGGGTTTTTGGAGTGCTGATAATGGTCTTCTTCAGGTTGCGTTCCTTTTGTGAAAATTCACTGAGCTCTATACTTAATGCTCACTGATTTTCCATAAAGAATATTATACTTCAATATAATTTGTATTGAAATCAAACATGTGCTGGGTGCAGTGGTGCACAACTGTAATCCCAGTGGCTTTGGAGATGGAGGCAGGAGGATTGCAAGACTTGGTCTTAAAAAAAAAAAAAAAAAAAAAAAAAAAACCAGGACTGGGGATGTAGCTCAGTAGTAAAGCACTCCTGAGTTCAATCCTCAGTAGGCCCCAAAGCAAAGCAAAACAAAACATAAACAAACAAAAACTGATGATGTGTACACTTCAATAAAATTTGCTATTCAGTAGGCACAGTCTTTATTGGGTGCTCATCCTACAGTTCTCTTCTCTAGTCGTGCCCTTCTCTAGTTGCAGTCATTTTGTATTCTCTTTTTGGGGACCGGCTCAAGACCAGGCTTGGGGCAGTGGGCTTTCCTGTGTGTGTGGTGGTGGGATTCTACCACAGAGTATGAACATGAGCTGCATCTATTGATGCCTTCTTACTGAGCATGATGATTTGAAACTTCATGCCTACACCCAGGTCCCACACATTCATAAGTCATTGTGTAGACGAGAAAATCAATGACTGGGGACTAGATCCATAGCTGCTCCCCTCTTCTCATTCTTGTGTTGAAAGGTCCCTTAGCATCATTTCAACTGTGAATTAGAGGAGCCAAGGTACTGTTCTTCCTGTAGGTCCAATTCATAAACAAATAGTTGTGTGTGGAATCGGATTGTGAGAAGAAGCATGTGGCTATTTTGAGCCCCTTCCAGCAGTTTACATAGATGTCTGCCTGCAGAGATTTAAGTCGAAGCCCTCATGATGATTTCTGGGCTCTGAACTCTTACTCCTGATGATTCATGAGCAAGATTTTTGTGTCCCAGAAAATTCTTTAACAGTGTAAGGGGAGAAAGAAAACAGGAGAGCCATGATTTGTAAAGATGTGCATGTTCTAATCCTGTAGCAGAAAGGAGTGCCACTAGATTTCGGTTGCACTGAGAGACTGACACTAAATTGTCCAAGAAGGTAGTGGATTTTCTTAGAGAACTTGGAGAAAAGAAAGCCTTCTTGCTATCAGAGGATATTTGGTATTGAAAATGGAAAGAAAATGGAAACTTTTGGTCTTGGAATCAAATTTGCAAAGTGCCTCCAGGGCAACCTTGTGGACAGATAAATACTGAATGTAGGTACCTGGTGCATCTGTGACCCTGGCTGCCTAAGAATTGAAGACCGCAGCACCTCAGAATGTCATGCTTAGAGTGCGCTTTTCCTGTCTTCTTCCTATCCACTTACCAAAGGCCAAGTGTTCTCTCACCATCATCAATCATTCTCATCATTATTATCCTTCAATTTCTTTAATTTCCCCATTACAACTAAAAAGTGCAATCATGCACTTCCTATTTCTCAGAACAAGAATATGTTCTGAGAAATATGCCATTAGATGATATCATCAGTGTGCAGACATCATACAGTGTACTTACACAACCCAGATCAGCTATGATGTCACTTGGTGATAGAATCTTAGGGGACTACTGTTGTACATGCAGTTTGTCACTAACTAAAGTGTCAATAAGAGGTGCATGACTCTATTACATATGTACTAAAGAGAATTAGAAAATAAGAAAATTGGAAATGTTTTCTAAATCTAACAAATCCCCTTCCAGAGACAAATGTGAGAATGCCATCAATAGATTTATGGCCTTTTTGAGTTTAAATATTGAAAGTTTTTCAAAACATACAAAAGAACTATGACAGGTAACCCTGTGCCTACCACCTGGCTTTCACATTTGAACCATATGCCATATATTAGCTTCAGGAAGAAATATAATGTTAAGTAATCAATAACAGAATCTTAAATAAATAAAAAATAATAAAATATTAAAGGTTTAACTAAAGTCTCATTGATTATCATTGTATCTACTCTTTCCCTTCCTAGTGGTAACCACTTTCCAGTAGTTGGTGTATATCATTTCTGGTCATACTTTTTCCTAATACATAGAGGTAGATAGAAAGATAGATAGATCAGTAGGCCAATAGATAGATTTTGTGAAATTACAAGTAAGTGTAAAGATCCTTTTAAATCAGACCATTTGTACACCATTCTAGAGTACAAAGCATGTACCTATATATCATCTCATTTAAACCTCACACTTTATTATTTGACACATTATTCAAGTGTTATACTTTATAGGGAAGGAATCTACCATGGAATTTCATTCATTTGCTTACTCTTTGCTACACAGGTAGTAGCACAAGAATTGGGTTTGACTCTTGGAGGCTTTTCACTTACCAGATCATCTTTTTTTAAGTTTTGGATGAGAGTTTATCTTTGTAGAACATAGATGGGTAAATATTATTTCTTGAGCTTACAATTTTGTATTTCTGTGAATTTTTTCATTTCAACTAGAATGTAGTATATTTGAAATTAAGGAGCATATTTAAAAATACGTGGCACCTTGTCAGACAATTGGACATTTACCAAATACACACATAAATTGATAAGACTCAAGAGTAGTTAATGAGATAAAGACATTAGCTGAGCCAAGGATTTCTCCTGTTCACACCTGTACAGCACTTTAAAACCCAGTAATCTGCAAAACATTCCTATTATCATCATCCTTTATCTTCCATTATGTTGAGGATGACTAGTTGGCTTTGAAGTCAATGAACTGTGAGTAAAATTAGGATAACAAGGACAACACATTTTATAAACTATAAAAACAAGCACAAAATAAATCCTCCTTACATTGCCTTCTAGGGCAGAGTTCTCAATCACTAGGGACTAGACCCATAGCTGCTCCCCTCTTCTCATTCTTGTGTTGAAAGGTCCCTTAGTATCATTTCAACTGTGAATTAGAGGAGTCAAGGTACTGTTCTTCCTGTAGGTCCAATTCATAAACAAATAGTTGTGCGTGGAATCGGATTGTGAGAAGAAGCACGTGGCTATTTTTAGTCAACCTTGGATTATTTGGTGCTATTTGTTTCCTACTGAATAAAGAGTGGGTTATTGATGTCATTAATAGATGAATTTAGATTAAAGTCTATATAAAGCTTGAGACATTCCTGCCTTCCTGGAGGGAGAATAAGGATGTGCAGGAGCTAATACATTCTGAGAATTCTTTCTCACAAAAGCGATCAGGCTTAAGTAGGTCACTAGCTTCGGCTTTGTGTCTGGGTAGATTGAACCTAAGACGGTAGAGGCTGAAAGAGTGTGGGTTTCCTACTCGAATGTTTCTGAGCAAAGAGATGGCATACTTTGCTTTGAAAGGCCTGAACTCTTCACTGCTTTGGATGACAGTGGTTACCCTGAGCCCTCCTCCTGATCTATAGCCGAGACAGAACAATGGCGCACTGATCCTCTTTCTAACTCCTGTTTTGTCACACAGTGTGGGACTCCAGTCTGAAAGGGGAAGCAGTGGAGTGGGAGTCTGGAACTCAGCCTCACCATGTCCCATAGATACCCATTTCTGCCTATTCTTTAGTTCACATCCACCTGAATTCCCAAGCCTTCAGCCTCACTCCAGGGTTGCATTTGCTTCCCATCCTGGATTAGCAGCTGATGCCAAATCCTTTCAACACCCTGTCAATCACTGTCAACCTCATCACCTCAGGTCTGGTTCAAACCCTTTGGCCTCTCCTGAGTTCCTGAGGAGCATGCCCATTAACATAGCCGACCCCCAACCATATCCTGGGCCACGGTTTGTCCAGCACTCACCCGCAGTCCTGCAGCCAGTCTTCAATCTTATGGATTGGATTCCCTAGAAAAGTCACACATCACATCATTGTGAGGCTTGAAGGGAACCAGACCTCTTCCCTGCAACTCAACCCATTCCACAGGTTTATCCTCATTTAAGCCACATCACGATTCATTCATTTTTTCCCCATAAAACTTTCCTTTATGATATGAGAGGATACCCTTAAAGGAAGGTAGTGATTATGTCTTCTCTCTCTGGTTCTGTTATCCCTTCACCCCTGGGACCTGGGAAATGCCCAAGAGGTCAGGGAACAGGGATGGCTTCTTTTTCAAAAGATGTGCTTTTTATTTCCTACCAAATAAGCAAGAATAGGTTTATTTATATCAGAAGTTTTGTTTCCTCTGTGTGGTCTCATCTGAACCTCCAAGAAGCTCTGAGAGGCATGTAGGAAAGAAACTACTGTTTCAACTGGATCAGCACGTCTCAGGTAAGTGACTCAAAGGTCATACAGCTTGTTAGTGACAGAGTTGCAGTCAAGAGTCCACGCACAGCTTGAGCATAGTCTGTTACATAGACAAAGTCAAAACCTCCCAAAGCCTTCATTCACAGACTACCCCTAACCTCTGCTTCCCACAGAAGCTTCTCAGGATGATGCAGAATGTGCCCCTTTCTAATCTTATGACTGCCTCTTTCTTGCATAATTTATATCTTGTATTTCTTTATGCCCTTTCCCTTAAACTCATTTAGATCTGTTCAAAGGAGCCTCTCTGAGGTCCTAGTCTAAACAAAGGGGCCATGCCTCCTGTCTGTGGACCTGAGTCACCTTCTCCCTACCACCAGACTATGTGGGAGTCTGTGTGATGTCTAACTGCCTCTTACCTTCCTGGAAAACATCATCCAGGCTGGAAGGCTCAGGATCTGGGACATCCTGCAGGGCGGCTGCTGCTTCTTCTTCCAGGACCTGGGTCTGCCAGTTTCGGCTCTGACGGAGCCAGGCCCGCCGTTTCTCCCAGGACGTGGGGCTCAGGACAGAGGCCTCCATGGCCCAGGCTCACACTTCAGGGCCCTCTCAGCACGGTATTGCTTTCCTGAGGGTAGAAATAGCGATGTTTCTCATCTGTCCAGAAACCACTCCTTCCCATCTCCACAGGGAGGAGCTTGATCTCTGCCCATGCAGGGGGAGGGAGGAGATGCCTTGCTCATCTTCTACCCCATGCAAAAAAGAAATTCTCTGTCACATCTAAACACCAGAGCAAGCCTTTGAAATCAGTAAGTCCAAAAGCTCCAAACATCACAGGATTTAAGGGACATTGAGAAGGCTCTTCTGACTTCAAGTATTTGTATTTTTATGGTAACTGAAATGGATATTAAAGAACAGTCTTCTTTAATCCTCAAGGATTTTGTCTCCCAGAATCTTCCATTGACACCAAAATATCTTTACATTTACAATTCATGAAATTCTCTTAATTCTATCCTCATCCAGATATATAAAAAAATTTCGGTTTTCAGAAGTCAAACAGCTTTTCTAAGGTCCCAACAGCCCGGATGTCACCCCACCTACAGTAATTCTGGATTTTTTTTGTTGGTTTCTCTTGATCTGTTTTGCTTCCTTTTGATACATTAGGGGTCCACATAGGATTTTTCTCAGGAAAATCAAAGCTGTGATAGAAACAAGGAGATTCTGCTTTAAAGCAATTAGCAGATCGCACCTTTGAAATAATTACTTTCTGATTTGTCAACTTGTGTTTCTGCATAACTGTGGGTTACTTACCCAGTTTATCAGTGCAATAATTGATTCAAATGCATTGATTTCATTTAACATTACCTAATCAACACCTCTGTATTCTTCTAAAAAATACATAATGATGGCTCTAGGCACAGATTCAAAGAGGAAGAAAGACAGGCAGAATCATTCAATTGTCCAGATAGGCTGAGAGAGGCTGCTCTGTCCTCTGTCTCTTCCAGGCCAGCCCCACTAGTGTCCCTCCTCAGCGAGGAAGTAGATGTGGGACCAGGGCTCTCTGTCTTGCCTCCATTTCCTTGAAAGCTGCCATGAACTATTTTATCTTCAGAGCTACACTTTTAATTGTTGGAGTCAGGAAAAAGAAAAAGAAAAAAAGAAAGAAGAGTGACAGTTTCCAGAGACTTCTGTTCTTTCAAGACTTAAAAACAAAATCATTAGTGAGACAGTCAATGATTTAGGAACTAAAATAGCTATTTTTGAAGAGAACATCCTGAACATAAAATGTATTCCTGGGGCAATAAAATTGTTTTAGATGCCTCTGCTTGCTGCAGACAAAATATATCCAGAGAAAAATAATACAGACTGACGGTTGTCTGATCCAGATTCTTTTGTGTCAGGTCCAGTCCAAGGCATTTTTCCCCCCAGGGGAGACAGCAGTTAGCACCATGAAGCTTTGTGTTTACTCTGGGCAACTGGTCCTTTGTGCCTTTTAGGGAAAATTAAATCATTGAATTAAGCTTGTGTCAGAGGGAAGCCACCTGGTGGGTAGCAGACAGGACTTGCTGTCCTTGGGCGATAAAGAAAGGATGAAGCTGCCAACAGAAAGAACTTAACAAGAGAGTCTGAAAAACCTTGATCACGGTGCATTTTCCTAGTCCTAACCTCCAAAATATTTAATAGGTTGGCTCCAGCCAGCCCAGAGAAGAAAATATCAAAGACTGACTTGCCTATTGTCCTTAATCCCTGCAAGAAGTGGACGTCACGTGATCATAGGGACTTTTCAGTGCATGAGAAGAACATTTTTGGTGCTTAGAAGAACTTAAAAGGAAGGCTGGAGGACAGGAAGGAAAAATGGAAAGAAGGAGAGGAAGAGAGGGAGGGCAGGGTAGCTGACTTCCACACTCTGCCAATCACTAATGGCAAAACCTTGGAAAATTCAATCCTTTTCTCTGGTCTTGGTCTATCAATGAGGATATTATGGCTTTAAGATTTGCTGTCTCTACTACTATAAACTTCTGGATGTCTCATGTTAGAGCAAAATCCCCATAATGCCTAGTGTGGTGCTGGCATCTCGCTGAGATGATAGATAGAAGGCTTCAGCATCCTCTGTGATATGAATCTATTTTATATTCCTCTAAGATGTCTGAAACTGCCTCACAGTCATACAGGTGAATTTCTTCTCCAATTCCTTTAAGTCCCCAATTTTCTTGTCCCCTTCCTTCTTCCTCTCCCTCCCTCAGTCTTGGCCACACTCTCTCTGCAAATCCCACCTCTTAACTGACTTCCCCCAGGAAGCCAAGCTGGGCTTTCCCCAACCTACCCTGTCACCAAGGCCCTTTCCTTCTTAGCCTTTTCTTCTTAGTTATCACCACTAATATACTTTATATATTTATTGATTGATTGTTTACCCTTCAGATTAGAATATGAGCTCCAAGAGGACAGAGATATTTGTTTAGATTGCTCACTGCTGTGTTCTAATGCCTACACAGAATCTTATACATAGTAGTTGTTTAATAAATACTAAATGAGTGTTTAGTAGTTGAGCATTCTCCATGGGAACTCAATGCTTTCTAGAGACATCCCAGACACATGCAGCTTCAAAACTGTGACAATAAGATTTCACTATGTGCTTACCAAGAATATTAAAAAAATTGGGGGCTTAAAATTGAAGAGAAAAGGAAAGGCTCTTTTATAACTTGTTTTTGCCCTAGAAATTCCTATAATTGAGGACAGAAGTTGTATTTGCATGCCTATTCCTATTTGCATGCCTATTCCTATTTGCTATCTGTCTTTATGGCCTATATATAGTAGTTTTTTTTATGTAAAGACCTAAGATAAAATGCTTATGGAAACAGAATCCTTAATGCTCAAGGGGAGTTCCAGACAAAGACTTAGGAATAAATGGCAACAAACAGACCAAGAGAGGTTGCATGCTCTATGGCCCACTGAGAAGGACCACCAAATTCCAGGCAATTCTGGTGAGAAGGGAATAATTTGTTCACTTGAAAGGGAAACAGTGGTCTTGGGTGTGAGAGAAAAGATGCAGGGTCTTCACAACTGTGATGCACTGGACATGGTGTGGGGAACTAAATTAATTTCCCCCAATCTTTGGCACCCTTGGATTGTAGACAACTACAAATACTATAAGAGCAGCCGTGTTAGGAGGCAGGGGCAAGCAGAACTGTCTTGTTTATGGTAACAGGAGGAAGCTATACTGCTGGGAGATATGAAACTGGACATTCTTTGCGGAAATCTGGAGGAAGTGACCAATGGTCATCAGAAAAGCACATCACTACTGTTGTAGAGAATTGAAAGACAGATACACTTAGATGTCAAAATAGGAGTTTTGAAGTCCTTGGGGCCCCTTGCAATATGGAGAAGGGCACAGACACACTTCCTCCAAATAAGCTAATCAAAAGCACATTCCTATAACACAATGTAAAGTGAAAAGAGCACTGGATGCCAGCATTGATGAATTTATTTTCACACATCCCAGTTGAGTTTGAAGTATTTAAGGGAATAGTATCTATAAAAATGCATTTATATACTTTTCCCATTGAAACATAGAAAATGATCCAGTGGTCTCTGGAGTTACTTCCCACTTTACAAATCTCCTTTTAAATGAACACTGAGTTGTGGGGATCCCAGTCTTGCAGATTTCACTGACCCAGGGAACTGATGGGCCTGACAAGGGAGGCCCAGCTGGACTCCAGAGGACTGAGTTTCAGTCAGGGGTTGCTCACCAACGCCCAGCACTTCTTGGATTTTCTGCTTCATTGTTTCAGCTTACACAGTGCCATTCACCTTCTATTTCCCTCTTAAAGGCCAACTTAAAACATCTTTCTCTGATCAACCTCTAGCAACTGGCATGCATGCCATACTGTGTTATACTCGACATGACAGCAAGGGGCTACCTTTCTTGTCATTATGTCCCACTCTTTCTCATCTCTCCCCAATCCCTACCTCTTGACATAGGAGTGCTTTTTCAGTGGGCGTGGCTCAGCCATTGCTATAGGGACAGAGAAGCAAGGATCAGGTTGGTGTTAGAAAATGATCCTCAGCTGGTGTGTATCATAGGACAGGTGCTCCTGATTTTCCTCCTGGTCTCAGATCCTATGTATACCTGCTGCCTCCCTCATAGTGAAGAAGAGAGAGGCTTGGGCATGGTCTTCCCAGTCCTTGGTTGGTACAACATAAAGATCCCTCAAGTCTAATGAAATGTATAAAGTTTAAGCTAACAAATTATTCTATCTTCAAAAACGAGTTTCCATTTATTTTGATTATTCTAAGAATAGTCAAAATTCCTTTGAAGGTGAAATCTATCACCTTCTTGGTTCTGGATTATATTATATTTTTGTATTTAACCTCCTCTATGAGGGTAGAAGTCTGAAGCCCGCAGGTATCTTTTCTCCCACTTTCCCACTAACCCAAGAAGCCTCACCCTGGGATTCATTACTTCTTGCATGAATTACTCTAAGCCTTATCCTTTCCCTCTGCTATCATGTTCTGCATTTGTCCTCTACACTTCCCGATTTCTCTAGAGATTTGTTCCCTGAAACCTTTTCCACAATCTGTTTATAGAGTTCTGCAATCTGACTACAACCAACTAGGGGAAGAGAGAATTCTCCCTGTTCTGGGCGTGCTATAGTGAAAGTGGAAATTGTAGCACTCAGAATGGAGGCAAGACAAGAGAAATCACCTCTAGTGGTTTGAGATTTGGGAACTGTGTAAGAGCTGTGAACTTCCAACAAAGGATCATCATCAGAAGCAGAAACCGCAGCAGCAGCAGAAGCAGACCTTTAGCAGTATGTCACTATTGCTGAACTGAGGACACCATCTGACTTTCAGTTTCTATTCATTGACATGCAACAGTCAAGGCAATGGGGACTCACAATAGCTGAAATGTCTAATATTTATCTGTCCTATAAACTACTTCACTTGATCTTGACAAACACTTTAGGGCTAATCATCATTACCTGCAGCTCAGAAGGAGACCTATCTTGTCCAAGGTCACATATTTAGGAGGAGCTTGTAGAGCTGAGATTTAGACTCAAGTTGACCTGATTCCGTGCTGTACACAGTCTTTCCACTAATTATAGAATAAGAAAATAGCCTAATGTCACCATCCAAGTGTCAGTGGTGGATGTAATCAGGGATAAAGGAAAGGAGAAACTGTTTTAGTAAATTCTGTATTTTACATGGCTGTGTAAACTCTCCATCTTATAGTCTCGTATGGAAGAGGCAACATAAACCCAATGTAATTTGTACTTGACTTTGTGATAATCTTTAGCGAAGTAAGTATTACTTGCTTTGTTTGTGTTATTCGTATAATTTTCCCTCTTGACTCCTACTAGAGATTATGAAGCAGTTTTTATCCTTTCTGAGGCTTATAAAGCAGTTTTTTTTTATTTTTGCAAGGACCTAGTTAGGTTCCACTTGCAAGGAGAAATTCTAGAATTCTCTATTGCTTTCAGTTTTTTTTTTTCCTGAGCAATATCCCTAGTCCTTTTTATTTTTTATTTGAGAAAGGGTTTTGCTGAGTCGCTTAGGGCCTCATTAAGTTTTTGAACTTGTGATCCTCCTGTCTCAGCCTCCCATGTTGCTGGGATTGCAGGTATGTACCCAGCTGCTTTCTGGTTGTTGTGGCAGTCAGATCATTTAACAATGGTCATGTGGTGGCACTGAACAATCAGAGTTGATAACTGTCACAGTCCTGTAGGTGGGCCAAGTAAGTGACTGGCTGATGTGGCACTGAATTTTGGGAACTAGGCTGGGAAATCTTTTGGGAAGAAAGGAGATAACTGAGTTGATGAGCACTCAGAAGTCTTGGAGCAATGGGTATTTATCATAATTTGCTATGGACACATTTAATATTTCAATATGCATGGACCTACCTATTTGCATCTGCCAAATATCAGCTCTGCTGATGGGTGCTTCAAAATGGGGCTTTTGTGGGGGCGCAGTAAGAATAGTCAATGCTGCTTTTTCTTTAAAGTTCAGAGTTTTATTTAGAAACTCATAAGAAGAAAAACTGTAGAAAGAACTTGGATCTTGGAATCGAAGTAAAGTAGGGATTAAAGTTCTGTCTATTGGGGGACCAATATATAAACTTTAGGGGTGCACACTTAAATCTTATCCAAACCATAACATTCATGAGGTTTATTCTGGTACACAATTAAGTTCTCTAGAAATGGTTCGATTCTTTGGGCTTTAGATCTTAAGGTTTTCTGGGAAGGACTAGAACTGCATTTATTCTAGAGCTAAGTCTGCTTTTCTTTTAAGATGTGGTGGTTAATCCTGTCCAGGCTACTCCATCTTTGGCTAGAGTGGAAGTCAGATGTTTGAAAACATGTGGTTTTAAACTGCCATGAGGTGAGCAGTTTTCCTTCTCCATGTGTTCCCTGCCATCATATACTCCCCCATCACAGGCCCAAAGGCAACTGAAGGATTTCAAAAGCCTGGTGAAAGTAACATGATGCTTGAATGGTGAGTGGGAGAATTGGAAAAGCAGCCATTTCTGGAAACTTCTGATGTCCTGCACGACGCCTGACTATCACAGATCCAGACAGAATGCCTGGGCTCCACCAGAGACCCTGTGCTGCAGCCCTTTCTCCTAAACAGATCTGAAACTTCTGCAAGCGGGCATCTAAATCAGCTTCTGTTGAAATGAGTACAGGTCGGCTCTGAGGCAGCTCTGTCCAGGGCTACAGTAAAAAGATAGTGATCACCTTTTACCCCACAAATTAAATATCTATTCTAAAATGTGCTGATTTAACCATGTAACAATGGTTATGGATTGAACTGTCTCCCCCCACCCCATGATATTTTTAAGTCCTAAATCCTGGCACCTGAAATAGGGTCATAGCCATTGGGTGAGGTTATACTGGAGTAGAGTTTGTCCTTATAAAGAAAGAAGAGAGTCAGCACAGAGGGAAGATGACTTGAAATGATGGTGACTGAGATCACTGTATGCTGCCATAAGCCATGGTCCCTGGAGCTACCAGAAACTGGAAGAAGATGAGGAAGCCAGCAGAGAAACCCTGATGGGAATGTGCAATGGGGAGACGTGTTTGCATAGAAGTAAAACAAACCCTGTAAGCAGCCAAAAAAAAAAAAAAAAAAAGTTCTGTCTACTTACACAAATTTTCCTTGATAAAATTATTAGTTCCCTCTATACCTAAGATTTTCATACATTAAACCGATAATGTGCCAATTTCTTTCTTTTTTTTTTCTTTTTGGTTATTGGAGGGTAAAATCAGGCAATGTATAATAATGATAGCTATGATTATTTTTAATCTGCCTTCATCTAAGACAGTCACTAAGTTGGGACATTTTTAGCGATAAGGAAAGAAGGAAGCGGGAGAGATGAGCAGTTAAGTGTATCTAATCCAGAAGGCTAAAGAGGGGTGTTGCTGGCAGGCAGAGAGGAACAATGAACAGGGAAAAACCCCTTGTTCTTATCTAATGCCAAAGGGATGGGAGGGATCATCTGACTTTGCTTGCTTGTTTTTGGTACAGGAAACTGGAGAGAGACAGAGACAGAGACAGACAGAAGACTTATCTGGAGTCACAAAGGTAAATGGTTGTAAGTAGGATTCAAACTCACAGGTTCTGTGGCCCAGATGTGTGCACTTTCCCTTGACAACCTTCCTTGTGCCATTCTTGGTCCTAAAGGCCCAGGCCTAGCGGGGCCTCCAGTGCTTTGGGCCTCTGCCCAGGGACCTGGATGGTGTAGGCCTCCCTCCTCCCCTGACTGCATTCTATCAATGCCCCAAGCAGAGCCCACGAATTGGCCCTGAGAGCGAGAACACGCGTAGGAAGAGAGAAAAAGGAAGTGGAGTTTCCATAATGGCCAGAGACCTTCCGCATCCACAGCGGAGACGCACTTCCCTACTGTAAAGGGCTGTGGGGAATTCCAGAACGGCGGACAGTTCCATCTGTGGTCAGGACGATCTCCGCCTCCAGCCAGGTTGGCTGTCCCCAGCCTCCATGCCCCCAATCTGCAACAGGCTCTCACACCCTTTCATAGATGAGAAACACCTTCTTGGCTTCTAACCCTCTTCCGTGTCACTTTAATTTGAAAGATCATCAGAACAAAACTTACCTGAGTAGAGCACTTGAGTGTTCCGAGACTTCTGGGGTCTAAAGGAGCGCTTTAGTCTAATTCAGGGAAAAAGAAGGAGGTTATTTGGTAAAGAGCAACCAGAACAATGCCAACTAAGCAATGCAACTAATTTCCCTCCTTCCCACAAATTATTTTAGCTGAATAAATACCGAAGAAAGACCATCAAAGACCTCTTTTTCTCTCCTTCCTGTTCTTCCTTATTTCCACTTTCAGAATGTGGGTGAGTTTTATGGAAGGGTTACAAACTACTACAGGAAATATTAAAGCTCTGTATTTGTGAAAAGTAATCCTGTACTTTCATTGAGAAAGACACCATTCTTTTTTTTTTTTTTTTTTTCCATCTGGATGGGCTAAAAAAGACTCCCAGAAGAAGACCCAGTGTTTCATCTGGCCTGGTTTTCAGAGGGTTTGGTGGAGAGAAGATAGGAAGAAGAAGAAGCAGATTTCTTGATGGTTGAATTAGGTCTGTGAATTTATATCATTAATCTGGCCTCATCTTCTTGGTGATGAAACTCTTTTTCTCAGGTATTCAGTTTTATTTCTTTCCCCGCCTTCATAGGATACATGCTCTTCTTTTCAGCCCTTGGCTTGTTTGCTTGAACTTTATTCTCAACCCAAATCTGTGTTCCAGCCCTTCTGCATTAGGCCCATGCAGGGTGGGGCAGGGCGCTGTGGAACTGGGTTAGCCGCTTTGGCCTTGTCTCAGGTGGAAAACAGAACAGCTGTCAGTTTTCAAGTGGAAATGCGTATTTGATCTTTTCCCCCCTTTACTGTAGCCTAGAGTGAAGCTTGTGGTTGTGACACAGGCGGAGACCAAACCTCTTCTGCGTAGTTTATTAGAATCTGAATCATTAACCTTGAACTGAAAATGACTGTTGGGTCTCTGTGGCCACAGATTATGCCTAATCTCAGGATTCGATCTTAACTGCCAGAGGATCAAAGGAGTCATGAGAATGTGTTATTATTATGGTTATAAATAGTCTCTATACCTCCTGGGGTGCCTGTGAATAAGAAATCACGCGTTAGACCCCACTCTTTCCCTTTGGTTATATCTTCAGTTTGTGATCTCTCTTAAGGTTCTCAGTAGAGACAGACAATAAGCCCGGTTTCCTCCTTCCCACTAACGCTTCATGTTATGGGAGAAACCAGATCTGTGGCTCTAACCACCCAGGCTGAACAACTGGTGACCCTGAAGCTTGGACACACTTCATAAGCCACCAACCTGCGGCGGCCGATCCTAGGCCCTGGGCTGAATTGTTTAGGAATTGTTGCCCCTCTACCTGGGATATTTGTGGTAGACAATCACGAGTGCTTTTCAGGACATCTCTTCTAAACCCTCATCATCCTATCAAACTGCTTCTATGAGACTCTTTTATCTTGACCATGCTCTGCCCTGAGACCCACCTCTTCTTTTTCACCCACTGGTGAGCTGGGTGGCACTGTAGGGTGTGGGAAAACCCCAGTGTAGAGGATCTTTCCACTTCTCCACCCTACCCAAATGTCATGTAGGTGGTGACGCCCTCAGCCTGGCTTCCACTGAGACAGGTGGTATTGAAGGTCACCCCCACCCCCCACCCCAGCATTATGGAGGTCATTGAGAGACCAACATATCCATTTCTGAGATGTGGAGTCTGTCAACAAATCCAAACAGGACATGAACTCTCTTGAGCACCCAGTTCATTTGGCCTGGCGTCGTCCGCCTGTGTAAGTCCTGCTGGTGTATCTTGCTGAAGTTTACCCCGCAGCACCTTTCTTCTGCAGCTTCTGAAGAGGTCTTGCCCGTAGAAGGTCGAGTTCAGTCAGGCCGGGTGTGCCCAATAGCTGGAGTTATGGACACCAGAACAGGACCTTCAGTGAGACTGGGAGATGTCTCCTGGGGAACTTTTCAAATTTGGAATTAGACTGAAATAACCACAAAAGTAAATTCAGCAAGAGGCAGAGAGGAACTCAGGTGAGAAAGATGAAAAATTCTCAAATACTAACTCAAGCCATCAAAGAAACCCATGTGTTGTGACCCTAGATGATTAACCTCTCTGGTAACAGGGAAGAGGGGGATATAAGTGACAGGATCTCCTTGATCCTAGAGCATGATGATAAAGTTTGCAGGTTTAAAGCCAGGGAGGTGGGAGATTTTTTCCCTGATTTTCCCTTTTCTTGGCAGCTTGATTTTTCTCTGACCTGTTTCAATCTCCTGCTATCATCCTAGTTTAGTGCACCTTAAAATGGAGGTTAATGCTGTACTTACCCCCTCTGCTAGTAGAGAGTCGATTTTGAGGCAAAGCAGTTCTCCCCAGGTGTGGGGACATAGGTGAGGTCCGCAAAGGAGTCTCATGTTGTAGACTGCTTTCTCTCTATTCTCATTCAACTGCTGCTGCCCGCTCAAAAGGGGAAGCGGAAATGAGAGAGCACAACTACATAGTATCGCACAGTCCCCGCCTCCTACCCCAGCCACATCCTTTGCTTTGGCTCAAGAGACTGAAGAGCAAAACATCTGTAGTCCTTGGGCTCATAGGGAGCCCTTCCTCTCAGAGAGCTGCCTGGCTCTCCCCAAGGCCATGCAAAGTCCTTTCCTGTTGGAAAAAAGGCACAGTCCATGGAGAGATGTGAGCTTGAACCCCTGGCTGTCCGTATCAGGAGAGGTGTCTAAAAGGAGAACTTTCTCAAAAATTGTCTGGGACAGGATGCTTACTGCTATAGCTGGGCCAAAGCCTATCTGTTTTTGCCACTCTTTAAAAAAATTCCCCAGAAGCTTGTTTTCGAATTCTGTGTACCATTAAAAGATACTTTTTCTGTGCTAATTTGTTAACACTTTGTTTTCATGTTTAAACCACTTGGAAGTTTTGCTTTTTTTTTTAAGTAAATGACTACTTTCCTAAGGAATGTTGGAAGCTGAATTTTGAAAATTGCACCCTAGAGATGTCTTCAGTTCTTAACTTTCAGTTCCAGGAAGCCTAATTCATCTCCAAAAGGTTTCTCCCATCCTTACTTTCACCCTTGGGTGGCTCAGTGTTGTCATCCAGGGCTCCCCCACCTCTCCAGTGATTCCAGATGTGCCTTCCTCTTTTTCCTCTTTGTTGGTTTGATAGCTCTTATCTCTTTCCTGCCTTTATTCCATTACTTTCTTTGCATTATTTGTATACAAATATTTATTATGTATTAGACAAGGCACTCCTTTAATATGCTAAATGGGGCTGCTTTTCTCTTTTCATTCTTATCTTTCTTTTTCATAGTTGGATCTCTTTTTACCTTGTCCCCAAATCCCATTTCTAATCACCAATAGGACAACATTGTTGAATATCCACAGAATAGCTATAAAATGGGGGAAAGAAGTCTAAATAAAATTTCTGCTCAGCAGATTAAGTATTATAGCTATTATTTTCTGAAGTATAATGTAGGAAAATGAAAATTATATTCTGTTTCTTTTTCTCCCTCAAACTCTCACCTATCCTCTGACCACATTCCTTTATACATAGGGATGAAAATGTCTAAAAAATTTTCTAGTATATAGTAGATGTTAAATAAATACAAACCTGACATTCTCTGGTTCTCTTTTTACTATTTTTTTTCTGTAAAAATTAACTGTTAAAAACTAGGCTAATGGAACTTTTAAAATTCTTTTTAACCTTAAGTTTCTAGAATTCAATATTATTATTGTTGTATTTTGTACCTGGGGTTGAACCACTGAGCCACATCCCAGCCCTATATTTTGGGGAGGGTACCAGGGATTGAACTCAGGGGCACTCTACCACTGAGCCACATTTCAAGCCCTATATTTGTATTTTATTTAGAGACAGGGTCTCCCTGAGTGCTTAGCTGAGGTTGTCTTTGAACTCAACCATCCTGTCTCAGCCACCTGAGCAGTTGGGATTATAGGCATGTGCCACGGGGCCAACCCTAGGCCTCTTTTATTTACATTTTATTTAGAGACAGGGACTTGTTGAGTTGCTTAGGGTCTTGCTAATATGAGGCGGCTGGCTTTGAACTTGCCTTCCTCCTGCTTCAGCCTCTTGAGCTGCTGGGATTACAGGCATGAGCCACTGTGCCTGGCTCAATGTTATTTTCTTTTAATGGTTGTTTTGATAGGTTTTGGACATGGAGAGTGTGACCACCTCCCTGGGTGGGAGGATGGAACTACGTGAAGGAATTTTCATTTTCATAGTGATGGAAAGCTGATACTGGTATTTAATGCCTGGAGACAAAAGATGCTGTCTTTTAAAGCATGGGATCATATAGCACAAGGAATAGTTGTCCTGACCAAAATGTCAACATTTTGTCAACACTGATAATTTTATGGTTAGGAGAACAGGCTTTGGAATCAGACTGGCTCTGAGTGGTTCTTTAATCCTGGACACATAATATCTCCAAGTCTCAGTGTTCCTGGCTGCGAAATGGGGAAGGTTAACCTAAATGAGTAGTTGCAAGGCTATAGGAATAAAGGAATATATACTTCTTAGTTCAGTCCTGTTTCAAAGAAAATGTTCAACAAATCACAGCTATTTTTTAAGACTCCTGGAATATAAATAAATAAGATATATATATATATATATATATATATATATATATATATATATCCCTATCCATTTTTAATTTTGAGACAGAGTCTTACCAAATTGCCTAGGCTGGCCTCAAAGTTGCTATCCTCCCACCTCAGCCCCAGCTCTGACTAGCTGGGATTGATTAATCCCAGCTGAAATATGTTTTTCAATTTTTCCAGCATGCTGTGTATATTATATTATATTTTACAAGCAATGTTGAGATATTTTGTTAATAAAAAATAAAATTGTAGGGCTGGGGATGTAGCTCAGTGATAGAGTGCTTGCCTCACACCTGAGAGGTATTGGGTTCCATCCTCAGCACCACATAAAAGTAAATAAATAAAGATATTGTGTCCATCTACAACTAAAAAAAATTAAATAAATAAAATTGTTATTTATGATTTTTTTTTAAAAAAGAAGCATCTTCTTCTGTAAGTAGTTGCTATAACACAAGGATGGAGAATATGGTTCTGAGGTAGAGACGAAGGCCTAGGGTATTCCTCTGTTTTGTTTTTCTTCTTCCATTGTGTAAGCTCTCTTTCTCATTTCCTTTTCCTCCATCCTTTGAAAACATTATGCTCCTCTGTATCTTTTACACCACAAACTTCTATGAGCATAGTGTCCACGTGCTTCATGAAAACATAACCACTTGTCCCTTTTTTAAAAAATAGTTTTTTAGTTGTAGGTGGACACGATACCTTTATTTCATTTATGTGGTGCTGAGGATTGAACCCAGAGCCTCACACAAAGGAGGCAAGCACTCTACTGCTGAGCTCCAGCCCAGCCCACTACTTGTGCTTTTTGTACCAGGTGTACTTCAGGATTTCACAAGATTTTTATGTGATTTTGCTTATTTCTTCCCCTTTGTTAGAAAATGAAAACTCCTATACCAACTGAGATAACAAATGACCTCTCTATTATCTATGTGATTCAGCAGTTCACAGAGGTCCCTTGCTTTGAGCCTGAGGTGAGGTAGAACACCATGGCGGAAGGGGGTAGCAGAGAGAAGCTCAGCTTATGGCATCCAGGAAGCAGAGAAAGAGTGATTGAGTATGTGCAGGCCTTGGAGGAGCCAGGGACAAGATAAAATTCCCAAGGGCATGCCCCCTCTAGCCACGCCCCAACTGCCTACAGTTACCACCTAGTACTATTCAAATTATAAATCCATCAAATAAATAAATTAATCCAATGAATGACAAGGTTACAGCTCTTATAAGCATTTTCATTTCTGAACATTCCTGCATTGCCTAACACATGAGCTTTTCTGGGGACACCTCAGATGCAAACCATAACAGAAATCATTGTGAAAATAATAGAAATTATATTAACAGACTCTTGCCCATTGCAAATCCAAGTAAAAATCGCTTTTGAATGATATTATCCTTCAGACATGTAACCTGAGAACACTGATAAGTCTGAACAGTTTCTGAACACTGATGTGCCCATCAAACAGATGGACGGGGTTGGGTGCTGTTTTGAAGCGGCAGAACTGAGAGCTCAGCTGGCAGGTTGCCCAGACCTGGGGCAGAGCCAGGACAGCTGCCCACAAAGGCTGTCCCAGGATAGAGAGGCTGCGGCACGGAGCCTCCGCTCTGCTGAGCAGCTGGGCCCCTCTGAGCAGGCCCAGATGCAGGTCATCTGCTCCCATTCAGCTTGCAGATTCTGGGGTTTGAAAATGCCCATTTTAAATAAAGGACTCTGTTCCTCCAAACTGCTGATGTGGGGTTTTTAGTGAATCTGTTTCCTCCCTGTACCAAAGGCTTAAAAGTGGGGAGTGGTGAGAGTCCTAGGGGAGAAAGCAATAGTTCAACTCATGAAAGGTTTCTTGAACGTTCTCCAGGCAGAGAAGGGTCCCCTAAGGGCAACTTGTCCTTTGCTCTACATCTAGGTTCTGCGTATGAAGGACCCTAAGAATGGGGATTCTCTCAAGTTCCTACACACTCTTCTCTCTAATCAACCTCTCAATGCCGGAAGTTCCCCCTTCTCTCCGGCTGTATTTTCCCCATTGGTAAGTCCAACAGAACTCGGGAGCAAGCTGCTGCAGGCCCCACGAAGGCGTTCTTTCAGAGATCTGGATTATGATTCACTTGTTTTAGTCTGCCCGAACTAGGAGACCCAACAAGAACAATTTTAAAGGAGAAAAAGTTTATTTGGGGGCTCATGGTTTCAGAAGTCTCAGTCCATGGAAAGTCACTCCATTCCTGAGGGCTCGAGGTGAGACAGAACATCACTGTGGAAGAGTGGGGTGGAGAAAAGCCGCCCAGAACATCACCTCAGCAAGCAGAGAAAGAGCTCCTCTCACAAGGACAAAATACATACCCAAGGGCACCTCTGGGACCTACCTCCTCCAGCCACACCCTACCTGCCTGCAGTACAACCCAGGTAATCTTATCAGGGATGAACACACTTATAGGGTTAAGACTCTCCTAACCCAATCATTTCACCTCTAAACCTTCTTTCACTGTCTCACACATGAACTTTTGGGGGACACCACATATCTAAACCATAACGCCACTCAAACTGTGTTCTACGAGGTATGCTCTAAGTACCTGGTGTGTGTGTGTGTGTGTGTGTGTGTGTGTGTGTATGTGGTATGGTGGTAGATGTAAAGAGAGACAATAGAAAACACTATTGCTTAGACAGATTTCCCTTTAGTATAAGTAGATAATTTGGGGAAATGTAGGATTAACAAAAGACAAACTCGGTTTTTTACAGCACCACTTCTAGGGGATTTTCATAAGCTGATATGAATTGTGACCGTTCTAGAATGAAGGAGTGTTATATTCTGTAAATGATTTTTTTTTGAGGTTCATTCTGAAAAAGTAACTTTTGGGGAAATTGTCCTCCTCTATAACCATTTCAGTTCTGTCTTTTCTAGATTAAATAATGACATTCCTGTCTTTCACCATACACAGGTGGTTGTGAACACACAACAAGCTCCATCTTTCTTCTGATCAAGATGGTTTAAATCAGAGGCAGAGGACTTGTGGAGGTCTCGAGTGCTCATATGGTGGGTACCCAGTGTTTCATGAGCCCACGAGGGAGGCAGAGCCTGGGGTGCCAGTACAAAGCTGGGGACTTAGTAGGATGGGAGTCGGGGGCCCTCAGGGGCTAGGAAGAGATCTATCTAGGTCCACCCCATGCACCTGAGGAATAAGAAATGTGGACTGGTTCTCAGCTCCATCTTTTTACCTAGAAGAAAAGGGGGCTTCCAGGAGGGCTCCTGTCTAAACCCAGAACCTGGTGTAAATACTCACAGCAGTGATAGAGTTGCTGACAGGAAAAGAGAGGACTGAAAAGTAGTCTGAATTTTGGGGTGAAAGAGCATTTAAAGTTGGTTGAACCTTTGTCTTAGTCTACTTGGGCTGCTGTAACAAAAATACAATAAATGGGGTGGTTTATAAACAGCAGAAAATTATTTCTCCCAGTTCCGAAAGCTGGGAAGTCCAAGATCAAGGTGCTAGTGGATTCAATGTCTGGTGAGGGCTGAAGGGAGAGCTAACTTTCTCGGGTGCCTTTCCCGGGGGGTGTGCTAACTCCATCACAAGGGCTCTGTGCTCATGACCTAACTGTCTCCAAGGTCCCCACCTCCTATTCCCATCACCTTGGGGGTTGGGATTTCAACATGTAAATGGAGCTGGAGGCCTAAACATTCAGACAGCAGCTGCCTTGGAGAAACCACAGAGCTAGAGTGGGAGGCTCAGTGACCTCATGGATTTGAGGAACTTTTAAGACTGGGATCTTTAGGCCCAGCACTCTGAAATTTTGAAAATGATAGGCATTAAAAGGCAGAACAGCATGCAGAACCTAGGGGCTGTTGTAGATACGGTATCAGAGAAAGAGGAGAGCCAGTATGGGGTTGAGTTGAGGGGCAGAGCCTGAGCACTTGGGAGACGGAGAGCGGGGGGAGATCACAGGTTGCAGGGAGCCTCAGCTTTTTTCTAAGTCAAGGTTCTTCTCACTTTTTTTATTAAAAAAAAAAAAAAGACAAAACAAAAACTGAAACCCTGAGATTCTTCCGCCAGAGCTGGACTAGCTTCCCCCTACCACAGGGGACTGGAGACTCTGGTGGGCAAAGGGTCATAGCTAGGGGCAGGAGAGGGCTTGGGCAGAACCCAGTGAGGGAGGGAAAAGAAGACACTCGGGCTGCTGCAAAGCCATGCAGCGTTTCCTGAGTGACGTCGGTTGATCACAGGAAGGGGGACAGCTGCGACCCGATCGGAGGGAGAACTGCAGGAGTGGGCTCCAAGGAGGGTTCTTGTCAAGCTTCGAGCAAGAGGAGGAGGAAGAGGCGGAGGAGGAGAGGAGAGAGACCACCTCTGGGAGGAGCACACAGAACCCATCTGAAAGAAAGTGATTCTCAAATAGGAAAAAGTGAAAGTGAAATGCAACCACCCACCCAAACAGCAAAAGGCAAGCTCCTCTGTCACCCAGAGATGTCTCATCTTCCTCAGGCACCTGTCCCTGCCCCAACCAACGGCCTCCTGGCAGAGCTTGCCCTGCCCCCCTTAGAAGAAAGGGTGGGTGTGAAAGGGACTTAAGCTTCTTAAAGCATCCTACAACTGTGTACTCTGGTTCTTCTGTATTCGTATTGAATTTGTTTTTTTTCCTGATGTATCTATGGTAAAGGGGTGAGGCATAAAACAGCTGCCCTTCAGGTCTTGCTCTTCTGGATTTCAGATTCCTCAATTGTAAAATGATGATATGAAAATAAATGGTCTTAAGGTTTTTTTCCGTATATTTTGTTTTCTGTAATACCATCTATCATTTATAGAATGAATACTGTGTGAAAAAATAATTAGCATGTTATCTCTAATTCATAAAGTAATCTGTGAAGTGGGTATACAGATGAATTGTGGTCTACAGATGAATTAAATGAGCCTTTGGGCCTCAGTTTCTGACTTTTCTCACCCTGCAAACTGTGTTCAAAAACTCCAGATTGATGTGCACCTGGACGCCACCAGGTGGCAGCCTGTACTCACTTTTGAACTCAGTTTGCAGGTGGAAAATCTGACTGCTCCATAAATCAGAAAGTTGATCTAATCCAAACTGAGAATTCACCAGGTATGGAGCATATGAACAATTCCTCTTTACCTAATTGAGATCACAGGAGATTGAATGAATTTAGAGGCTAAATGGACAATTGATAATTTTTTTTTTCCTTGAATGACTCATTTTTAATTTAAAGATTTCCAGTGTAGGATTTCAAAAGAGTAAGGAGCAAAAAGAAGACTGTCTTCTAAGAGATTGAAGATGGGAAAGTATGTGTTTTTTTTTTTAAAAAAAAATCGAGTAAGGCAGTGTGACTGTAATTCGAGTTGTATGAATAATGGCAGGAAAGGAGAGGAACCTAATATTATTAATGCAAGTTCAGTTTAGATCTAAGAAATACTTGAATGCCATATTTCAGGATTTGAACTTCAGTTGAATTTTTAAGTATTTATTTTGAAATAATTCTAAACTTAATGAAAAGTTGTAAGATAAGTAAATAAAATTTCTGCACCCTTGCTGCTCCAATTGATAATTATTAATATTTTGCTTTATCATATTCTTTTTTCCTGTACCTTTTGAGAATATATTGTAGATATTATGTCTCTTTACCATTTACCTAAAAACAAGGAGAGTGATTTTCATAACTACACTATAATTATCAAAATCAAGTTAAACTTAACATTTATACAACACTATTATCCAATTTCACTTACATTTTATTATTTTCTGAGTCATGTAGTGTTTCACACATTTCCCATAGTTTTCATTTCTCTTTTCTCTCCTTCAATCTGGAATGGTTTCGCAGTGTTTCTTTCTTTCATGACACTGACATTTTTGAAGAGTATAGTGATTCTATTCTGTAGTGGCCCTTAGTGTGCTTTGTCTGCAGTTTGGGTGACCAAATCTGGATGGGTGACTGTGTTGGGATTGCTATGGGTGAGGCTGTATCATGGTCCGTGCATCACACCAGGAAGCACATGGCACTACGGAAATATAACATGGTGTTGTTTCTTTTTACTGTAAAGTTATAGTTTCCCTTTTAAAATTATTAAGTATTTTAAAACATTTAAAAACTATATAAATGCCTTATTCCTTATCAAACTTTAAGCCTGCACCTCCTAGTTGGGATATTTTATTTTCTTAACAATGTGGCTTCATCAAAAATATGTCAAATGGCTGGGCTTGGTGGTACACTCCTATAATCCCAGTGGCTCAGGAGGCTGAGGCAGGAGGATTGTGATTCAAAGCCAGCCTTAGCAAAAGTGAGGCACTAAGCAACTCAGTGAGACACTGTCTCTAAATAAAATACAACAATGGGACTGGGAATGTGGCTCAATGGTCAAGTGTCCTGAGTTCAATCCCTGGTACCAAAACAAAACAAAACAAAAACAAACCAAAAAACAAAAACAAAACACAAAGTTGAACTGAACAGAATAAAATCAGAGCATGTTTAGAAAAAGCACTCTGGGTAGGTGCTGGGGTACACACCTGTAATCCCGGTAACTTGGAAAGCTGAGACAGGAGGATCACAGGTTTGAGGTCAGCCTCAGTAAGTTAGCAAGATCCTAAGCAATTTAGACTGTGTCTCAAAATAAAAAATAAAAAGGGATGGGGATGTGGCTCAGTGGTAAAGTGTCCCTAGGTTCAATCTCCAGTACCAATAAACAAAAACAAAACCAAAAAAAACACTCCAGAGGCTCTGTGTGTGTGATTTTACCATCTCTAACTCCTATGTCACTCTTCCTCTGCCCCAGAGGCTGGTACTGGAGTACTAACTTGATGCAGGATTTCTTTTAATCTTGAGTTTAACACATAACAATCTTGGTAGATTATAGGGGGAAAAGATGGTCTTTTCCCAGGCTGATGCAGTCCAATCTCCAGTCAGACCTTTTGGTTGTATTTCTCCCTTGGTCAGGTACCTTGTGCCAGGTCCAACCAGCCCAACCATAGGCCTGAACACAGCCCCTCTCCGTTGAATTTGGGGAACTTTAGAATCTGAGAGAGAACATTTACTGAGCTCGACTGCCTCTGTTTTAGTCACCTTTTTTGCTTTTGTGACCAAAAGATTTGACAAGAGCAATGTAGAAGATAAAAGTTTATTTAGGGCTCACTGTTTCAGAGGTCTTGGTCCATAGATGGCCAACTCCATTGCTCTGGGCCTGATGTGAGACAGACCCTCAGGATAGAAGAATGTGGCAGAGGAAAGCAGTTCAGGACATGGCAAAAAGGAGGACAAAATACATACTCCAAAGGCACCCCCCTAGGGACCTTCCTCCTCCAGCCATACCCTACTTGCCTATAGTTACTGCCCAGTAAGTCCCTATCAGTGGATTAATGCACTGATTAGGTTAAGGGTCTCATAGCCCAATCACTTTGCCTCTGAACTTTCTTGCATTGTCTCACATATGAGCTTTTGGGAAACACCTAATACCTAAACCATAATGGTCTCCCTACCTCTCTTCTAGCTGTTTCGCAGTAAGCCCTTTCATTTAAATCTCAGCAGCAATCCTTTAGGGCAGACATTAGGATTTCAGTTGTATAGACGAAGAAACTGAGGTCCAACAGGGAGAGTGGAAGGTCAGGATCCTGAAGCCTGTATCTTTTCTGCTGTGGTACAACCCCATCGATGGCATTGACGATACTAAGGGACAACCCTGCCGTCATCTCATAACTCACATAGCCAGCTTTTTAATATACAGTTTCCTGGTATCCTCATAGCAACCTGAGGGAAATACAGAGCAGATGCCATTTGAAGGTAAGTGCCCACACACAGAGCAAGTGGGAAAACCAAGCCTTTTGTCTTTCAATCAAAGGCTCTGAGTTTAGTGTGTGTCCTCTTTTGAGGAGAGGGGAGAAGACCGCGGGGAGAGAGGGAGCAGAGATGCTGGACGTCAGGGTTGGGACCCGTGAAATCAAGATGCCTCTTCTGGCCGTTGGGACGTGGGCTGTGGAGCTGTCCAATGGTGTCCACAGGCTTCAGGATACGGGACACATCTGCGCCCTTTTTGGTTCTTCTTGCCAGAGCCCAGGAGATTGGCAGCGACCCTAGAGAAGACCCAATCCTGGGTGTAAGGCAGATGCCCAGCAGCTGAGCAAGCAGGACAGGCAGCGGGGGAGGGGGTTGGCTCCTCAGACTCCCTCCATTTTCAGAGACTCTGAGAGTATAACCTCCTCCTTCTCTCTCCACTGTGGGGAGCAAAGCTGGTTGGCCTTCCCTCTGAGTCCTATGGCTCTCAAGGCCTCAGAGGAAATCTCCTGGGGAAAAAGCTGAAGGAGTAACAGAACCTCAAAATACAAAAGAAAAGGAGAAACTGGACTTCTCTATTTTTTCCTTTTTCTTTTTTAAATTTAATTTTATTTTGAGACAGGGTCTTGCTAAGTCAGAAGCTGGCCTCAAACTCTTGATCCTCCTGTCTCAGCCTCCCAATACCTGGGATTGCAGGCATAGGCCTCTGTGACCAGCTTTCTCTGCTTTTTTTTTTTTTTTTTCTCATAAACCAAGAGGCAGCTAGGGCAGGGCAGGTAATGATTCTGCAGGACATTTCAGAGGAGGGAAAGGTTGAAAGTCTCAGGCAAAGTAATCTCTGAATGCAAAGGGTAAAGAAAATGACCCCCAACATATCTCTACATGTTTTCCCACTCCTCAAAATAATAGGCAGACATTTGGGTGGGATTGGTTTAGACTCAACATAAACAGAGTTTTTTGTTGTTGTTGTTGTTGTTTACCGGGAATTGAGCTCAGTGGTGTTCTACCACTGAGCCACATCCCCAGCCCATTTTATTTTAGTGAACTTTTTTGAGTCAGACTCTTGCTGAGTTGCCTAGGCTGGCCTCCAATTTGTAATCCTCAGCCTCTCTGGGAGCTGGGATTACAGGTGTGCACCCCCATGCCTGGCGACTTCAAGATTTTCTGTCATTTCATGGGATAGATGAACTTGCAGGTCCATTTGGATGCCATGGGAAGCCTGCCACGATGCCTAAAGGAGCAGAGTGCCTTCCAGGGAGTTGTGGTGAGAGAATGGGTGGTAGATTTGGGTCCAGATGCTGGACCCAAATTAAGCAGCTTTTTGAGTCTGGGCAAACTGCATAGTCATGAAGCCTTAGTCTTCCCATATAACATGGGACAATGACAATGTCCATCTCAAAGTGATGTATGAGTGAAACTAGGGGATGTGTAAAGTTACTTAGCATATCCACCTGGTCTATGGCATATGTGCCAAGAATTCACACTTGTCACTTACACATAGTGCCGAGAGCCTTGGGATGAGAGCGGGGAGATCTGGCTTCCCTTTGTTTCTTTCTAGATACCCAGCTTTCCCTGGCAAAAGCCTTGAAGGCGCCAGGCATGGTGGTGCACACCTGTAATCCCAGCTCCTAGGGAGGCTGAGGATTACAAATGATATCCTCTCCTTCTCCTCCATAAGAGGAGAATTCTGTGAGATTCAAGACTATTTCCAGTTCTGATACTAACTTATACTTTGAGTGAAGGTAAATTTACCACTCTGAGTCTTAGTTTCCCTACACATAAGCGGAAAAGGTAATACCTATTACTGATGAAGAGGCATTATGGGATAATAGGCTGCTTAATAGCATGGTGTTTAGAATCAGACTGGCCTGGATTTGAATTATACCTTGAACTTTACTAACTATAGGACTGCATAGGCATTTAATAAAAATGCCTCTGAATCTCAGTTTCCATAGTTGTTAAACAAATGGGGACTTAACAATACTTAACACTTTGTTTAGATTTGTAAAGACTATTTAAGATAGGAAGGGTAAGCTGCTTAACCAGAGCTGGAAAAAGTAAGTGTCAGAAGTCAATTAGCAGCTGGTGGCTTTTCTGTGTGAATGGAACCACCTCAGGAGTGTTCTGTTAATCACAATTCTACCTTAAACAAAAAGGAGATAATGGGTATGCAGAGTTCAAACCCTTAATCTGTTTTCCCCATTTAGACTGATCTGGCAAAAGAGTTTCTGAGAATACTTTCCCCAAATTCAGCCCAAACCTGCTCCAACAGCCCTTAGTTTTTCCCTCCAGGGTAATCCACCAGCCCATCCATCAACTCTCAGACTCACCTTTGTCATGCAGAGTGGACTAGCCCCTGGCTGCAAATTCCCTTCCCCAACACACACACACACACACACACACACACACACACACACACACACACACCTTGCACACAATTTCTCAAAAGCCAAATTAAAGTCACTGTCCACCCACCACCAGAAGTCCCTCTACTCTTCGCTTCTCCCAAGGGAATCATCTCCCTCCATTGACACCACCCTCCTCCCCCACTCCATCCTCTGACACAAGCACACACTGGTCACCGTCCCACTTCTCCTCCCCTTCTCTATTGCTTCATAATTATATTCTCCGCCTCCCAGTGTCATGCTAATACAAGCTCCTGGCACAGCTGCCCAGATTAAATTAGAGCTCGAACCAGCAGGCTGACTAATTATATTTTCTGGGTTAGAATTGTCTTCCCCCACCTTTGGGGTACTGGGCCAATAAAGAATAAATGAGCACTGCCAATATTTGCTGAGGATATTTGACTCTTCTTGCCTGGATGGTTTTGTCCTCCCTGACCAATCTGGGCCCCTTGAATTAGATTAGACCAGAATGAGAGAAGAGAGTTTTACTCAAAGGACATTCTCAGTCCTATCCATTTTCCTTTCGATCAGTTCAGCTGGGCCTGACCACCACTGTCAGACCACAGAAGAGGGAAAGACTGGGGACTCTTTCTCAAGAATGAGATTCTACTGCCATTTTGGTGGGTTCTTTCTTTCTTCCCAACCCCACAGTCTTTCCTCCAAATATTCATGGCTACTTGTCCTGCAGTGATTATTGCTGAATTCTTTTTCTGACTCACACGGAAAACAATGCTATTTTCTTTATGGGACATTGTTCCAGAGTCAGTATCTCAGCTGTTTTCTCCTTTTCCTTTTCCTCTTGCTCCTCTTCCTCTTCCTTCCCACCCTTCCTGCCTCCTTCTTGCTCTTCTGTCTTTTGCATTACTAGGGATTGAACCCAGGGCCTCACATATGCTACTAGGTAGGCGCTGTGCCTCTGAGCTATCTCCTCAGCCTTTTTATTTTGAGATTGGTCTCGCTAAATTGCCCAGATTGGCCTTGATTTTGAGATCTCTCCACTTCAGCCTCTTGAGTAGCTGGAGTACAGGCCTGTACCACTGTGTCTGGTCTATCTCCCTGTTTATCTTTCCTTATTCATGGCTGGAACATAGTAAGTTTCAGTTTGCCTAGAGAGACTGAGCATTCTTCATTTCTTAATTCCACAAAAATTTCTGGTGCACTAACAATTAGAGAATGTGAAGGCACAATTTTGCTTTCCAGAAGATCAGGGCCTTGTGATGGATTTAAATATGTGTACATGGGCAGAAATCAGGAAATCCGTGAGGGTACAGCATAGGCACAAGACACTTGGGATAGGACTTTGCCATTATTTTTTTTATTGAAGAGGTGATCCTTGATAAAATCTTGAGAAACTGTGAGGACATGAATTCTGGGCAGAGAGACTAAAGCTATAGAGGCAAGAAAGGCGTAGCAACTTTATGATCTGCAAGCACAAGGGATAAGACAGGGGAGTGGCCAGAGAGAAGTCTCAGGAAGCAGAAGAATATTTCATTTCTGGAGCTCTCTAAGCCCTAGAACCATGTTTTCCTAGCCCAGGGAGATCAGATCAGCTTGTAAAAAACCCAATCTACCCCAGGTAGTGACTTTTCATTTGATGCCAATTTTCCTTCCCTGTAATAACTCCTCCCATAAATAATTGTCTGGTGTGACTATTTCTTTTGGAGGTGCATTTTATTTTATTTTATTTTATTTTGAGAGAGAGAGAGGGGGGGGGGAGGGAGAGAAAGAGAGAGAATTTTTTTAATATTTATTTTTTTAGTTTTCAGTGGAAACAACATCTTTATTTTATTTTTACGTGGTGCTGAGGATTGACCCCAGCACCCCGTGCATGCCAGGTGAGCGTGCTATCGCTTGAGCCACATCCCCAGCCCCTGGAGGTGCATTTTAAGAGGAAGCTAAGAACTTCAAAACTTGAAGGGAAAAGTTCTAGCAGTAGAGTTTCTAAAAAAGAAACCAAATCTCTGCCTGATCTTTTCGTTGTCCTATGTCATTGGCAATTTTCCACTGATCTGTTCATTCAGCACTGTATCAAGCCCTGCTCTAGAGATGACTCAGTCTAGAGAACTGGTGAATCCTTACTCCTGAGGAACTCCATCTAGACTAGAAGAGACTAATATACATAGATAATTAAAAGTTGGGTGCTATTTGACCACAGAGCAGGGGCAGGTAGGGCTGGCCTAACAAAGCGCTGACAACTGCGTGGTTAGTGTGTCGCAGGCTAGGAGTACAAAACGAGATCTCTGCTGGACACACTTCCTCTGAAGCTTGTGGAGAAATGTCTCTTCCTAGCTTCTTGTAGTTGTCTTCAATCTTTGGCTTTCCTTGGCTGGTGGATGCACCTCTCCAATCCTCTGTCCTTACAAATCATTCTCCCAGTGTGTCTCCGTCTTCGTATGGTGGTTTTCTTATGAGAACATCATTCCTATTGAATTAGAATGATCCCCCTCTAATCAATACCACCTCATCTTAACTATAACTGTAACAACCCTATTTCCTAATAAGGACATATTCTGAGATACTGAGATACTAAGGGTTAGGACCTCAGTTATCTTTTTTTGGGGGGGGGAGTAGTGAGGTTCATGATTCAACTCACAGCAGGTAACTCTTTCTAGGTGCATCAGGATGGTTGTTAGAGATAGGAGTGATTAAGGTTTTTTTTTTTTTTTTTTTTTTGGTATTAGTTCTTGAATCCAGGGGCACTTAACCACTAAGCCACCTTCTTATCCTTTTTAAATTTTTTAATTTTGAGACAGGATATTGCTGAGTTGTTGAGGCTGGCTTTGAACTTGTGATCCTTCTGCCTCGGCCTCCCCAGCCACTGGGATTACAAGCATGTGCCACCATGCCCAGCAGGAGTGATTAAATTTTAATCCAGAAAACCAAATAAGAATTATCTAAAAGGGTGATATAGGGGAGATATTTTTATAGAGGGAATAACATAGGAAAAGGCACGAAGGTGAAGAAAGACCTGCTAGCATAAGGGATAAGAAAAGACCCTTCACTAGAAAGGAGAAATCATAGGTCTCTCATAATAGGACGAGTCTATGACTGGGTGAAACCAAGGTAGAACCACCTGGCTTTATGTGTTAGGTTTTACCCCCTCCCTCCATGTTTAAAGAACAGCTGTGAAATTTAGTTTTCTAATTCCCAAGGAGCTTGTCAACCCAATTTCCACTAGATCCTGTGTGCTTGGAACAGACTCTGGCCAGCATGGGTACTTAGATATTACATAAACAGTGTGGGTCTTGTTGAGATAACCGTGCTGCTTCCTACATGTAAGCAACATACTGTGTTTTGAGTTGCAGAGACTTCCCTGAGAAATAAGACGAGTTTTCAGTATGAGAAGTGCTTGCATTCCACAGGAGAGATGAACCCATGGTGTTGTGATCATGGAGCCTGCAACAAGTGCTATCAGAGAAAAAAGTGAAGTGAACGCTTCTTTTATTTTTTTGGAAGGACAGAAGACTGATTCAGTCCAGGAAGAAAAATCATTGGGGAAGTGGCATGAATGAAACACAGGGATAGTATTTTAGTAAAGAGGGAAAATTATTTAAATACGCAGAATAATTTAATCAGAATATAATTTGCATATGTATAAGAGTTATAAGAGATGAGAGAGGGAGCATGTGAATATCTATTGTAAGAGCACTGCTGACTGAGAAAGCAAATGACAGAGCCCAGAGACAGAATCAGGGCTCCTGAAGAATGGCCAGGAAATCAGTGGTCCTGGAGTGGAGTGCATAAGCCAAAGTGGTCTAAGATCACAGCAGAGAGATGGGAGGGAAGGGGCTTACGAGTCACTGGAAGCATTCTGGCTTTTACTTTGAATAAAATGTGAAGCCATTAAGAAGTTTCTGAGTAAAAATAAGTCATAAATTGCCGCAGTCTGGCCGGGCACAAAATCACGAGCCACTCAAGCAGGAACAAACTTTATTTTTTGAAACTGCCGCCAATGCCCGGTACGCGGAACCTTTTATGAAAATGTATAGCTTCTTCTATTGTGGAGAAAATATGTATGTCATGTGTAGATTTATCTGCTAATTCATTGCCCAAACTAAGGGCTACAGGCAATCCTGTATGTGCCCTGATATGTCCTATAAAGAATGGATCTTTTCTGTCCCAGATTAGACTTTGTCTAGTGGAAAACAAAGAGAAAACAGTAGAAGAAGGGGAAATCCTACCAGCATCTTCAAGGGATACTATAGCATTAACTACATACTGACTATCAGAAAATAAATTAAATACAGAATCTTTAAACATCATAAAAGCTTGTAATACTGCATTAAGCTCTACCTTATGAGCTGATTGTTTGGGTACTAAAAATGTAAAAGTTTGATCAGGGGTAACTACTGCTGCTGTACCATTATTTGACCCATCAGTGAATATATTTGGAGCATTCATGATAGGGGTTTTTCTTGTCATTTTTGGAAAAACTACAGGATGCTTAGACCAAAAAGACAACAAAGGATTAGATGGTAAATGATTATCAAATGAAACATTAGATTTACACATGATTATTGCCCAAGTATTTAACTCATTAGCTAACTCATCAATTTGATCCATAGTATATGGAGTAATAATTTTATTGGGAGGAATCCCAAACACTCCCTTTGCTGCTTTTATTCCTTTGAGTATTAATTGTTCTACAGCCTCAGGATATCTAGTAAGAATAGTGTTAGGAGAATAAGATAAATGTATCCACAATAATAAATATCATCCTCATTGCTGTGTTATGAGCCCATTGAAAGGATCAAGGGCATAAGCCAAGAAGACCAATTAGGAGGTAATGACAATATTGCAGGTGAAGAAAATTATGGTGGCTTAGGCAAAGAGGGTAGCAAAACTGGTGGGATTCTTAAATTTTGAAGGTAAGGCCAACACAGCAGCTGATAGATTACAAGTGTCAGAGAAAGAGCACAGGAATGATGTCAAGTTCTTGGCCGGAGGAGATGCTGGTAGTAACTGAGATGTAGATGCTTGGAGGAGGAGTAAATTTGGGGGAAGGCCAGGAGCTTGGCTTTGCTGGTGCTAAACTCGAGACACCCCTTAGTCATGCTTGGTCGTCCAAGTTGGCAGCTGGAGCTATGGGTCTGGATTCTAGGATGTGGCTTATCTGAAAAGGTATTTGGGCATCATCTCTTTTTGCCCAGATGGCTTGAGAGTGTGATCATTTAGAGACAGACTCAGGAGATTGCTACTGGTAAATTTAGTGTGGAGTTAGAAGTGTAAATTATAGAAGTAAGATATTATTGGGATTTCAAAATCTTTGATTTGAACCACCGTACTGCATGCTTTTAAAATGATTTTAATGTTCTCTGTGTCCTAATGGTGTGGAATGTATTTTAAGAAAACTGTAGGGAGTTCATTGGAATTATACATTGACCACGAAACTAGTAAAAGATACTTTTGAAAATAAAATAAAGAAAATTCAAAAATCACACAGAGCCTACGGCTTAAGTGATAACCATTGTCAAAAATCTTATATTTATTTCTTGCCTTTTTCTTTGAATATTTCCCAATGTGAATTTCCCCAAAATGCTACCAAAATAGCTTGTTGATAAGACAAAGCTGAGTTTCTTGCTTCCTCTGCCAAGAGAGATCACTATCTTATTAGAGAGCTCCCCCTCTCCACTCCCCCTCCCCATCTTTCTCTCTGTTGGGAGGAGTTGGGAATTGAACTCAGGCCCTTATGCATGCTAGGAAAGCACTCTTCATTCTCAAAACTGCCCCCCGCCCCTTTTGAGAGAGAAGACAGTCAAGATATTTACAAGATTGGCAATTTTAGTTTAAGAAAGTCTTTTCCATGTGAGGAACAAATAAGATCGAATAAAGATAATAATATAATCATTTGCAATAGGCAAGAGGAAAAAAGACCAGAGTTATGAGGTAAAGACTTTTGAAGAGTCTTGGATGATAAACGGTCATTTAATATTCATTTAATTTTTTTTTCTTTTTTGGTAATTCCTAAAATAAAAATATCTAAGACATATCCTGTGTAGGAGCTTCTAGAATAGGGAAACCATATTCCTATAGTAGGTAAGCTAAATGGGTCTATAAAGCTCTCCATTCTTATTATTTGTTGTAGATACTTGAGATCATAGTGTTTTAAAAACTTTGCATACTATATTATTTTATTCATTTTATGCCATTTTTCTATGCTGCACATATCTGCTATAAACATTATGGTTAAAAGCTGCAAAGTTTCACTTTATAAACTCGCAAGGATGCTTATGAATATGGATTGTTTCTTTCAGACAAAAGCATGTGAAGTTATGAAATCAAAGGATTGTAGGCACATCTTAACTTTAAAGTGGCCATAACTGTTTTTTGTTTGGTTGTGTTTGTTTTCAGATAGACTCCAGTCATATAAGTAAGGCCATCTTAGTGAGTAACCTTATTCAAGTCACTATGGGTATTTTATCGTTTTTTTTTTTTTTCCATCCACAAAATAATTCAGACTTTCTGCTCAAGGGAGGAAAAATACATATACAGCAGATATTTAGAGCTCTTTGTAAACATGATTTTGTTATTCTCTGTGGCTCCAAATGGCTAGAGTTCACAAAGCTAGCACTATTACACAACACTTTTCCTAGAAAATAAGTGACTGAATTTTCAACACCAGTCAAATATGACAGAACAAGGAAATCTGCTGGTTTCACTAGCTCTCACAACTTCCTACACCAAAAACCAAAAATGAAAGCAGCCAACCAACAAAAACAAACTCCCTAAGCATTTCATCTTAAATAATACCCTACAATTTCACTTACACATAATATATAACATGGGTTACTACAGAGAAAAATGCATGCAGCCGGGCACTGTGGTGCATGACTGTAATCCCAGCAGCTCCAGAGGCTGAAGCTGGAGGATCATGAGTTCAAGGTCAGCCTCAGCAATTTAGCAAGGCCTAAGCACTTTGGTGAGACCCTGTCTTAAAAAAAAAAAAAAAAAAAAAAAAAAAGGCACATCAGTGCTCAATTTACACTGGGTGCAAAGTTAATGGGAATAAAGTCTGAAGCTGTCTCAAAGCACAGTTCAAATTCCACCTTCTGCTGTATCGGCTCGTGAACCACAAGACACTTTCTCCTAAAGTTCTAGAGCATATTTTGCTCTCATGATGGTTTTTCCCACTTAATTATGTTTTAGTCTCCATTGCACCCAAACTCTGGAACAGTGTAGCTATGTGATTCATGTTGGTGTCCTCTGCACCTCACAGAATTCAAACAACTAGATCTTTGTTCAATGGGACATAATTACATAATTTTTGATTGTCCGCCAATCGATCGGTATTTTCTGGACTGCTGCTCCCTACTGTCGGTGTACCTAATCCTGAGTTTACCCAGGACACGTGGTGCTGTCAGATCAGTAAGCCTTAGTTGTATAGCATCAGGCATCCCAGGAGGGGAGAGGATACAAAGCCACTTCCCTGGACTGGATGTCTCAAAGACTTTTCTTGAGAGGATAGCAGTAGTCAGGTTGAGTGAGGGTGGGGGCGAGCAGGGGAAATAGAGGCCTCCAGTGAGGGATGAGATGAGGTAAAGTGGGGAAGTTCACCTAAATCTTCCACAGCTGCCTTAGAAACTGTCCACAGGGAAGGGGCAAGGGGAGGGGCAATGGCTGCGGGCCAGGGAGGGGCCGGTGAAGGGCTGACAGATGGAGGGCTCCCTTTGAGGGCTCTCTGAGGACCAGCCGTTGCAAAGCCACACAATGTACAGAAGTAAATCAAATTGAGGAACATGTGCACTAAAAGGAGGGGAAAGAAAGGAGGGGGAAGAGGGCACACCGTAGGGAGGGGGCTGAGAGGGAGGTGGTGAGCCCCTTAAAACCAGAGGAAGAGAGTTAGGGAGAGGAAAAGGAAGCGCCATCTTGGGAGGCCTACTCTTTTCTGGAGCAGTTGGGGAGTGAGGGGGGTCAGAGTTGGACGGGGAGGGGCCGAGATCCACAGCGTCCTAAGGCCTCAGGGAGACTGGCTGGTGTTCATTTCAGTAGTCTGGGCAAGACCAAGTTCTCAGTGTTCCATACATATAACTGTGGGGAAGAGGAGCAAAATACAGGCAGAGACTCCACCAGCATCTTTAATAATAGGTGGCAACATCTCCCCTAGAATCCTGTAGGAAGTTCCTAGAGGATAGTGCAGGGATTTAAGCCAGGTCTCAGCAAGCACCTACAGAAAATATTCAGAGCCCTAATTTAGCCTTTAAAGAGGGTAAATCCCTTCTAGCCTCGGGGGTGGTGGGGAACAGCTCTTGCCCTTAAAATGGGATTTGGGCTCTAACTTCTGGATGCATCTGGGTGGAGGTAGAGAGATGGATGGGGGATGGAGAGCCAGAGGCTGATTCTGTGGATGTGTTTTCACTGAGTCCCTGGATGAGGTCAAGGGAAATTTTGTTTATGTCTTTGCCTTTTCCCCTCCTCTCTCTCACCTTGTCTTTCTTTGTTCTCATTTAAATCACTTTTCACTTATAAGGGTCCCAAGCCCCTAGTATCTCTGCATCCCTCCAAATCCCTTCAACACAATCCTTTCAGCCCATAGAGGGTGAGATAGACTTTTTTTCCTTTAACAATGGAGTAAACTAGGATGAACCAAGGAGGGCCGATGTCCCAAAGTCCAGGAATGGGCAACTTTGGTACCTCAGTGATGACCACACAATGTGCAACACGCCAGGTGAAAGAAGTTCTAAAATAATTAATTGGCACTAATTGGTCTGTAACAGGTGCAAACTGTGGCTGTACGGGCAAACCAGAAACTAAGGTTACCCTAGGCATGACTAAATTGGTGTGTTGTCTGTGTGAGTTTATTTAGGGAGGAGGGCAGGTAGGATGCAGAAACTACTCAACCTAGCCACAGGGAATTCCTCTTTATGGTAACTACCTAGGACCATTACTTCCCTTTATCTAACTAGTTACTTCTTGGAGGAGGTGGGATTCTGGAATGGCCTATTTACTTACTCCATTTTCATTTGAATCTATCCTCCAGGGCTCAGGGATAAAAAGAATAGAATAGAATCAAAATAAACAAAAGGGGCATGAAAATAAGCAGGTGTTCAAAGCACAGCATTCACTCCCTGGCTATTTGATCTTGGACAGGTTAGTCATCTTTCTGTTTTGCTCACAGATATATATCCCCAGTTCCTACTGCATATAGGAAGCACTCAAATATTTCTTGAATGAATAAATTAATGGGCCTTATTTTCCTCATCCATTAAACAAGTGACAGGGGTTGGGGATGTGGCTCAGTGGCAGAGTGCTTGCCTAGCATGTGCGAAGTCCTGAGTTTGATTGCCAGCACTACATTAAAAAAAATGTGATATTAATAGCACCCATCCCAAAGAGCTTTTGCAGCAATGCAGGGAAAGTTCTCAACTTAATGTAAAAATTCAGAAAATGCTGGCTGTATGTGTTTCTTAAGGAGATGATCCATGCAGATTACTGATGAAATAACATTTTGGCAAATGTTAGTCCTCATTTATCTTTACCCTTCCCCCTACTCTCTAATTTTTTTGGAGGGGGGAGTGGGTACCAGGGATTGAACTCAGGAGCACTTGGCCACTGAGCCACATCTCCAGCCTTATTTTGTATCTTATTTAGAGACAGAGTCTCACTAAGTTGCTTAGCGCCTCGCTTTTGCTGAGGCTGGCTTTGAACTTGCGATCCTCCGGTCTCAGCCTTCTATAATTTTAATCCTTAAAATACTCCCTTTTCACCCCCAAAGGGCAGCACAGCATGGTGTCCTTTGGTTGTCTGACTCCCTACCTTAGCTCATTGATCCCTAGCCAGCATCAGTGTGCCCAGAAATTAAAGTAGTTCTAACTGAGAGAATGGGAGAATAGAGAGAGGGGCAAAAAGTTCAACTAGATAATTGTGGTTGAGGAGTTACTTATTGGAGATGCAGAATGCCAGAGTGTGGCAGGTGGCACAAATAGGTGGCTCTTATATTCTTTTGCTATTTTTGTTTCCTTAAAATTAGTGGGAGAATGGGAAAACCCCCTTGGAGAATGAGCCTCAGGCTGATGAACAGAACCTGGCCTGCTTCTGCAGCCTATTCCCACAATGGTGACCTTTTAACACTCTACTTGGCTGGAATTTTAAAATGCTTCATATTTTATTTTCAGAAGAGATGTTATTCTTTATGCTATATATATTTACAAAACACTCTCTTAAAACTTCAGGTTTAGGGTAAGGTGGGTCTTGGGAAGGCCAGACGGGTGGGAGGGTACTTTCATATTGAAAGAACTTATAGAGACCAGAGTACTAGCATTCACCCCACATTGTCTTATCAGTTGTAGTGGTAGAAAGACCTTACTGAAGTTGAATCTCAGGTAAGTGAGCACTGTGACCAAAATTAGCTTCTTCTGAACATATCCTGGACAGTGGATCACTAGAAGAGGATTCTGCCTCATTAGCTACTTCAGACTGAGTCACCAGACAGACAAAATTAACCATTTTACTTTCACTGTTCCTCCTTAAGCATCCAGAGAATAGATTCTGGATTTAGAGTCAATCAGCAACCAGCTTCAGGATGGCAGCACTGTGTAGTAGCAATAGATGGTTTGTATCCAAATCCCATCGCTGTCACACAGGATGGTGGCAAATGATTTATCCTGTCTGTGGTTCATTATTTCACTTGTAAAACAACAACAACAACAACAACTGTCTCATAAGGTTGTCATGATACAATAAATTAAGGTATGCAAAACATTTAAAATGGTGCTTGACATTGGTAAGTGGTCTATAAGAATTAGCTGGAATTATCACAGATAGTAACTAGTTTCTTCTCATTGGCTTTTGCCTCACTCATCTGATAATGCCTAGGAGAAGTAACATGACCAGAGCATGAGCATCCTGGTGGAGCAGAAACACTTAAAGCCAGCAGAGATTCAAAGCAATTGTCCTCCGAATGCCAGAGTTTTCAGTCGTTGCAATAGAGCTTTGATTTTGATCTCCGAGTGCCCTTACCAGTGCTCTGTTTGGGTCTCCCAGAAGACTGAATGCACTCTGAGTGTAGGACTTGGTTTTATTCATATCTTTATCCTAATATTTTTGTATTTTAAATGAAGTCTGGATTCTCAGGAAATCTCCACCGTCCTACACCAGATATTCCTCTGGTTTGAAGAACCAGAGCATTGAAGCCTCTTAACTTCAGCTTAAAATTTGTGCCTAAGATTAGGCAAATGCTCCTGGGGCCAGCAGAGAAGGGAAGATTTGGTGGAGAGATGGCTTATATACTGCAGTGTTTGGTGTTGTGGGCTGTGGCTATGAGATCCTTTTTCTGAAAACTAATTTGGGTATGAGTGGAGGTTGGGACGTTGAAGATAGCATACTTTTGTTGTGTTATAAAATCAATTTCACTCTCACAAGTTATATATGAACAGATTATATGTGTACAAAAGAAAACAATCTTCTTTGAATATTACCCAGTCTGAAACTACTTTATGCCAGAAATGAGATAACCTGAGATAAAGACAAATTGTTATCAGTTTGCTTATGTGTGCATGGACATATAAAATGTATGTATTATTTAATATAAATGTGTACAGTTTAAAAACTAAGTACCTTATATTGAACTTATGGTTCCACAAATTGACTTACATTTCTCCCATACTATGTTAGCATGTTTAGTACATTTCTTATTAGTATATATAGAACAACACATGCAAATTAAATGGTATTTCGTTGTTTGGCTGGACCATTGGTGACTTAAGGTATTGATAATATTTTTTTTTCACTATTAACAGCAATACTGCTGGGCATGGTGGTGCACAACTTTCATCCCAGTGGTTTGGGAGGTAGAGGCAGGAGGATTGCAAGTTTAAAGCCAGCCTTAGCCACTTGGCAAAGCTCTGAATGACTTAGTGAGACCTCAAAATAAAATATAGAAAGGCCCTGGGGATGTTGTTCAGTGGTTAAGTACACCTAAGTTCAATCCTAGTATTAAATAAATAAATAAATAAACAAACAAATAAATAAATAAAAGAAGAAGAAAAGAAGGAGGAGGAGGAGGATGAGAAGGAGGAGAAAAAAAAGCAATGCTCTGCTTAACACCTCTGTTCCATAATGACTCCTTGGGCACACATAGGATTATGTTAGAAAGACACAAGAAGTGAAGTTTTTTGGGCTATATTTATATGTTTAGTTTTTTACCTCTGCCACTATATTGAAATGAATAAGAAGGTTAAGAATAGGAAGTCTTCTTTATCTCTATATTCTTGGAATATTGCATAGTGCTTGGGGTTTTATATATACATAAAACACATTTTTGGATAAATTAATATAGTGTGACCTTTATTATAATAAAAGGATACTTGGATTGAGATAGTATCTCCATATCTCTATAAAGAAATATGATATTAGCTTTTTCTTGATTTCTAAAGAATGAAAAAAATCAAATCTAGATATTTGAGGTAAACAATAACTACTACTTAGTGATCATTTGGTAACTTTCAAACCCTATCCTAAGTACTTTGCATATGTTATCTGATATGCACTCCTTAGAGAAGGTTATTGGCTATGTGTTATTACCTCCAACTTACAGATGATAAAACTGAGGCTCAGAGAGGTAAATAACTTGTAAATAAAGTTGTGAAAATAATGCATTAGTAAATGGAAATGTTTGGTTTTAATTGGTTCCTAAGTGGCTTTGTTCTTAGGAACTGGGTATAGCAACTGCAGAGAAGGATGATAGGACACATGGCACAGAGCTTTTCAAAGGTATAGGAATTTCCCAACAGATACACAAATGCAGGTAGTTTTGTGTAGCTGGAGTAAGTCACTCTGCACACTTTGTGAGCGCCCAAATGCACAGACCTTGAATGAATGGAATGAGAGAAGGTTGAATCAAGTGTCCACCCCAACAAGGATCAGTAATCTAGGTGGAAAGAGGACACCCACATTTATCACCAGTTTCTATACTTGCTTTTGTCACTAACTTATTTTATTGCCTTGTTCAAAACTGGGACTCAGTCTGTGTACCTTTGAAAAGACCAGTATTATTTACTCTCAAAGGGTAATTGTGACATTTAGCCGTGTCACCATCACTGAATGTTAGATTTGGAAGGAACCTGAGAGATCAAAGCCCAACCTGATCCCTGACTAATGGGGAACACGAAGCCTAGAGAAGTTAGGCCACTCATCACAAATGCAGGTTTCCTTACTCCCAAGCCTTTTCTTTCTTTTTTTTTCTTTGACTATACTGCTGCATCACAAGTTTTTGAAAAGAATGAAGGACTTTGCAGTTGTAAGAGAGGGTTACTGTATCTCCCCATCATTCTCTAGACTATTCAGAAACTCAGCTGGTAGCTCTGTATTTCCCTCCAGTCTTTATTTGGGAGAGTCATGTCACAAATCACTTTGTTTTAACCTGTTTCACAATAATTGCTTTTGAACCTGTATCATGTTGCTACTGGAGTAGTGAACTGCTTGAAGCAAGGACTGTGTTTCCTTTATTTTTGCCCCCAACCCTTTCCACCCAGCCCTGTCCCAACTCGCAGTGCCTAATCTTTGAAGAGCAGTTTCAGGATCTGCTTAAGTTTTATTATGAATAATACAGTAGTCTAATCATTTCTTTCTTGGAAGTTCACTTTTCTACCGTCTATAGTTCCTGATTTATATCTCCGGGTCCCATTTGTTTGGCAGCATTGGTTTTAATTCAGCAAAAGTGAGTGGTCTCCCAAGGGAAGGTGAGAAGGAGGGACATCTGGGGACCCTTAGCAACAGGATCTGTGGCTTGCAGCTTAGCACCCTGGGGCCTAATGTCAGACATTGGTCCCAGGTCTTCAGCGTCTGGCCAAAGAAGGCAGCTTCTCCCCCCTTAGGGGCCCACGGGCAGGTCTCCTTTGGGGGTCAGGATTACTGGGAATACTAATTAATTCATTAGTGGGGTTGATGGATTATCAGGCTGTCTCCTGGCAGAGGGGCCTTGGGGGGGGGAACAGATTGCTGCCCATAAATCTGCCTGTTGCCTCCCTTCTCTCTGCTTCAATGGCTCCCAGCATCAGGCCTGTGGGCCAGCAACTGAGTGCTGGTCTCATTTTCCCCACTTAGCAGATGGTTCTAACAGGTTAGCTCAGAGCTTTACAAAAAGCAGCCGAGAAAGAGGAAAGGGCTGGGGATTGGCCCTCTGGCCCAAGAACCATGTGGGGGAGGAGAATGAATGCAAATGGCCTTCTTTCTCTTTTCCTAAGGCAGTCACCACCCCTTTTCCTTTGCTGACAGCACACACCCCTCCTGTCCCTTCCTGCCTTCTCAGAGTTCAACAGCCAATAGTGCAATGTCAAGGAGTTGTGACCAGAATGACCCTGATGAAATAGGGTCTCTTAAAGAAAATTCAGTGTCCTCAGTTCCCTCCAATGCTGCACGAGTATGCACACACACACACACACACACACACACACACACACACTCTGAATGTATTTTGGAGGCTAATCCTATTATGTTCAGTCTCTTACATCTGTCAGAGGAAGCACGGAGCCCCTGCAGAATGTTCTGTCTCCACCCTCATCTTTGTCTCAATATGTTCACCTTTCTGCTAATCTGTTATTCCTTCCCTCCCCCTGAAAACTTCACAGGCAGGACACCAACACAACCAGTGCTATCAACTTTTTAATATCACTGGACATGGCTTTTAAAGCTTCATTGAATAACTACACTATACCAGATACAAATTACCCCATAGATAACTTTTCGCTTACCAAAGAGTGAATTTTGATTTGGTTTTTAGAAATCTCCTGTTCCTATCATGTGCTGCTTAATTGTTTAGAAAATGATGTTTATTTTGCTGAGCAGATATTTCCTGAGTAGAGACACAAAAAGATTAGTAAGAACCTAAAGATGTGCTGAAAATGAATAACTATCTATGAAAACTGAACAACAACAACAAAAACCATTAATCTTATTCTCTGTTTTTTTTTTTTTGTGTGTGTGTGTGTGACGCACAAGAGTCACAGGACACTTGTATCAGAATTTTTAAAAATTGACTATTTCAAGCCTAAGATAGTCTTAACTTTATTAACAAAACGCTTTTGGGGTTTGAGGTGTAGCTCAGTGATAGACTGTGCGTGTAGCATGCACAAGACCCTGGGTTTGACTCCCAGGGACCCAACAAACAAATAAAGATTATCTTTTGCTTTAACCCTTTGTAATCTTGTGCACAAAACACATTTATTTTTCTCATTCCTGTTAGACATATGTGCTAGTTATATTGGTGGAACAAGTAGTTATCAAAAAGGTGGGGGAATTTCCTTTAAGTCAATTTCACTTGCTTTTTATTATTTTTTATTTTTTTCCTCTCTTAAGGTAGTTTTATTAGGTACATTGTCACAGAAACAAAAAGCTGATTAACATAGAGTGTTAAAAACTTATTTTTTTAAATCTGGATAATGGGTCTCTGTTACTTTCTGATCCTTTTCTGTAGGCCTGATAATTTGATAACTGAAATCTTAAACACAAATATGTGTTTGTTTTAAGAAGCTATAATAAATGAACAGAAAATTGAAAAATAGTACAATTACTACTATTATATAGCTAAGTACACTAAATAAAGTGATAAGTGTATAAAATATACTGGATACAGCTCTAGATTCATCTATATTCACAAAGTAAAACAAGAGTTTTAAACAGAAATAAGTTCAGCATGTTGGAGGGTAGGAAGAGGCATATATTTCTTCCTTCTACTTTTAAAACTCCTAAAAAAAAAAAAAGATGCCAACCTGCGTGCGTAAAGTAGCAACCGCTGATAGGGTGTCCTCGACATATATCTTTATCTTTTAAAATTCTTTTCAGATGTGGGCCAGCAGTTTCATTAGCCTTTAGCTCCTTCTGTTCTCAATCCCCCCTCCCCCATTCAGCTCATCCCGCTGCACTCTGGTTTCTTAGCTCTTTAATCACAAAGGTTTTCAATTCTGTTTTTTATTTATCCCTCAACTTTTGCAACTTTCCTCCGAAGTCCCCCTTCTAGAATCCTATTCCAATTTAAACAAACAGTGGCAAAGTTGTTCCTGGTTAGAGGAGCCCTTTGAAATGGGCGTGTCTTTCAGCTGGGGAGGGGGAGGAGTTAGACTGTGGGCAGCGTCCCTGTCCCTGGTCAGCTGGGAGAGCAATCAAAACTGCTGCAAGTCGAACGCTTTGGCCAGAGCGCAGGAGCTGCCCAGAGGCTGTGGTCCTGAAAGCGCCTCTCCGGGAGCTAACCAAGGACAGAGGTACTGAAGAGACTGACTAAACCAGCTTCACAAAAGCATCAGCCTGAAGGTGTCCTGGAGAAGCATCAGAACTCCAAGGAAAGGGTAGAATAAGTGGCAGCCAGAGGAACCAGACCCGGAGGAATCTCTAAGAGATACTCACAGGGTTTAAGATGGATCGCTGAAAGCACCTCTTTCTCCCACGCTCTGCATGGTCAGGAGAACTTGGCTTCTCTGACTGTCCTTCAGGTCACAGCTTTGCAGAGTTCACCCCAGGATCTGCCACTACTGAGGTGAGCCAGGGCAGGAGATGGTAGGGGAGGGGGGCTACTAAAGTTTCTGTGCGAAGTTCCCATAGATGTACAAGAGCTACTGGAGTGAGGTAAGTCTCTTTTGGCTAAGGGAGGAGGGAGTAGGATTTAAGAAACTTGAATTTAGAAGCAGAGGGAGCAAAACATTTAGAGGTACATATAACATTTTAAATAATACTATGAAATTTTATAGCACCTGCCACCCAGAATAAAACTCATAGATACTATAAATCTTTTTATTTTTTATTTTATTTTTTTTTTGGTACAGGAGATGGAACCCAGGAGGGCTTAACCATGAGCCACACCCCTAGCCCTTTTTCTTTTTTGAGACAGGGTCTCACTAAGTGGCTTAGGGCCTTGATAAATTGCTGAGTCTGGTCTCGAACTTGTGATCCTACTGTCTCAGTCTCTTAAGCTGCTTACCTGGAATTACAGGTGTGTGCCCCCATACCAGGCATGAAACATTTCTATAAAGCAGAGATTTCAGATTTCCCCTCCATTGCTATCAAACCTACACTTTGATTTTACTAATTCTGAAAAAAATCCAAAAGTTTGACTGCTTTTCCAAGGTGGATAGGAAGCAGGATAAAAGAAGTGACCCAATCCGCCTCTTGTGCTCACAGCACTTTAGAGTGCAGGGAATAAAGTGGGAGGAAGGGAATGAAAATAAAGCAATGGGAAAAGATCTTGCCGGCTATGGGAGTGGATTCTCACCGCTTCCTCAGTTGGTGTGCTAAAAATTGTTGGATAAGTAGTGGAGGAAATTTCTTTCCCCCTGCCCTTTCAGAAGGGAAATCAGAAAAGAAAGGTTGTCCAAGTATATTTCCCCCTCTTTCTGTCTTACACCCACCATTTTCTCACCCAAAAGTGTATTTAGAAAATACTAATAAATGTAAAATGACCCCCTCATTTTTTTTGACAGATGACATATTGAAGAACATGGAGGGGAAATTCAAGAAATGAGTAACTTCTGTTAACAAATTTCACTAATAAGTTTTGAAGTATGCCATGGTTTTGCTGGATAAAATGTGTGTGCACATCTGCACAGTTATTAATCAAAGGGGAAGTAGAGAGTATAAAAGGGTGGAAAAGAAAGCCCAGAAGAGCCTAATATTTCCAAGCAGTGTTACTTATGAGCACCCTGGTTTGTACTCTGTCTTTTTCTTTTGGATTCTGCATCTATGGGCAAAACATTTAGTCTACCAGACCTTTAAATTTTGTAGAAACTGGGTTGGATATTCCCCTTCCTATTGTATTTAGAGTCCTAGGACCAGGAGGTAAAGACTGCTGTCAGCTTTTAAGGTGAAAAACACTGTCCAACCACCACAAACTCACATGTTATCACCTTGTATTCATTTATTCACCAGTTGAAGCTTCTCCAAAACAAAAATTAGTTCAAGTGTAGAAAGCATTCCATGGCTGCTCCGCATGGTAGTAAAGCACAATGACCTTGGCCACAAGGTAGAAAATATTAGGTGTCACAATCCTTGATTATGAGCAAACAATTTGCTAGAAAGGGTTAAAAATGAAAAAAAAATTGGGAGAACAGATTAAATGTGAAACTTCATTGCAGGATCCCAAAGAAAGAGAAAAGTTCGTATATACTGTGTAGGTACATAAGGAAATCCAAATGCCAAGATCAAAGATTAAAATGGACTTTATAAGATCAGAATGCAATGGCTGTAATTCCAGCTACTGGTGAGGCTGAAGCAGGATTTTAAGTTTGAGGACAGCTTGGGCAACTTAGCAAGACTTTGTCTCAAAAATAAATCAAAAAGCGCTGGGGTTGGGGATGTAACTCAGCAGTAGAGCCCTTGCCTAGCATGTGAGGTCCTGGGTTCAACTCCCTATACCACTACCGGAAAAAAAAAAAAAGGAATATGTTTGCATGTGTTGGGTGAAGGGGCTAGTTGCTGGTTCTGCTCCCAGCATGAATATTCATTGGTTTTTGTCATATTGGAGTTGGCTTCCTGTATATTTTGAGTGCTATTTTTTTTTTTTTTTTGCCTAGGAATTGAGAAAGCCTTTAAATGACTTATCATGATACATTCTGAGATAGTGCTAGAGACCTTCCTTTTCTACAGGTTCTGTAGAACAATTGCCAACTTGAACATTGGCAAAACAACTTCACAAAATAAAACTTCTTAGGGGCTGGGGATGTGGCTCAAGCGGTAGCGCGCTCGCCTGGCATGCGTGCGGCCCGGGTTCGATCCTCAGCACCACATACCAACAAAGATGTTGTGTCCGCCGAGAACTAAAAAATAAATAAAAAAAAAAAACAAAACAAAAAATAAATAAAAAAAAAAACTTCTTAATCAGGTAGGAAAGGTAAACATATTATTTACATTTTTCCCTTCAGGGTAAAAGAATTATAATACTTTTCTTGTGCCTGTTTAATAATTGAGTGAAAGGAGAGGGTCTTAGTGTTCATGATTTTTCTCAGTATATCCCAGAGGTGGTTCATTAATAAGCTAAAAATGACGATAGATTTAGGTGACTATTCTGAAGTGAACCCAGTTAGTTCCTTTCATCAAAACTCAGAACTCTGCCACATTTTCAACACTCAGATTTGGAACTGGGTGTTAGTCTTTTTTTCCCCCTGCCAGTCTTTTGATGCCTTCAAAATATCGATGTGGCAATAGAGGAAGTTTTTCTTTACTTTTGAAAAGTTTTAGCTGTTACTTCTATCTGTGAGAAACTTCATCTTCTCCCTAGAGCTCTGCTATTTGGTTTTGGTGGAAGAATCATAGTCCCTATATTCATAACCAAAGGTAACAGTGTCTAAGTGTCCAGGGTTGTCTGTAGTCAACCAGAAGCTTCATGAACCTAGAAGTTTACATGACTAAGAGGAATTGTCCAGCCAAATTTTTCATCTCTGTTATAAAACAAAATGAAAGTAAGGAAGCTGGCCTTCCTGAATGCAATGGGGGAGGTCTAGTCGATCCTGGAGGTGGCAGATAAGAGTTTGGAGTTTTCACAGAAAACTCAGAATATGATATTTAATTTCATTAGGTGGTGGGAAGAGTGGGGATATCAGGACTTTTTTTAAAAAAAAATGAGTGTTGAAATGAAGCCATTAGCTTTTATTATCATGAAATCAACATTAAGCACATATTATAACTATTTTTTTTTGTCCAAGTGGCCAGGAAAATCATGGTGAAGTTAATTAATAATAGTACTTACATGGGATTTATGTTATCTAGCACTATTTAAAGTGCTTTAAATATATTAACTCATTTTATGCCATGAGTCAGAACTATTATTATTCTTATTTTAAAGAAGATGAGACTGAAGCAGATAAAAGTCATAAAATTTGCCTAAGGTCACATATCTAGTTAGTTGTACAGCTGAAATTTGAACCCAGAAAATCTGGCTTCAGAGTTTGTGCTGTCTAGTCCCATTGAGAAACTGTCAGATGAACTTCTGTGCCAATCAGATGAGGTAATATTCAGGTAATGAGATGCATTAGTTAATGTAGTCTATTTTCTTTACTCATTTGTGGGAAATGATTTTTATTTTTAATAAGCAAATGCATGGAAGTGTATAAGATTTTTAAAAACCCAAGAATAAATGCAAAATAAATATATTGATAATGATAATAAATCATAACATTTAAAATGACAAGCTACTTTCTTATATTTTTTCTCTCTCTTTTTTTTTTTTTGGTACTGGTGATTGAACCCAGGGCTCTGTATCAGTGAGATAACCCCAGACATTTTTATTTTATATTTTGAGACAGAGTGACCTCACTAAACTGCTGAGAGGCTGGCCTTGAACTTATGATCTTCCTTTCTCAGCCTGCCAAGTCTTGGGGATTATAGGTAGGCATCACTGTGCAAGGTTATTTTTCTTTTTCTTAAAAGAATAATATAAAATACATCTTATCACTATTTTTTCAAAGAGAAAATGGAAGAACTTAGAGCTTCATGTAATGTGTCTGAGATCAACCATGAGGAATTAGAAGAATTGAGACTAGGGTTCATATCTCTATGATTCCAGCTTCCATGCTTTTGAAACCACACTATACTTTAATGGATTCTCTCAAACGAATGGACCAGTACTGATGGGTACCAAGGAATTTAAACTAGAACCCACCTCTGTTCTTCCCAGAGTCAGTCGAAAATTTGTTGCTCTTTTCATTGGTTTGGACAAAGCCACTTGCTTCTTCTCCTACATAACTACCAACAACCTAATTTTAAAGCAATTCCTTGACTCTTACAGAAACTGTTATACATGTTAAAGGCTAAGGATGGTCTATTCTATTCTCTTAATCCCAGTTCCTGATGGGGGTGACTATTGCCAGATCTCAGAAAGTCCAGAGGTGCAAAGATGGGGATGGTGAAGAATGGCAAATGCCCAAGCTAGAGTGGTATTCAGGGGGCGAGTAAGGAGACTCTCCTGTCTCTTACCTTCTTTCTCTCTTCTCCATGCATAATAAGTATGACCAGTGTAATGATGATAATGTAGATGAGAGAAAGAGGAGGAGGAGGGAATGGAAGAGAAGAAGAGAGAACAAGTAGATGAAAGCAGTAAAGAACACATTTGGAAGAGGAAGGAATCCTGGGATATGAGAGTTAAAACTGTGCCTTGGAGAACACCTAAGGCAGCCTCCCTTTGGGTCATGGTTGCTCCTATTGAGTTAGTTCCATCCTTCTCCAACTGCTAAAGTTGAAGCGAATATCTTCCTGTAGCTGTAAGGGAAGAAGAAAAAAGAAAAAATATAGAGCACAGGATTTGAAATCAGAACTGATTTCATGTCTTGCTCCACTGTCTCTATGTCCTTATATTGCCATCACTAAGATGACTCTGACTATAAAGTGAGCTTGACAATCCCTCTCTCCCTCCAAAGTTTGCTCTAAGAAACATACAAATTAATAGATGCAAAAATACCCTGTTATCTTTAAAATGTTGTACAAATATTATTATAGTTAAATGGCAGGGGGAGAATTAGGTTTCCCAAGCCCACTTCACCCTTTTTGGCCTCAGAGTGCACCTGCCCTTGGAAGATCTGTGTTACTTTAACAGAAAGTTAATTAGGTCCTTCACCCTCCCTCTGGATATCTGCCCGAGTTAGAAGTGCAGCTCAGCACACAAGCTCCATCATCCATATTAAAAGTGGGATTTTCTGACTTGGCCTGGGCAGCCAGTTGACCAATAGGTTCCAATGTGTGTTTTCAATAAAGCTGCTTACCCAGGAAGCCTTATTAAGTGAGTAAGTCAAGCTGACATGATTTCCGTGCTGATTAACATGAAACCTAGGCTGTTTTCGCAATGCAGTAACATTAATTATTTATAGGAGGTAAATGAGGTTACAAGGAAAACAAGCTCCAATTACCAGAAACAAATCAAATCATATATTTATATTTTTAAAAGCTATGTACTAATCCCCGCATTCATTGATTTGAGGCTCAAGCTTCAAGGATCAAAAAACATTTATCGTGTTCTCCTCTTTCTCATAATCAAAGGTGATGGAGGGTTTAATGTTTCAAAGACTAGCTGGTAAACCGGGATGCCCCAATGTAGCTTATCAGATCCTTTTATTTGGTAAACTATATGCCTACCAATTGCTCAACACATTTCAAAACAATTCAAACTCTTCCAGAACTGAATGCAAAATACTTACTAACCACCAGTCTGTTCTGTTTTTCAAATAGCAAATTTTGCATAGAAAATTCTGATTAAACAGTATCCATCAGGCAAGTGAATTAAAGTAGTCAGGCTCTTTCTGTGTTTATCTGAAATAGTCCTCTCACATTCTCCGTCACTCTATTCTGTTTCGTTTAGTATTTGTTTTGGATTTTTTTTTACTTTAATAAAGTATTTTCATAATAGTTGCACTAAGATTTCTTATATGGGTTTGGTAGATCACCAGCTTGTACTTCTAGGTTGCCATGGTCTTGTCTGATGGTGTGAGTTTTAAATGCAATGAAAAGAGTTCTCACTTCAACATATGGGCAAAGTTGATGGATGAACAGTGATAACCCTCCTTTGTTTCCATGATCCTTTCAAGACATCATGTCACTAACACCTCTAACACTTGACAGAACACAAGGTGCTTATTAAGAAACAGAATGCTCTTCTGGTAGAGGTGAGATAAATGTTTGATGGTCATGTGGCACACCAGCCAGTTGTGACATGACCATTTCCTAGGAGATGCCTAAAGCCACCAGTTGGCAGTGCCATGGGATATCACAAAGTCCATGAAACACCTCTAAACAGAGATTGCCAGTCCTTTCTAAAATACATGCAAAGTAGTCTGAGGATCTTGCTGCAGTTTTTTTTGTTTACCTTATGACAGTTTATTTAACTGTTTAATATGCATTTTATTTTGCAACAATAATTTTATATATATTGCATATAATTATAATTATTTTAGCCCTGTATTTCATTTTCAGAAATTTCTCTTTTTGGATGATTTGTATGCCCTTTTCCCTTTGTGTTATGAATTTTGGGAAGAAAGAAAATTGTATGTTTGAACTTGTATACCATTTATTTTTGTTTAAAACATCCATGAGATAAAGAAACTGAAAATAGGCATGAACATTTCCATGTTAAGGTTCATTTTCTTTAAATATAGTTGGTTATATATATATATATATATATATAGTTATACTATATATATATATAGTGTAACTAGATAAGTGTTCTGCACATTTCTTTGAGCGTGGATTATTATTCATTTAAAGTGGAGGAACTTGGACATGATAATTATGAATTGAATCCCAAAGCAAATTCCGGACTCTATGCCCAAAAGATAATAAGAACGTTTAGTTTAGAATCAAATCAGGTATTCACAGGAATTAACTTTCTCTGTCTCCATTTTCTAGAATCTGGAAATGGCAAAAACTTTTGTGAAATCCAAGGAGATGGGGGAGCTGGTCAACACACCATCCTGGATGGACAAAGGTCTGTGCTCTCAAAATGAGATGAAGGAGGAGGAGAGAAGATCGGGTACTTATGGGGTGCTTGGCAGCTTAACTGAAGAGCATGACAGTATTGAAGAAGAAGAAGAGGAAGAAGAAGATGGGGAGAAACCTAAGAGAAGAGGTCCCAAGAAAAAGAAGATGACCAAAGCTCGCCTTGAGAGATTCAGGGCTCGAAGGGTCAAGGCCAATGCTAGAGAACGAACCCGAATGCATGGTCTGAATGATGCTCTGGATAACCTCAGAAGAGTCATGCCATGCTACTCTAAAACCCAAAAGCTTTCCAAGATAGAGACTCTTAGACTGGCCAGGAACTATATTTGGGCTTTGTCTGAAGTCTTAGAGACTGGCCAGACACCTGAAGGAAAGGGCTTTGTGGAGATGCTCTGTAAAGGACTCTCTCAGCCCACAAGCAACCTGGTGGCTGGATGCCTTCAACTGGGCCCTCAGTCGGTCCTCCTGGAGAAGCATGAGGAGAAATCTCCTATTTGTGACTCTACCATCTCTGTCCATAATTTTAACTACCAGTCTCCGGGGCTCCCCAGCCCTCCTTACGGCCATATGGAAACACATCTTCTTCATCTCAAGCCTCAAGTATTTAAGAGTTTGGGAGAATCATCCTTTGGGAGCCATCCACCTGACTGCAGTACACCTCCTTACGAGGGCCCACTCACTCCACCCCTGAGCATCAGTGGGAACTTCTCCTTGAAGCAAGATGGCTCTCCTGACCTGGAAAAATCCTACAGCTTCATGTCACATTACCCCTCTGCCAACCTCAGCTCAGGGCATGTGCATTCAACTCCCTTCCAGGCTGGTACTTCTCGCTATGACATTCCCATAGACATGTCCTATGATTCCTACCCCCACCACAGTATTGGGACCCAACTCAATACAATATTCACTGATTAGGGCAGTAAGACCAGAGTTTCAGAGAATGATGTGGAGATATTTCCCATAATTCAAGTGGTTGAGCTAAAGATTCAAAAACTTTAAAGAAATCCCATGGATATTCATCAAACACAATAGGGCTAGATCATTTAGGGTCTCCTACATCTTTCCCCCTCTTTGCTCATCTGCTTTTCACATTTTATTGATTCCTTTATTTAAGGTCTTCAAGTGGATTTTTTGGTGACTTACAACACTGTAAGAGGCTGAACTGAGTGAGGACTTAGGCCCTAGGATCACGGTGCCAAGAACTCATTGAATAACCTATGCTAATTAATTTTCCATTTCTGGTGTTTGTTTATTTACTAATAATATGAAGCAATTGTTCTAAGTCCAGATGATTTTAATGACTTTCACAGTTCTGGAATTATATAACTTCAGTGATTACTCTCAGAAATTTCGTAAAACTGAAAAAAGAAAAATAAAGCAATAACAGGAAATGGATAGGATATATGGGATGATCAAATGGAGTTGCCAAAGGGACCCCAAGGTGCATATCTGTTGACTCACAGAATGCAGTTGGTTTGAACTTGATGACACAACTTTGTATCTATCTAAAAATAGCTTCCAGAGGCTAACATTCTAACTTGGTTGTAACTGTGAATAACAAATTATGTTCTTGAAGAGATTAGCTCCATTTCTGATTGGACTGAAAGTTGACCATATCTTCCTTAGTGATTTGAGAACCATAATAGAGGCCTCATGCTAACTTCATTCTTGATAATATTTCAAAAGCACTTTTTCAGTACTAGAGGTAGAGCAAGAGATTCTTTGAAATCTCAGACTTCTATGACCAAGAGAACATAGAGAAGTCACCTAGATAATTTCATGGCCTGCATGACCAGGGAACTCGAAATTCTGACCATGTTCAGGTTCTGCTATTGGAATCAGCACACAACACACGTTATAGAGCAATAAAATAACTCTTGGCTACACCAACTACCATCATTCAGGGACTCTCTGTAGCTCATACGTTCCCATAAGAAAACCACTAAATCTTTCCCTAGGAAGATGAATTTCATTTGGTTAAAGTAAATATGATTAAAAACACTGACCTCTATCCACACTTATATATTTTTCAGAAGCACAAACACTATTCAATTTATTGACCAAGTTTGATTTTTTTCCAATATAAATGCAGTTGCTTCTCTCCCTCTCACTAATTGTTACCCTTTTCTTATTTCTAAGATATAATATGCTATTACGTATTACACACAACATTTCAAGTGACAAGACATATGAATTCAGAAGCAAAATCTAAGGTCAGTGAATACTTTTATCAGTCTGCAGCTTCATCACAGGGTTAGTCCAATCAGCAGGATGTAGATTTCTATTTATGTAAATTCTTTTTCCTTTATATTAACACTAACTCTGTCAAGTTTACCTTATCAGAGAAATGAGATCTGAGAAATTTTACTATCCTGTTGAATCTGCTAGGACAATTATTTAGAATCAAACCAAGAGTATATATGGCTTATTTGATATTGGATCAAGTCCTGCTCCTGCCACAGACGATAAGTTTAGTGATGCAGGGTTCACTGATAGGGGCTGATGTATAAAATCGATATGACAGATTAGTGCGTCATTTTCTACAGCTCAACCGCTCCCTAACATCTGCCAAACTTTATGTATATCTTATCTTTTTACCTTTCTTATTTATTCTCCATGGGTTAAGTTATTTCATTTCCATTTATCTTGCAGCACTTACTCTGCTTTATTTTGTACCCTTGGTTTGTAAATCCATTTGAAAAGTAGCTTTGTAGAGAGATCTACCAGCCACCAAAGTGGCCCCCCTCATCATGATCTGTCCTAGTGGGAATAGGCAAGTAAAGTGATTTCTAAAGCAACCCTATGTGCTTTCCAAGTATATCTGGTACTTACCTTCGTGAGGGGGTGTGAGAGGATCTATCCTTAAAGTTAGCATTTTCTGGCATTTATGTTTGTAGATAATGAATGTTGTCTGAGTTATTTATTAGAAATTATTTATTTAATTTATTTCTCCCTTCCTTTTATGCAAATTATTTGGGCCCCATAGATGTGCTTGCAAACCCTCCCTGAGACTTCATTTGGACAGAAACTCATCAGTTTGCTAGACAGTTCTGAGTTTTAGAGTAAAGGGAAAGGAGGAAGTTAGTTCATAATTATTTTATTAAAAACTAGCAATAATTTGAATGGCTTTGGAAGTTATGGTTTTTAGATTTTTTTTCCCCCCTTCAGTGTAAGATGGGCCAGAGTTCTTTTCTGGGAACCTATTGTTTATGCCTTTGGAGAGTATAGTCCTCATGAACAAGGCCTCCTGGGGACTGTGCAGAGGGATTAAAGTTTAGAAATGCAGTAAGCTTGGAAAGAACCTATTCTCTAACTCAGTCTTGTCTCATTATTCTGGGGATTCTTTTTTGGATAAAGCAAAGCAATTGTTTAAATCTTTTTTTTTTTTTTAAATGACTGTTTTTTCCCTTTCTTCTAGCAGAAATAAAGCTGTGAGTCTTATTAGACATTGTGTTGTGTTGTTTGTCTTAAGAAATTTCTTCATTCTCCTCTGTTTATTTTCTTGGGCTCTCTGTTTTGAAAGAAGCAAGCAGAATGCAGGATACTTTGGTATTTTTATTTCATATTTCAGTTATCTTGCCAAAGATTTGAAAGTTCTAAATTAAGTGGCTAGAAGTCTGGAAGCACTAGTCTCTGCTGCTCATACAATAAAATATACAGTCTGTATTTGAGAAAAGAAGAAGCTTACAGTTTACAGAAATCTTTAGGGCTATTGGTAGTCTAAGCTATTGGTAGTCTAGAGGTGGATCATGGGAAGATGGACTATTGTCTACAACTTAAGTGAGCCCATCAACTTTCCAAAAAATTATGAAGTAGTTTTTTTTTTTTTGCAATTGCCTTTTAATATCTCTTGATTTTTTTTTCTTTCAGTTTTTTCTAGCTAAACTGTTTCAGGGTCAATTCTTACATGCATATAATGCTGATTATAAAGAAATAATAATAATGATAAAAATATTAATAAAGTTGGTTAACAAAAGAAGGAAATTTGCTTAAAATACTTAAGAAACAAAAAATATAGAATGAAAATAAATTCTCCCCTCTCATCTTTCACCTGCTAGATCCTGTTCCTCAATTAGAAACTACTTTAAAAACATTTATTAGTTAATAGAGATCTTTTATGTACATACAAACAAATATTAGTTATATTAGACACAAATAATAAGGTATATTATCCTGTTACTTTTTCTACAAATAATAATAGAATAATATTGTTCTGCATATTGCTTTATAAAATTTCAAGCATACATCTTAGGGTATTTTCATATTTAATAAAATTTTTGTAATTTTTTTGTCATAATTGGCCAGTGTTCCACATTAAAATGGTATAATTCATGAAATTAAATTGCATAATTTAGATTTTTTTAATCTTTTGCAATACTGAATGAGTGATTTGTACATATGTCATTTGCCTCTCAAGAGAGTCTTTACTTTGCAAAAAATATTCCAAAGAAACAAAGGATAAACTGACAGATAAATACAATTCCATCTCTGAGTTTCTGGATGCTTACCTCATAATGTCACTTTTCTAAATGATGTACTTGTATGAATTCAGTCAGCCCTAAAGTACAATTACAATTACAATCCTTAGAAGGTAGTCACTGTATTATTCCCATTCTACAGAATAGAAAGCTAAGGCAGAGTGACTTTTTCAAATTGTTGTGCTAGTAAATAAGCCAGAATTTGAACTAGTTGGTTTACCCCCCAAATTTGAAGTGTTTCCAGTGCTTGTTTGCTTGGTAGGTACAGAGAATGTCATATTTGCCCAATGTTAGAGTTGGTGAAAGTGGAGTGGCTGTTTGGCACCCCTAAACTTATCCTCTACATATGGTACCCTGCTGCATCTCTGATCCAGTCTGATTCATTCCCAGGCCCTACAGTGGAACCTGAGAGAAGACTTCCCTGTGACAAGCTCAACTTCCTATTGGCTTTTGCCTATGTAGAGGATGTAGATGTAGGCAGAGCCCAGATCAGTGCCTTACAGCTTGAAAGTGCTCCTCTTTCAGAGGCTTAAATACATTTCCTGTTTTCACTTTACATAACTTTAGAGTTCAATAAAAATGTTTTAATAGGAATTACAGATTGAAAATCAAAAAATATTTTATTCACACAAAAACATCCTATTTTTGGATTGAGTTTACTATTTTGATATTTATATAACTTTGTAGAATAGTTTGGTACAGCACTTACAGCATCAGGTTTAGAATCAAATAACTAACATTTTCTCACTACAACTTGCTGGTTGAATGATCTTTGTTCAATTGATTAGCCCTAGAAAACATCAGTTTCCTCAAATTTAAAATAGCATCAATAGAAATGCCTTCTTCATAGGATTATGATGATGAATTAATTAAGATAATGCATCTGAAGCACTAAGAAAATATTTAATAAGTGATAGTTATTGTCATCCATGTTGCTATTCATTATTCTTTTATTCCATTAACTTTTCTTTTTGCCTTCTACAGATGGCTGGGGGAGTGCTGATGGCAACTGCTGTAGTCTTAGGGTGTCCATAGCGTTCTTTTTTTCTGGTACCAGGGATTGAACCCAGGGGTGCTTAACAACTGAGCAACATCCCCACCCCTTTTTGGTATTTTATTTAGAGACAGGGTCTCACCGAGTTGCTTAGGCCTTGCTAAGTTGCTAAGGCTGACTTTGAACTCATGACCCTCCTGCTTCAGCCTCCAGAGCTGCTGGGATTACCTGGCCTGACTAAGTCCATCGAGTTCTTTAGTTAAAAGAGGTTGAGTCAGACAGAACTTGGATTTGAAGCTGACTGGCTCTGTAGTTCTGGGCAGATCATTTAACATCTTTGTCTCAATTTCCTTCATTCTAAAAAGGGTACAATACTACCAAGGCCACAGAGTTATATGAGAATTAAAAATGATGATGACAACAAAGTGTTTCAATCAGGTTCTGGTAGAAGGGAGGTATTTCACTGTAATTAAGATTATTATTGCCGTTGCTGTTGTCATTAGGGGTAGGGTGAGAACAGATGAGGTAATTGAGAATGAGAGGAGAGCAAATGCTTTGAATTTGTGCAGTAAGTCATTGGCTGAGGCCAACATCAAAATTCAAGCCTTTTGACCAAACCCTGGTATATTCTATTTTCCAACTCATTGTCTCTGCTTAAACAGAAATCCTCAAAGGCAAACCTCCTGAATTTGGGAAATAGGAACATTAAATTTTGCTTTCTTTTCTAGAAATTGGAACAGAGCTAAGAGGAACATTGCGGTAGTTTTTTGTTGTCATCTGGCCTAAGATTATATAGAAAAAGAATACTCTTACTTCAAATACTTGATTTTCATTCAATTTTATTAAGTTATTGAGCATGTCATCCATGTCAGGCACCATGCCAAGTGTTGGGAGTACAGAAATGGGTTCTCGAATGTGCACTGCAGATTTATAGTCAGAGTATAAACTAACAAAGCACTTTTACACACTTATTATTCAAAATTGGCAGCAATGTGAGGCAAGTAAACCAAGTATCATACACACTATTTGACAGAGCAGGAAACTGATAGAGACATTTATGATTTTCATGTCAAGCAATTAGCTTGGAGTTATTACATAGATTATGTGATTCTAATTTTTTTGTTTGTGATAAGTAAATTCTTGCTTTATTTTGTAGTTAAGGAAAACACATTTTCTGGAATGAGGCTGGGATTATTAGGACATTTTTGAATAACTTTGAGATGAAATAATCCTGGAAAATTAAACTTGCAGAGCATCAGTTGTTTTGCTAAAATTACTAAAATAAAATACTACAAATATTAAATAGAACAAAGAAAACTGTAACCATAGTAGCCAGAGAGCTGATCATAAAATCACCCTATTAGGGTTGTCATAATGTACATGATAATATAGATATTTGTTCAATATTTCATACATCTATAAATAAATGTATTAACTTATTAAATGTGAACTGAAGAAAGTTTTAGAAAACAATACCTAAAACAAAAAACAAAAACATAAAGAAAGGGGAAATTGCTGTCCATTGGGTGCCTTACCATGTGTAAGTCACTAAGTTAGGTTCTCCATATTGAGTTCATCTTTATAAGAAGCTACTGAAGTGAGATGCAGATATTGTAGAAACCTATGTAGACAAACAAATATGGGAGCATGAAAAGTTATGCAAACCCTTCAAGCTTCTGTTTTCTCATCTATAAAGTAAGATGCTCGTTCCATTAAACACCTGAAGTTTCTCTTATCTTGATATTTGGTTCTATGAGTAGCTAATGTCCATTTTCTCTCTGGCAGAACAACAATCACTAATGTTTTTGGGGAAAAAAGAATGAATGAATAAAAGCTGGTAGGTGATGCATAAATGGACTTTGCAACATTAAAATCAAGGTAGTATTTGGATGCCTGTGTGTTTTTATAATTGATGATCAGCTCTCCTAAGTAAGTGGGCTGTTTTTAATTTGTCACCAGTTTAGAAGGTAATTTTCTAGGTAATGAGCATATTTTGTGACGATAAAGACTGCGGCCACATTTGGCAAATTGAAGATCTATGATATACGTTTTGCTAAAATAAACTTATTGAAGCTCAATGAAAAAATTAAACAATTCCAACAATTGTGCAGCTGCCCCTTTTCTTCCCTCTGTGGGAAAGAACAGGAAGATATTGACTACATGGTTTACTTGATTGCAAATACAGTAAGTTCTCTGTTATCCAAATGAATAATTTATGCTGATGATTAGCAGTGAAAATTATTTCATAAGAAGCTTGTTTCTCCATGTCAGTTGATAAGTTTCTATATTTTTATGTGTAGACACATACATTAGTTTATGAAGATTTGAATAAATATATATGAAGGTATATATGTGTATTCGTGTTTCTGTGTGCGTGAATATATTTGAAGATAGGTATATCTGAACACATACATTTTTGGTATATATTGAACATATACAAATCATGTTTAAATGAACTCTAAAGTCAAATGGAAATGCTTTTTGGATCATCTAACTTTTGGCAAGACTATAGTCAGAGGTTTTCCCTTTATCAACTCAATGTTAATAACCAAACTAGAAGTTGAGGCGCTGGGAGAGGAGGAGGCAGGGAGGTGGGAAGTGGGAAAGGGTTCTAATTTTTCCCATTGGTCTGGGCCAGAGGGGGCCACCTGATAATGGTAGACATCCTTCCTTGTCTAAACCTATGCTCTCTCCTTCTCTGGCCTCTGAGCTGAGGCAGATCCAGGGCAGGCAGGCACGTGGCTGGCCCACTGAGGGCCAGGCACAGCCGCAAGCTGCTCAGGGACTCCTGGAGCAGACTATCCCCTGGCTCCTACCCACCCCACTGCTGCCAGCCGGCAGCTTCCCTCCTGCCAGACCCCTGGGCATGCTGATGGGAATGGCACAATTATCTAATCCCTGCCCAGGGAGATCTAGGACACACGCAGACAGATGGAGGACCATGGGGATTCAGAACTGTTCAGTATTGTAGGGGCAAAGGAGACAAGTCTGCAAGCAATAGGCCAGACTTAAAAGGAGGTCCTGAAATCTTTCCTCCAACCAACTGCAAGGTAAACTGTTTTCTCACCTGAATAGAAGCCTTGGAAGAAAGAACCTGTACCTACCCCTAACTGCTTCCCTGCTGAGAAAGGGCCCTGACCCTCCATGTCTGGGTTTCCACAAAGAAGAGAAAGTCACAGTCAGACACTGAGAAACAGAGAGAATTAGAGGTCCAGAAAGTGAGACCCTCAGCAGCTTTAGTGAGACCCTGCCTTAAAATAAAAAGTGTTGGGGATGTAACTCAGTGGTAAAGCACCTGGGTCCAATCCCTAGTACAAAGGAAAAAAAAAAAAAGCGACAGGCAGTTGCTGGCTGTATGTCTCAGGTAAGAGCCATGTGTCTTTGATGCCGTCTGTACAAACCCTGGGCACCACCATGCTCAGCACCAAGGCTCCTGGAGAGCTGTCCCTGGCTATCTGTCTTGAGAACAACAGAAAATCACAAGAGACTCCTTTTGGAAAGCAACAAAGACTCGAGGCTTCTCAACTATCCCATTCACCAAGAGATGTGTTACAACATGAAGGTTTCCATTTGGTTCTGGATATATCTTTAAATGAGACAGCACAACAAACAGAACATTATTTACTGATCATGTGGATTAATAAATTTATCTATCTCCCACAGCCATTGAAATCTCAGGGCATTTACAAGCGCTTTGTAAATGCCAGGTTTGCCACATCCTCTCACTAACTCCAGACAAGTTTCATAATCTCCTAGAACTTCGACAATTTTATCTGCAAAATGATAACAATAATACCTTGCAAGATTTTCGTGATAGTAAACATAATTGACATAATACACATAGAAGGAGGCCTGCCATATTAATTTTTGATAATCGATAATCTTTATCACCTTCATCATCATCATCATCATCACCTTCATCATCATCAGCATCTTCTCCTTTGCAACTGAGATCTACATCACATTGGGCTGGTGGAAAGAGAGACTAAGGCAGAGCCAGAGCAATGAGAAAAGGTGACCCATGGGGATACATGTGGTACTGGATAGTGACTAAAACCATCAGAAGGAATTACTGGGTTGCATTCTGGAGTGTGTGACTCAGCTGGAGCCTGAGTACAAAAGGTCCCTAAGCAGAAGCACTGGGGACAGACAGGGGGCAGCTGATACTGTGCCCACAGTTGGCACAGTCCAACAAGATTTTCAAGGATAAATGGAAAAAAAAAATCAGTCCTGAGAGGGAGCACCGCTGAACCATGTTGCCCTGTTTTTGAGCAGCAGCTGCAAGCAGGGCTAGCAGCTGCAGCTGTTCTTAGAAGCCTGGATTCCCAGGGAAAGTGGGCATCAGGCAGAGCAAAAAGGAGGGAGAGGCAAGCTCGGGCTAAGGGCCTGGGTTCCCAGAATGGGAGATTCCACTGCACAGAAATGAGGGAACTGAGCAAGATGAGTAGGGTGTTGTGAATGTGAAATGATGCCCAGTATGGAAAGTGGGCTGATGAATCCATAGAAAGAACAAGACTGGGGATTGGGACCTTTCTAGCCATTTATGTCCTTACACTCCTATGTAAATGTGAGCAGATAATTATCATAACAGCTTATACTAATCGAGTGCTAACAAGGTACCAGGGAATATTCTTAATCTTTTATATAAATGAAGCAATATAGTTCTTACTGCTATGTTATGAGATTGGCATTAATATTCTCTACATTTTATACATGGGAATCTTGAGGCACAGGAGGTAAAGCAGCCCCACCAGGTTACCAAGTCTCAGAGCTGAGATTTAACCTTAGAACTATGGCTCTGGAGCCTACATTTTTTTTTGTAACATGTTTAAAAATTTTTAATTGATTCATAATAATTTTATGTTTTTCTGGTGTGCAGTGTAATGTTTCAACACAATATATATATATATACAATGCATTTCTGTAGATGGGCAGCATCCAAAACCTCTCTACTAGCTATTTTGAAACATACAGTTAGTTGTTGTCAACCAGTTGCCAATTGTGGCATTAGAATATTAAAAGTGATTCCTTCTGTCCAGCTGCACTGCCCATTAACTGTCCTCTGTCTACCTTCTACACTTCCCGACCCTTTCCAGTCTTCAGTAATCATTTTCTACTATTCTATGATATCAAATTTACAACCTCCATATTTGAGTTGTCTTTCTGTACTTGACTCATTTTATTTAACATAATGTCCTCCTGTTTCATCCATGTTGCTACAAAATGACAGAATTTTATTCATTATCAGGATTGAATAGTATTCCATTGTGTCTATGCACCACATCTTCATTCATCTGTCAGTAGACACCTTGGTTGATGGCATCTTGGTTATTGTGAATAGTGTTGCAATGAACATGGGAGTGCCTGTGTCTCTGACATACCGGATGTATACTCATAGTAGGATTGCTGAATCATATGGTAGTTCTATTTTCAGTTTTTTGAGGAACCTCCAATACCATTTTCCATAATAGCTATACTAATTTACATTTCCATCAACAATATCTGAGAATTCTCCTTTCTCTGCATTCTCCATTTGTTATTGTTTTTTTGTCTTTTTGATAATAACCATTCTAACTGGGGTGAGACTGAGCCTGTATTTTTATCCATTACTCTCAAATAGAGTTGTCCAATAGAACTTTCTGCAATGGCGGAAATGTTCTATCATACTGAGTGCTTGAAATTTGGCTAGTGCCATGGAGGAACCAAATATTTAATTTTATTTAATTATAATTAATTTAAATTCAGATAACCTCATATAGTTGGGAGCCACACTATGGACAGAACAGCTTTAACTGCCTCCCCCAAGATGGATCTCCTTACCTCTATGGACTTCTGTTAATTTTTTTTTTCTACCTGGGAATTGTAGGATTATATTCAGGGATGGAAATTTGAGACGATGGCACCAAGTTCCTTTTGCCTGTCCACGTAAACATCACTATCAAGCATGACTCTCGTGCCGGCTGAGCATGGCCATTCCTCAGAATCTGTCAGTCCAGAGGCAGTCAGTCACTCCAGGCTGTCAATGCCCCCTCTGGATTCCAGATGGAAACCTCTAAGATAATTACAAGGTTTAGGCATCAGAGGGAAAGGGACCCCCTCACAGAAGCCATCTTATTCAAGTAATGTAATGATTCAATAATTCAAGTAATTTCTTTTCCTCACACCAAGTTGGACCCCCACCAAGTTGCTTTCTCCCATTCAGTACCTCCCCTATTCCAAAGTGTCAGTCTGGAGGAATCCACCTTTTGCAGTGTATTGAAGTTTTTAACTTTTTTTTCCTTTTTTCAAAAGCCCCAATCCAAGTCACTTATGCTGAACTGGATGTCTATATCCTTTTCAGAGTAGAGACAAAGAAAACAATTTTTTTTCTTCTAAATATATCACTGAAGAAGTCCTCTACTATGACTACTAGAGGCCAGAGGTTGCTAGTTCCTGCAAACACACTGGTAGCAAAAGCTCTCCATATAATTCTCTGACTAGAGTTTTATTTTGGTCCTTGAGATGCCCTGAATAATTCACCATGGCATCAGCCTAAGCCTCTGAAGCTCCCGGGTCTCATTGAACAGGTGTTTTTCTAGTTGATTCCTTACTATATCTTACTCTTTCTACCTGAGTGACCTACCGGTTCCTCTGACCTCCTTTGCTTATTATGCCTGTCGAATTCCTACTTAGATTTCAAGATGCAGTGCAAATATCACTTGCCCCAGACCTAACACAGGCACCTCCCAGGCTGACTGAGGTTCCCCTACGTATGATCTAATGACTTCTTTCTCACCCCCAGAAAACCTTTGACTCACATCTCCACAGCATCTCAGTTAGTCCGCTGCTGCAATACTGTTTCTAAATCTGCCTCCCCTGAAAGCTCTTAGCTCATCAAGTTTAGGGAGATAAATTACAGATCACTGTCCCTAGCACCTTCCAAAGAGCTTGATATATGGCAAGAGTTAAATAAATATTCATTGAAGGTGCAGAAGAATAAATGACCGAGCTAGACAAGCTCAGACTCGTGTGGCAGAGCAGATCTGTGCTACTGACAGAAAAACCCAAGGTCAGGAACAAAAGAGCCTGTTCTCTAGCCAACCTGACCTTTTCTCTTCTGAACAGAATAATCAAGGACAGACTCTCTCCACCTCATTCCCTGTCACCTCCATAAAAATCTGGTCATTCTAATTTTACCTCCACATTTGCCCCCCTCCTTCCAATCCTGCACAGTTCCAAAACACTTGGCTCTCTTTCCGTCTCTCCCAATTGTTCCTCTTTCTATAGCATCGGAATCTCATTGTCCTGCCTGCCCTATTCCCTCCTGACCTCTCAACTGCCCATTGTTATATGTCAGGGGGACCCGGGTGACAGCTGGGTCCCAGCAGGGCAGGCCTGGCGTCCCCAGGGCATCCCTGGCAGGTGCTGGAATACTCAACAGCCACAGCCAGCTTGATATCACCACCCCCTTCTCTCTTTCCTAGGTCCCCTGCACCCCCCCCCATAGTCTCCAAATCCTTTCCTCAGGGACTTTTAGGGTCTGTGTGATTAGTATGACTGGGTATAGGCTTTATCAGAGAAAAAGATAAAAAATAGTTTGATCTCTGGATATTTGTACTCCTGTGTGTTTCTCTTTTCAATCATATTTCCTATGTGTTATTAGCCTGCGTCCCTGAAAGAATCTCTAAATACTAAATTTCAGCCTGGGGCTTTTCTTACTAGCTCCCTCTGCAAAACTGTCATGAGCACATCATTTGTGTCCTTCAAAGTTCATGCAATCACTCAAAGCTCATCTCCCCAAGATAACTCCTCTCAGTTCTGGTACCTCCTTTTTCTTTTGTGGTCCCTTTGACACCGGGGGCATGCCTCTGCCTCAGCGTGGGTCCCCCTGTTCCTCCTGCTGCAGTTGGTAGTGTGTGGGGCTGTATCCAACAAATCTGGTCCTGTACTTGACACGTAAGAGCTAAATGCTGTACAACAGCTATGTGTCACTTGAGTCCAGGAAGTTTACCCACATAATTTCATTTAGTTTGATCTTCACAATAACCTATTGCAGGGATCTGATCCTCATCTTACACATTAGGAAATTGAGAGTCTGAGTTACACAGGCAACAGACGGAAGACCTGACTTGATTTTTGTGATTTTTACATCACATGATTTTTCTTTTAATGTTCATCAAATGCTTAAATTTTATTAATATGATTGTTAAGTTCAAGATAACACAGAAGCCAGAGACACCAACTGAATGGGAGAACAGAGATGTTTAGATATAGGAAAAATTCCCAATTGTAAAAGAAAAAAACTGCTTATCTTCTTACTGAATTCAAAGAAGAAAACCAAATTCCTAATTATATGGGGATTGGATTAGATAGAGATCTAAGAAGGAAGAGAGATAAAGAGAAACATATTTAAAATTTCTTTTTCTTTTTTGCAGTACTGGGAATTGAGCCCAGGGGTGCTCTACCATGAAACTACCTCCTTACCACCCCGCCCCTTCTTTAAATTTATTTTTTATTCTAATTTGTTATATATGACAGCAGAATGCATTACAATTCATATTACACATATAGAGCACAATTTTTCATATCTCTGGTTGTATACAAAGTATATTCACACCATTCGTGTCTTCACATATGCACTTAGGGTAATGATGTTCATCTCATTCCACCATATTTTCTAACCCCATGCCTTTTTATTTTATTTTGAGACATGAGTTACACTGACTTGCCCAGACTGGCCTTGAATTTGTGATCCTCCTGCCTTAGCCTCCCAAGTGGCTGGGAATACAGGTGTGTGCCATTGCACCCACCTCATTTTAAAATTTCTTTATTTCTCATTTAAACTCTTCACAATCATATCTTATCTTCACCTCCAATGGCACCAATACAAATGCCAAGCAATAAATAACCTTCATATTTAGTGAAGGAATTTTTGATTAAGCAGAAAGTTTAAGCACTCTCTCTTTTCTTCCTACCCTTTACACCTTGCACTCTCAAGCCCATGATCATTTTTACTTGGCAAAAGGGATTCTCACTAAAATGCACATGATCCTTAAATGGGTCTGTTTATAAAAAATTCATTCCAAGCCTCCCAAAGGCTCTGATGTGTCTGATGATTACCCTCTGGGGTTAATTTCAAACTTGGGGTCTTGGCTATTGACATCATTCTCCTTGCTCTTCAGATGATATCACGAGGTCCCGGCCACCTAGTGAGGGTTTGGGGATGTGGGGAAAATGAAATATGGTGAACACTTTACTTTTTTCTGTTAGAAATGGGTGATTTTCAGGCTCCAGGAAAGAGGATTGAAGTATTAGCCCCTTCCAGCATATTCATGGCTAAAGGAGGCAGCCAAGCAACAAATGGGTAATTATTTAATAATTTGTTCTTCTTGGGAAGGCTACTGCCTCACTTGGGGATCAAGGAATCAAATGTTCAACTTCTCTTCTTAGATTTGAATTGTACCCAGAGGTGAGGAATAGACAACTTGCTGATTCCCTAGGCTAAGAGTATAGTTTTTGTAAAGATAGATAACATTTGAAAGCTAGTGATTGACAGCAAGAAGTATTTCCTATTTCCAGATAAAAGTTTCTTCTGCTGTGTCATCCCTACATTCAGTCTCAACATGGGACTGATATTTTTCATTCATGCCCCAGTGCAGTGTGGATAAATGTGGTTCTGTAAACCAAACTTTATTTGAATGATCTCTGTATTGGAAAATATAAAATGCAGACTCTTTAAAAATAAACCCTCATCTCTCTCTCAAAAATGATTGTATTTTTATTATATTTTTTATTAAAAAAGGATTCTTTACTTTTAAAGAATGATGAAGTCTTTCTTAAAATGAGTCAGATCTACATATCTGTAATTTTCCCTGGCCATTTTCCAAATTTTCTTATTCCATTCACCACAATTGTTGATATTGGTTGTATAAATATCATTTTCCTATGCCTCAATAGCCATAGCTTGAAAATAGGATGGTGGGGGGGGGGAGTGAATTTCTGTTTCTCTGTGCCTAAGAAAATGGGTCAAATAGTAATTGTGTATATATCTAGGGAAATGCAAGGTAGCATTAAACAAATTTGGAGCACAAATCTGTTCGTTCATCATTATGATCTGGATTGAATTTTATCCTTTAAGCTGTTTCTGTTTCTGTGAAGCAAAAAGCCCATTGACATTCTCTTTTGCCATGAGGACTGGAATGACATCAGCAGAGGTGGCTCCCGAGTAGCCTTGGATTTATTTTATCCACTGAAATAAATCTTTATTAGTCATCAGGAACTTGTAGATTTTTTTCATTAAAGGGTAAGAGGAACACTAATGGGTGTATTCTTCTAGAAGAACGAGGTTAAAATAAGCAGAGGTAGCTGATTTGTCATCCCTTCCATCAGCTTTCATCTTCCTCCCTTAAATTCCACACCTTTGGTTGAGAAACCCCCAAAACACTTGGGAAATTACCATTGTAGACTCTATAGGGCTTCTATATGTGCTATTGGTTTTGACGAAAGGGATAAAAGTGGAACATGGTACAAAGTCTGAAATAAACCACCATCTGACCCAGCTATCCCACTCCTGGGTCTATATCCGAAGGGCTTAAAAACAGCATGCTACAGGGACACAGCCACATCAATGTTTATAGCAGCACAATTCACAATAGCTAAACTGTGGAACCAACCTAGATGCCCTTCAGTAGATGAATGGATAAAGAAAATGTGGTATATATACACAATAGAATATTATTCAGCATTAAAAGAGAATAAAGTCATAGCATTTGCAGGTAAACGGATAAAGCTGGAGAATATAATGCTAAGTGAAGTAAGCCAATCCCCCAAAACCAAAGGCCGAATGTTTTCTTTGATATGAGGATGCTGACACATATGGGGTTGGGGTGGGGAGCATGGGAGGATTAGAGGAACTTTAGATACAGCAAAGGGGAGGGAGGGGGAAGGGAGGGGATATGGAGGTAGAAAAGACAGTAGGATGAGATGGACATCATTGTCCTAAGTACATCTATGAAGACACGAATGGTGGGATTCTACTTTGTGTACAACCAGAGAAATGACAAAATGTGCTCTATATGTGTGATATGAATTATAATGAATTCTGTTGTCATACATAACAAATTAGAATAAAAGAATTTTAAAAATGGTGAATCTTTTCTGATATAAGTAAATCAGTAAATAAACAAAATGGGGACGAATAGACAGATATCATGAACAGAAAATTTCCAAATAAGTTCTCTAGATGCTCTTCCCTAGGCAGAGCCTAGCTCCCTACTCCTTAAACACAAGCTTTGCACAGTGATTTCATTTGAAAGTACAATATGGGAAGAGTAACTTGACAGTAGAGAAGTTTCACAGATACTCCCTTGCCAGGGGATCCAGGTTAATATCAACAGTGGTAAATGGTGATGTTCTCATAGAAACACACCCTTGACATGATGTAATGCAAAGGCACTTTGCCTCTGTGATCTTTCCAGAAACAAACAAAAACCAAATATAAAAAAATACAATCTAATCATGGAATCTTATCAGACAAACCTCTATTGAAAGCCATTCTACAAAAAAATTCTGTAAAATGATCAAGGTGATTAAAAACAGGAAGAGTCCAAGAAATCATTACAGCCAGAGGAGCTTATGGAGATATGACAACTATATGTAATAAAGCATCCGGAACAGGATCCTGGAACAAAAAAAGGAAATTCGGTAAAAACCAAGGAAAACCAAATGAAGTGTCGACTTTGGTTAATAATAACATATCAATACTGGTTCATTTTGTAACCAATGTGCCATTCTAATATAAGACACTAAGGAAAAAAAAAAAAAAGGACAACTGGGTACAGGATACTATATGGGAACTTTCTGTTCTATTTTCAGAAATTAGTTTTGCAAATCTAAAACTTCCATAGAATTGTTTATTTATAATATTAAAAAAATGAGAATGGTAAATAAAGATTATGCAAACCCAAAGAATTGTCTGCTGAGAGGAAGGCTTTCCATTTCTGAAGGTGTCAGAGGAGAGGGCCACTGAACTATGTCCCCGTGAGGACAATGCAAGGATTGGAGGACCTGCAGTTAAAGGAGGTGATTGAACTTTCTAGCTGTCAGACTTCAGATATGTCAACCTTAAGGCTTCTTTTCAGGGAAGGGGCCAATGTCTCCATGTGGCTGGGCTCAGGGGGAAGGATGGGATAACACTGCTCTTCTGGGTAGCCAGAGGTGAGCCTTTGGGGGATGGCAACTCATTGAATCAGGTAACATGTCTGTGGTTCAAGGAAAAGACTGAAGTCTGTTTCTAACTGCTCCTCTGCTTCCAAACAACCCACTCACCTATATCAATGATAGCATTTACCTGTAGTATGCAAAGGAGGACTTCTAATTACCCAGGCTTGTTAGTAAGTGCAACAACAGCATTAAGTATCATTTGGTATCTGTACAGTGTTTTGCATCACCTAGGCATTCAATAACTTATAGGGTTATTTTTTTGTTTCTTTCACATAAATTTCTAATTTATGCAATACCTTGTCTTACTTATTTTATCTTCAGAATGACTCTGAAGCTAGGCAGCGGATACGAACGGTGGGACCTCAAACCCTCATCCCTCAGCACTGCCTGGCATACATCCGAGGTCCTTTCTTCTCTGGATGACAGAATTTAGTCTATGAGCTGATCAAACCAACATGTGTTGCATCACCCAAGTGTCTGTGTTTTTCTTCCCTCAAAGACCTCCTTTATCTAGGGCATATGGGGACATATGGGGAATGAGGGTAGATAGCATTACCTCATACCCCTCTATAATCATCCTCTTGGTAATTGTGCTTCAGGATTAGGTATTCCAGTTCATCCCAGTTTGCAACAGAGTCTTGTCTTATTCTGTTGTGCTAAATAACAAAATAACTTAGACTGGGTAATTTATAAACAGCATAAATTTATTGCTCACAATTTTGGAGGCTAGAAGTCCAACATCACGGGAGCAGCAAATTCAGTGTCTGGTGAAGGTTTGTTCTTTGCTCCAAAGCAGAGCTCTCCAGTTGTGGCCTCCCATGGAGGACAAGGAGGCCCCTCAAGCCTCTTTTATAAGGGGTCTAATCCCCTCCAGGACCGTGGATCTCTTAAGACCTAATAATCTCCTAAGGGCCCCATCCTCTTAATACTATCACCTTGAATCTTAAGTTCCAATATATGAATTTGGGGAGACATAGACATTTAGACCATAGGTGGCATCATCTCTCATTTCATAGGTCATTGCTAGGGACTCATGGAAACTCCTGTGGATTGATATCAGAGAGACTACATAGGCTTCACTTTTCTCTACTCTTGTATACCTTCCTTCTAAAGATTTAAAGTGCCAGCCTGGTGGTGCATGCCTGTAATTCCAGTGTCAAAGAAGGTTAAGGCAGGAGGATCCTAAGTCCAAAGCTAGCCTTAGTAAATTAGTGAGGCCCTAAGCAGCTCAGTGAGACCCTGTCTCTAAATAAAGTATAAAAAAGGGCTGGGGATGTGGCTCAGTGGTTAAGTGCTGCTAGGTTCAATCCCTGGTACCAAAAAAAAAAAAAAAAAAGATTTAAAGTAAAATAAACATAACACTAAGAGGGAGATTGTTCACTTTGTTCATTATGAACAAGTGTTCTCATAGGCTACAGAAAAGATGTTCCAAAGTAAGTCACCAAATGCCCTGTTCTGAGTATTCATAGTTCTAAACTCATTCCTCATCCTGTGTCTATGAGATGAATTATGTTTTCTCTCCAGCGTTGTGCACATCCTCTTCCTACCAACATGAGCTATTTTTAATCTAAGATCTACCTTCTTTGCCTAGCAGCAATTCTACTTTATTGAGTCTATAATAACATCTCAAAGTCTCCAAAAAGTCAGTTTATGAAAGTTTGAAAGTCTTTCACAATATGAAGTTTGGGCACAGATACTCCAAAGCAAGATTCTTCCAGGAGTCATGTTATGACACACATTTAAATTATTCTGATGATCATTAATTAACTGTTGGGTATATACCATTTAAGTTACGATGTATATAAACACACAGGTTTCCTCAGACAAACAAGAATTCTCAGAATGAGAAGAGATTATCAGAAGGGAGAAAAATCCATATATTTTCTGTTTGGGCCTGCTTTTTTCCTATCGAGATTATTGCTAGCTTATTTACATGCTTTTCACTACCTTTCTAACAGACACAACACATATTCAAACTTACTTCCCTCATATATACCAGGAATAAGAAATATGCCTAGTTCTGTATTATATACCTATATGTTTTAGCTTGGGGAGGGGGGTGGAATGCAGTTTAGGCTTGAGCATCTTCCTTCAACCTGGAGGCTGGGGTGGGGCTGAGCAGCAGGTGGGGTGCCTGCCTTAAACTCTACTACCAAGTGCCTTTGGATTTTGCTACCTCACTTTGTTGCCATGTGACCTAGGCAAAAACCACTGAATGTCTCTAGGTCTTCGTTTATTAAATAAAGATAGAAATACTCTTCAGCTCTGAGTTTTTATGAGAATCACAAGTGACATGTACTTACAGCAACCCTTCTCTCTTCTCACCTTCTTTCTTTTTCTTCTCTTCTCTTCTACTGGTTAAGATCTTGTAGCAAAGAAGGACCAGTCAGGTCAAGCAGAGAGTCGGGAACACATAGGAGGTATATATTCTATCAGAGATTTTTTTTCAATTCCATATTAATTCTGAAAAACTTCAGTTAATATAGCCAAAGAGCTCTCATTTTCTACCCTGGTATCATGGAATAACATGCCCTGTTACAGGGCATGATCTCCAATTCAAATAATCTTCTCCCTTCTACACTTGACCTAGAGTCTTGAGGCAGAAGCACACTTAGAATCTTATTCTGTTATCAATTAACACCACCATCTTAGGTAATTTTCAATCTTAATGAAGAACCTAAAAAATAAAATCTCATGAATTAACTCTAATATAATCAGCTTCCAAAATTTACACTGAAGAATGTAGTTCCCCCAAAGTTTATACAGGTTTAGATGAGTTTAAATCTGGTTAACTTGTCTCTGACTTCTAGATCCTAAATTGAGGTGCCACAGGAGAGGAACTGGCCCTGGGAAGGGAGAGGTGACTGTCTTCCCTGGCCCAGGTAAACATTGAGAGAAAGGCAACCTTGACTTAGTGCAATTCCAATGGACTGCACTGCTGTTTGAAAGACTGACACTGAGTTGATTGCTGAGCTTTTATAGGTTTTATTAGACAGAAAATAAATTTCTCTTTATCTACATTTGTCAGAAGGAAAAAAAACAAAACAAAACAAAAGACCAAAGATGCCAGAACCTTGAGGAAGTATTTAGGGAAGGATGAGAAAAACAAGTTTCATAGGAAAAGGGTACAGGATCAATTTCCCTCTCAAAGCCAGTTCAAATACTCCTCTAACTGCTTTGGCAAGTATATATTCCATTTTTTTAGGCAGATGCTAAAACTTTTGACACTACAGATATGTGTGTATGTGTGTGGTGTACATGTGTGCAAATGTGTCGTCTGTGCACATATGCTTGCTTATCCCTTAAGCATATGCCAGGGCTTACTCATTGTTTTTATGTTTGGCCATTTACTGAATGTCATGGATTCAGGCATACAAAAATAATTATCAGTTTCCTGATACTAATGAACTGTAATCCCTTCCTGGCCTACTTCTCTAATCCCCGATAACCAAAATGCTTGGTATGTGTTAGGTCTTCTTCAAATCTTTGATACTAGAAGAATCAAAAGACAACGGACATAGGTCTAAACACCATGTTGCCTACAATTCTATCGATGTCAAGTAGAAAAGGGGGTGTGGGTGGGAACAGCACCTTTCTTGTGGATTGCTGTGTTCTCTCTGTCTCTTAAGTTGTAGAAAACACAATGCGGGAAGCTACTTAGCAGGATTCTTTTTGTGTTACAGCAGCTGGAATTGGGTGATTCGCTCGCCCCAGATGGAGGAGAAACTAGCAACATGAGATTTTGTGTAATTTTTTCTCTGTGTCACATGAGGCATACTTATAAGATTGTGACCAAGAGAGATGAGAATGATGATGGGGTTGCCAGTGACTTCAGCCAGAGTGACAAATAATCAAAACTTGGAATAACCTCAAAGTTAATAAAGCATAGGAAATTCTTCAATTTTTCTTTAGAATACATCTTAAACTTGGAAATCGTTTTACAGATAAATTTTAGCAAACTGTGAATTTGATTAAGCACTGTTTAAATGATGCAGACTTTTCTGCTATGAACAATGCTCAGAGATTATACTATTTTATTTTCTTTGAAAGCTGGGCAAGTAAAATAAACGTGACTATGGCAGATTTAAGTCCAAACACTACTGGTTTCTTCAACAGGTGCACTGGGAAACATTGAATGAGAAGGTAAATAATGTGAACTGTACCCTTGATTTTTCAACACAGTTGTAGAAAAAGAGTCAAATACATTACTTGTAGATTGTGCAACTTTCTCCTGTTTTTGAATAGCAACAACTTTTTTCTTTTGGGGGTATTTTCAAAGAATTTATTAATCTTTTAGATATGTTAAATAGGTAAATATGTAAAATAATTCTATGTAATATATCTTTGAAAGAGAGTCCAATCTTGGATCTCAATTGCCATCTCAGGAAAGAAAGAAAGACACAGATTAGAATTGGTATCTGCTGTTTTGAAAGAAGTGCCAGGACAGAGAGCAAACAGCTTTCATAAGGAAAGGGCTAAAAGGGAGGGTATATATCACTTCTGTATACATCTCATTGACCAGAATTTAGCCACAGGTCCATAGCTGCATCAAAGGCAGATGAATACAGTTTTTGGCTATGTGGACACATGCCTAACTGAAACAACAAATTACTGTTATGTGAGAAAGCAAGGTTAGTGATGAAGGATGGCCAGGATTTTCTTCTACAAGTAGTGACATTTATTTTTCTTTATAGTGTTCCCAGTCTGTCCATCGTCCCTACACCCCACATTGGGTATCACAAGACAAAGATGATACTAATCACACAAAGTTAACATCGAATCCTACAAGTTGAAATCTCAGTCTTTGTAGTAACAATACCTTATCCCCAAAGTTCGTTAAGTGTTTCAAAGAACAAGTCCCCAGTCAGACTTGCGCTTTATTTATTTATTTATTTTGGGGGCTGCAGTATGTCGCTTGTTTCCAGGGGCTTCAGTTCACATAACGGCTCAATGTTCTCTCGTATTCTTTTATTATAAGCTTTAATTTCACCTTGAAAATATTCATTCTCCTATTTTTCCACTCCAGTCTTTGGAGAAGAAGGCAGGAGTGAAATTCTGCCTTCTCTGATTCTTGTTGGTATTACCGCATCTTCACCAACCAGAGCCTTAGCCTTCCCTCTTACCTGCTTTCATAAACTAAGCCTTAGCTTATTCTCAGCTCCTTCTTTCCTGGTTCACATTTATGGCCATAATATTATTTTGTGAACAAGCTTGAATCTAGGTACCTAATTGCAAATGTCGCATGTTTTTTCCTTTTTTTTGGTACCAGGGATTGAACCCAGAGATGCTTTACCACTGAGCCACATCCCCAAACTTTATTATTTTTTCTTTTGAGACAGGGTTTTGCTAAATTTCTTAGGGCTTCACTAAGTTACTGAGGCTGGCTTTGAACTTGTGATGCTCCTGCCTTGACCTCCCAAGCTGCTGGGAGTACAGGCAGATAGGTGTGCGCTATCACACTCAGCACATGTATTTTCTTGATTGAGGTTTATTTGAAGGATCCTTAGTGGCATATTATTTCTTTGTAAACCTAGAGAGGTGGAATTGGGATTTGTATTCTTAGAATTAAGCCCTGTTCTAATACAATACCGAACTTGTAATCTTAACGGAATCATTGATCTCTTGAGTATCAGTCAGTTCTGCTTTATTATTTGTGTTTTCATTGGCACTATAAAGATTTCCGATTTTAAAGTTTTCTGTACAACTGTGTGGCATTCGGGGGTCTAGAATATTATATTTCATTGCAAATAATTCAAAAGAGAAATGTGTAATGTAAAAAGAAAATACTCATTTCAGATCACTAGTATGTGGCGTCTGCATATACCTGTGTGTACACAATGAGTGTCTTTTAAACCCCAAGGGGAACAGGCTATAAATATAAATGAAATGATCAAGTGTTTAAGGACATTTGAATTTCTTCTCTGTTTCTAGTGATGGTTTCAAGGTTCCTTTGATTGGTTGGATTAAGGGTGTCATTTGTCCTTTTTGTGTTAACAGACAACTTTTCCTCTTTTTCTCTTCCTTTTACTCTTACAAATGATTTTTCTTTGACCTCTGGCAGTTTTACTCATTTGGGATTGCTGACTCAACCATGATTGGAGAGTCTGGGCTCTCTGACCCATGGTAAGCTTAGCCCGGTATCAAGTTGCTCTTGATATGCCTAAGATCTCTGTCCTGGACTCACATTTTCTAGATGACACAAGCCACTGACTCACAGTTTCCATAGGATAATTATTTCCCCCTGGAAAAAATATTCATTCCACCTTTCATCCCCACCAAGAACTTTCCCATGGGGGAACATGCTGAATATAATATCAATTTGTTTAGGATAAGGAAACATTTTAAGGGGAAAGAAACAGAGTTCAATAATTTGTTAAAAATTATAGACCTCATGAGTGAGAGAACTGGGTCTAGACTGAAAGGTCTAGGACTCTTCCCATTCTGGCCTCCGTGGTGTGCCTGTCCATCTGTGGGAGGCAAGGTGAGAAGGTGACGGCCACCATTGCTGCCCACAGTCTGTAGCTAGGCGTCTTCTGTCATTCTGCCCTTTTTGGGTCTCTTTTGTTCTCAGGCTTTGATCAGGGTATTTAACTCAGCAATTCTGATGTACTTCTCGGCTTGAAAATTTATTTCCCCTTTATATGTGTATGTGTTTCATGACATGAGCTACAATAAGGGGAGAAGGCAGATAAGTTCAGTCCTCTGCCAAATAGAGAGTACCACTCAAGATAAAGAACTGATTGGATACAGGAGGAGCTGCGATCTGGTGTGACTGCTGTTCCTGTAACGCCAAGACTCGCACCCCACGTCACACATGTCAAAGCAGGCAACCCCAGGCTTGCTGGTGCAAATCGTTCTTTTTTTTTCTTCTTTTTGCTAATTAACTGCATTCATGCAGACAACCTAGTAAAATGAGAAGACTGGGAGTGAGGGTGGCATGGGGAGAGCAGTCATTCCCTTGAGATCAACTTTGTAGCTGTGTCATGGGATCTGGCATGAGACCCCCTGGGTTTGAACCTAAAATCTTCATTTTACTAGTTGTCAGACCTTAAGAGGTTTATTTAACTCAATCATCTGTAAATAGGAATAATAATAGTATCTCCTTCAAGGATTAATATGATGACTAAATAAAGCAGTACACATGGCAGTTAGGGGTGACCTACTGTTGGGATGATTTATAGTGGTGGTGAGCAAATTAAAAGAGATTCCTCCTGATCCTATTGGAATCTTGGAAATGAATTATGTACTCCTTTATTTTACAGATGGTGGAGCTGAGGCCCAGAAAGGGAAGGTCATATTTTTGATTTTTTTCCTGATCATTCATAACAGTGCACTTTATGATCATTCATAACCTCAGTGCAGTTTTGTCTTCTAGTTCCTTCCTCCATATAAGTTTCCCTCAAGGTGCTCTGGGAGAGTCTCTGGGGGATGTCTACACTACCTTCCAAAGAAAGCCAGACCTTTGAAGAGGGACATAAAGCTGGGGACTTCTGTGTTAGTTACAGTTAGCCCTTGCTGACTGAGTTCAACGGGCTAGTAAAACTTTCTCACCCTGCCCATGAAGGTCTCATCTTTTCTTGAGTTTAGATCAGATATTACATATTTTTTTCCTTACGATTTTCTGTTTAAGGATAAGAGAAATTGGAATAAGACCACAAAAGACATGTCAGTTTTAGGCTGATTGTTAACTTTGAGTGATCAGTATCATGTTTGTCTTGTAATACCCCAATGTGGGGTGTAGGGACGATGGACAGACTAGGGACGCTACAAACTTCTGTTGCAGTCCTATGTCAGAGTTGGAAGGGGATTTATTCAGGGTAAAGACACAAAGAAAGGGGAAAACATCAGTCAGAGTGAAGTTTAGAATTCCCCTGACTTCAAATACATGTAACCATCTATTTGATTCTCTGTTTCTCTGCCCTAAGCACCTCTGTCTATATAATGCCATTTGCAGGATCCCTACTCCCTGCTTGAAGATTTATTTATTTATTAGTTTACCCCTGAATTCTCTGTGAAGCAAATGACTGCATGTCTACCCAAGACTGCATTTAAAATCCCTAGTTACTGGGATAAGGTCTGGCGGCAGTCAAGAACAGTAATAGACTCTCTGTGTGTTTTCCACTGAGACCATCTGATTGCTGAGCCTTTTCTCTTTGGGTTGGTCTGGTTTGATACTTATAAGTAAATGCTTTGCCTTTTCTCAGTTTTCAAATCCCTCTGTTTTGCAGCCAATTTTCTGGCAATGTAGGTTTTTGCCACGTTCATCAGTGATCAAGTTCTCATCTGGGACTTCATTCCTTTGATATTTACTATGGTCCAAAACTATTGCCAGGTTCTTTCAATGATGCCTGCCAAACTGTGGAGCCACCTAGATACTAGTTAATTTAATACCCATGGACTATCTGCTTACCCACCTGTTCTGGGTTTCCCCCCTGGAATTCAATTTGGAATTTAGTTAGTTTCTGTGTGTTTAGAGACATTTTGCTTCTTCCTTCATTTGTAAAATGAATGATTGAAGGCTACCTTAGGATTGTACTCATAGTCCTACTTTCTGGTTCCCAAGTAATCAGTTCTATAGGTCTTCCATGCTCCTTCTACCCTTCAGACCTATTGATCTTTCTAGATATTTAGCTATTTTTTTCACTAATCCAATACTTCCTCTGGGTTTTTTGATATTATGTTCTTTCCATTCAATCTGTGAAGAAGGCAGAAAAGTAGGGAATCAATGTGAGTCTGGGAGATAATTTGGTGAACTTTGTGTTCCAATTTTTTTTCACTGCAAATTTTTTTATTGGTTATTCAAAACATTACAAAGATTGCAGAATCACATCGGTTACACATCCACATTTTTACATAATGCCATAATAGTAACTGTTCACTGTAAATTTTATAATGGAGCTTCCTGAGAGCCCTTCTTATTCCTGGTTTATTTCTTTGTTTTTCTTTTTTGTTTGTTTCTTTTTATCTTCTTATAATACCAAGTACTCTAAAAACATTTGCTTTTGAAAATATTTGCTTTCCTTTTTGGTTTACTTGAAGTACATTTAATAGAAAAACACAATTTTTATAGTCGCAGTAATCTAATGGAGCTATAAAATACTTCTCCCATATTCTCCTGAAATTAAAATTTCATAGTCATCTGGAAAACTGACAGGGAGGGAAGTTGAATCTTCCAAAGAAACTGGACTAGGGAAATGAGAACAGTAGGATGCACCTTCATATTGCCTTTGCTAGTCAGCTTCCCCTCACGGTGACAAAATACAGGAGAAGAAGAACTTCAAGGAGGAAAGAATTGTGATTTATTTTGGCTTGCACTTTCAGAGGTTTCAGTCCATGGTCAGTTGTTTCTGGGCCTATGGTGAAGCAGAACATAAACATTGCTCACCTCATGGTGGCCAGGAAGTGGAAGAGAGGAAGACATACACACACACACAGGACAGAGTTCCAAAAATCCTTCACAGACCCGACCCCGGGATCTACTTCCCCTAAGTAGGCTCCACCCCCTAAGGTTTCCACCACTTCCAGTAGCGCCACCTGTTGGGGACCAAGCTTTCAACACAGGAGCCTTTGGAGGACTTAGAGATCCAAACTATAACATTGCCTTTAGGCTCTGTAAGCTCAAACATCAGGACCGCAGCCTGGATTAGGAGGAGACAGAATGGATGTGGAATTGTGCTTCCCAGGGTTCGAGCTTCCCAAGGTTCTGAAGGAGGGTCACAATTACAAAGACCCTGACAAAACAGGGTGAGCCCTCTGCCCACACTGTGCCCATTTCATACACAGCTCTCCTGTTCATCTTCAAATCTTAGTCTACCCCTGAATTCCCTGTGAAGCAGATGACTGCCTGTCTACCCAAGACTGCATTTAACGTTTGATTTTTCCTGTGTGTACACTTTGTACCCTCCTAGCTCCTAATGAACAAGAGCAGAGTTTGGAATAGGACTTTACACCAGACCCTCCACACTTGAGTGACATTAATTCTACCGTATGTTAATGAAGAGGTTGTTGTAATACATTTAGCATTTATTTTTTCCCCTTTAGGATAAGGTGAGTTGTACCTCTGTTGGTTTCTTCTTTGGTATCGTGAACACCTGGAAGGCAGGGACTTTATTTATTTTTTCATATCTCTGTATGTGCATGTATTAACCCAAAGTCTGATGCACAGAAGTAATATATGATTTCTGAATTTAGCCAATGATTTAGTTTTGGAAATATTTGCTCTCCTTTTTGGTTTACTTGAAGTACATTTAATAGAAGAACACATTTTTTATAGACACAGTAATCTAACGGAGACATAAAATACTTCTCCCATATTCTCCTAAAATTAAAATTTCATAGTCATCTGGAAAACTAACAGGGAGGGAAGTTATGTCTTTCAAAGAAACTCAGGGCAACCATGTAGGCTAAAAGGAAAAAATCTTGTCTTAACTTTTAAAGAATCTGTCATAGATTATACCTACAATCACTTTAAATATACTAGAGTTAATTGGAGAACAGCCAAGATAGGAATCAGATCAATATCATAGTAGATGCTTAATAAATGTTTGCTGAATAAATGAAAAGCTTTAATTATAAAATTAACTTATAGAACAAATTATAAGCCCAAAGTTGGAGAACTGGAGTTGGTGTAATAAGTGTGTTGAGGGGTTGTCTGTTGCAGCTTTCCACTCCTGTGACAAAATACCTGAGAAAAACAACTTAAGGGAAGAAAGATTTCTTTTGGCCCACAGTTTCAGAGGTTTGTGTCCATGGTCACTTGACTCCATTGTTTCTTGACCTGAAATGATGCAGAACACCATGGGTGGGAACAAGTGGAAGAGCAAAGCTGCTCACCTCATGGAGATCATGAAGGAGTGGGGACAGGGGCACAGGGCTGGAGATAAGATATACTCTTCAAGGATGTTCCCCAGTGGCCTACTTCTCCTAGTAGACCCCATATCCTAATGTTTCCACAACTTTTTATTAACACCACAGGAGACTTTGGGGGTCATTCCAAATCCAAACCATAATATTGTCAAAGCAGAAATTTCACTGGAAAAAGTTAAGTAGGCAAAAAAGATTTTATTCAAGGTTATTATACAATAGGGAAGGAGGCCAGATCTCACTCTGAGCTCAACTCCTCTGAAACAAAGAATGGGAAAAATTTTTTAAGTTCTGGAATATGCTAGTGGGAAAGTACTAGAAGATGTTTGGAGGCAATCATAAAACATCTGTATTTGCTAACTGACCTTATCCTAATGAAAAATAAACTTCTAAAATCTTTAAGAAAGTTGGAAGTTTTGCAACCTAAAGCAATAAGGGGATCATTGATATTTGTCTCATACCCAGCCCACCATTGGCGAAGATGGGAAGGGGCACTATCTTTCTTAATGACAGCATTTCAAAGGATGGTCCCTAGGTCTCCAGGAAAGACATTTGAGGTTGTAAGTTTTTTTTTTGTTGTTGTTGTTGTTGTTGTTTTTGTTTTTTTTTAGAATATGCTAAGGCAAGGGAGATGGAGAAGCAGCCTGCTAAAGCTTAGTCAAACTCAGGGCAACATTACAGACTCTCTTGGTCAAGGTCTTTAGTAACTTATGATTCAGTGGAAATGGCTGTTTTGAGTGTCAGTGTTGCTGGCCTCTAAACAGTTTCCTGTTAAGTCACTTTGTAGCCTGCCCAGGCCACTTAACCTTTCTAAAGCATATTTTAGGACAGATGCAAATAAAAATAAAGTTCCAGCTCCTTCCTGGGCCTATTGTATGGGTCTAATCTCATCATATCAGGGCTGCTTTGTACATTTCAAGTGTCGCATTGCTTTACTGAGGGGAGGGGCTGAATATTTTCTTTAGATTTGGGAACTCTGGTTCTGTCTTAGACTTTTCTTCATTGTAAGAGCTTCTACCTGAGCACCTGCTTGTGACACTCATGAATTAGAGAAGATACCGTGAGATTTTTCCAACCTCATAATTTTATGTAGGAGAAGATCAGCTTCTTGAACAAGGAAGAAACTTATCCTTACACCTGAGAAGTAGTGGCAAAGCCCAGGATTCCTGACTCTTTACTCCGTACAATAATGCATACAATAGGGCTCTGAGAAGCCACTTTTCTTTGGGGAATGGCTCTCTGTGCCCTTTCTCCAGGAAGCCACCTTTACTCTGGGTCTCCTACACGTATGGCTCTGTCTGACTGTTGTCCTGACACTGTTGAAATTGTTTCTGTCGCCAGTTATCCAAGGTTGCCTTTGCCATCTCTCTAGGTCCTTCTGGGGCCTATGGACATCCAGAGATAGGGCAGACCGTCTGCTCTCCCAGAACTTTTCTCAGCTCTTATATCCTGATCTCTGCTTATCTCCTGTGGTTTGCTTCTCTGTTTCGTCTCACAGATGAGAGTGAAGATTTGATGATTCTGGGGCCCTGATGGGAGAACAGTAGCAATCTGGGCAGGGTGACCCCGAACTTGATCCTCATAGGCCCCTGGCGCTAATCCCTATTTTTTTCTCCCCCGCTCCCCCACCCCCAGCGTTTCGGGAGGTCAGGCATGATGTGCCTGACGTTGCTGTGGGGGTGGGAGCAGGATTTTGAGCTGCCCTCCATGTCAGCTGGTGTCTGTTTTCACAACAGATGGTGGGTGGTGACGTGGCTCTATTGTCCTCCCTGGTCTGCCCTAGAGGGAGATTTCCTTTGCCAGTAAATATGCTATATGTCCAGAGGAAATGGCATCTGCCTCCCAGGGCGTGTCCAGAAGGCATCTCTATCCTCTCCATGGCATCCCTTGGCCTGAAAGTAACTCTGTGTTCCTTTAAGGCTCAAAGGGTAACCTGTTGTCTTTAGCTCTCTGGACTATAAACAGAGAGTTTAGCCTTCCCAAGAATCGCTGAAGTTAGACATGGGACAACATTTTTTTAATATAAGGATTACTAGACAAGGTTTAGAGAATGCAAAAATTTGAAATTTGTGGATAATCATGCCTGCTTCCCTGCTTCATGCTCTTCCTCTCTGATGTTCCAATACTGAGATATTTTCCCCCTAAGATTGTTTAGTAGCAGTCCTACTTTCAGGTAGCGAAAAACCAAACCAAACCAAAACAAAAAACCAAAAAACAATCTACTTTATGGATGGCTTTCTGAGAGCTCAGAGGGGCTCAAATGTGAATGGGTGTCAGAATGGCTTGGCTCTTCCATGTGTGGGGAGGGAGGAGGGCCCTTAAAAATGCAGGTTTTAGGGCTGTGTCAGCAGATTCTTATTTACTAGGCATGGTGAACCCAGACTAAGCATTTTTGGTAAGAACCTCAGGGATTGTAAACTTAAAACATTTTCCCTAGGTTTTTAGACAGAGGTCATTCATTTAATAGACAAAAGAAATATTCTGGAGGAGAATAAATTAGAAGTGTCGGAAGACTTGTTGCTAGTAGAAGACAGAGGAAGGAAGGAAGAGGCACGTGGTCAGATGAGAAAAAGAAAAGCGAGGAATCTGGGAATGAAGGAACCCAACCTGGTGTAGAAAAGGTGGTCTTGGACTAAAATGTAGTCAGTCCTCTGGTTTGAGCTTAGAGGCTAAAATTTGGAACTCTACTTTAGGTCCACATAGTTTAGAGGGCCTTGAGATTTCACTGTGCATGTACAGCTATTGGAATTATTATTATTATTATTATTATTTATGGAGTGGTATAGTAGTTTGAATATTAGGATACCAATCTGGTTACTTAATCAAAGGAATTCAAAATAATTGTGCCATAAAAAAGATATAGAAGGTTATTTTTCCCTGATAAAATAAATCTGGATAGGGTGAACAAGAATGATATGGTAACTATGTAGTTATTAGGGACTTGGGATCTTTTATCTAATTTGTTTTGGCATCTTAGACATGTAACTTTGATTCATCTCTAATGTGGTTGTTCTAGATCCTGCTCTCATGGTTACATTCCAGCCAGAAGGACAGGGATTGAGGAGTACGGGTGGAGAGACAAAAGGATGACCACGACCTTGGGAGTGTGACCTATAAATTACCTTATTATCAATGACTTGAACTTGGTCACATGGCCATCTGAAGCTGCAAGGGTGCTAAATAAACTTATGCCCTAATTCATCTTATATTTTAGGTAAGAAAAGAAAAATGGATATTGGAGAATTTCGATGTTCTTTCCAACAAGCAGTCTGTAGTTTCTTATATCTAGGAATCATACTCGGTTATCAGTGTGCGACAAGTAATATGGATAGCATTGTTTCCATTTTTGGATGATAGAACTAGGAGTACAAATGATAAGTGGCTGAGTTCGACTTTGATTTCAGATCTTCTGATTACTAGTTTCATATTCTTTCCACTCTGTTGGGATGTTTTCTATTAAAGCAATTTGTAGATGGGGCTCTCTTGACTTTCCTGATTATACCCAGTTGCCAAGTACAACTCATATCCCTCCAGGGACCTTTACATTTAGGCAATGCCTTTTACTCTCCTCCCTATCCTACCCCGTACTCCCATCTTCTTTGCTTAGTTGGGGAGAGAGGTTTTGGTCCCTTGCTTTGAGCTCAACAGCTGCCAGGAGCCAGCTATACTTTGTGGTTATTTTTAACACAGGTTTTGGGAGCAGCCTCTCAGTTTAATCCTTGGCAGATAAACCAACAGTCGGGTGATTGGGAGTTATTTACGAAGACTTGCTGGCTGTAGGAGATTGGATAGTTGTTAATCTTTTTGGCTGGGGTTGGAGGAGCCCATTTTAATCAGAATTTGTACAGGAATAATCCTTTCTTTAAATTCTGAACCAATCCCTCCAATAATTGCAATCAGGGCAGGTCTCTTCCTAGGAAGACAGTGTGTTAATATGGAGTTTAAAGGGATGAAACTAGGCTAACCGAATAGTATGATAAAAGCACTAGAAAAAGATCTCTGATTGGTACTCTGGCATAATTTAGGACTCCGATGTCTGAAGGAGCCTAGGAGACACCCCCTTTTGCCTATGTGGAGGGGGGGACTTATTTGAAATGATCTCACCTATGATCTTGGGAAATGAAAACCAAGATAAAATGATCATGACTTTCTAAAAACTTCATTCAAAAAAAAGAATATGAAAAAAAAAGAAGCCAAGGTTATTTTTATACAGATCTGTAGAGGCGACTTCTTATGCTAAATCTACAGAGTAAATATGTAATTGTGTTTGTGAGAGGAGAGAGAGTAGCAGTCACTTGTAAGGTAAGAGTCTAAGCATGTCGATTGGGGATATTTGAGAAGCAGACACTAAGATATGATTAGAAAAGCAAGAGAGTTTGCTTGGTGTGGAAAGGCAACTTGAGCAAGCAAGGAAAGCCTGGATCATGAAGCAGGCCTGATATCTAAGGACAGGGGAAGGAGGAAGCATTGTGCTGGAAGAGACCCAGACTACAGAAAGCTTTGACCATGCCAGTGGGGAATCCCTGAGCTCAAATTGCTTCTTGGAGGAGTCCTGCTTCTGCGAAGACCTGTGCTGTGCTTGGTCATGGCTAGGAGCAGCACAGGGGTGATGTGGCCTCAATGTACACACAGTGGTGGATCCAGAGGCACCAAAGGGGAACTGTCGGTCAACTGTGCTCTTTGTAGGAAGTTCTCTTGCAGGGAAATACAGTACATTTCCATGGCTACTACATTGGGTTCTGTTGTTTGACTTTGGGGAATTTCCTTCCTCAGCTGGGCTTTATTTTCTCTCTTTATAAAACAAAGTGGTGAAAGCTGGATGATCTTTAGGTCCTATGCATTGCTTTCACTCTCCAATTTTACAGTCTCAATTTTTGATCCTCAAAGTGTAGATGTATGTGTTAGGTGGGAGTGGGGTGTGGGGTGGGGCGGAGGGCAGCCTGGGAGGGACCTTGTGGAGAGGAATGGATTAATGGCAGGTAGGAAAGACAGATGACTCTGGTAGGTGCCTTCATTCTGTCTCAGCCTGCCTACTTTTTCTGTGTTCCAACCTGGGCTGATGACTGGACTGGACAAGCTTCAGCTCAATCTAATCTAATCTATCAGAGAGGTAATGAACTATAAAAGTGTGGATTCAATTACAATTAGAGGGGAGTTTTGTGTTGGCTGGAGTCTGGTGCTAGCCAGAGAATAGAAACTCAGGCTGGGTTGAAAGGCCCCATCTGTGCTAGGAAGGTCTGCCGTTAGGGGCTGGGCGAAACCTTACTCAACACAATGAGGAAAGAACAGGAGTCCTAGCAATGCCCCCCCCCCCCCCTTTAAGGGAAAAACATGTTTTAGATTTTGTCTTTTTTTTATGGCAGGAATGGAAGAAAGAAATCTTTCATTTTCTTATCCACATTCTCTGTGTGAGTGCAGATCTACCCAGAGCCCTCATGACTTCTATTTTTTTTCCCTCCGTCAAAGTTTCCTGGATCCTCAACCTTCCTCCTTCTCCCTTCCCTTCCTAAATGGTACAGATGTAGGCAATGGGTAGCTTGTTGTTCGTATTTTGAGAAGAATCTCATTGTGTCAAAACCCCTAAGAATCGCCAGAGAGCTTCATGGGCATCCATCCACCTTCCATCATCTTTCCTGTCCAAAATTGTACCCACCAGTGTCTGGGTAAAGGGCACTTCCTCAGATAGCACTCAGAAAACTCTCAGAGCTGCGAGCTGATTTTTCTCTCCCTAGCATCCATTGCATTTGTAACTCTTTCAATAAAATCTACAGCATCCTGCCTTACATTTGAAACAGTAACATGCTTATTTTACTTGTTTTCAGTTTTTTAAACTATACTTTAAACTCCTTGATTTCATGGATTGTTTTGAACTAATCGCTGTATCCTTTTGCACTAAGTCCATTCTTAAATAGCACATAAATCACTAAATACAGGTTTAATGAGAAGAATAAATATATATTTGAGAGACATCATTTCCTCTGTCCTCTTTTGCCTCATTGTTACCCTTTCCCCCCCTTGCTTCATTGCTTAATTTACTTTTCCAAAGAGAGTATCAAGCAAGCCAATTAGTAAACAAGATGAATTTTTAAAATTGAAGTTCCTTTCCCCCCAAAACCATTTGTCTTTCCCGTCTTCCTGGATCCAACTGTAATTATTCTTACCTGAAATGTTTAAATTAAAAGTGTAAGTTTGGGGGCTGTACAGTAATAACTGGCTTTCCTGAAAATTTGTATGAATTTAGTAAGGCTATCTCCATATTCACCCACCTTGTCAATAAGGTTATTTTCTTAGTATGCTTTATATTTTTAACTTTCATAAAAACAAATAATAAAAGGTATCCTTGGGGCTGGGGTTGTGGCTCAGCGGTGGAGTGCTCGCCTAGCACATGCAAGGCCCTGGGTTCGATCCTCAGCATCACATAAAAATAAATAAATAAAATAAAGGTATTGTGTTCCAACTACAACTAAAAAATAAATATTAAAAAAAGATATCGTTCATTCCACCTCTACCTCTTACTAACAGTATGATCTTGGGCTCTTGGGCATACAAAGATTTCTCTGTGTCTCAGTTTCCTTATCCATAAAATAGGTGAAATAATTTTATCTTCCTCATAGATTGATTGTGAATTCACTTTGTTGAATAGCAAGCAATATGTATTTTTTTCTTTTTTTTAAGAGAGAGTGAGAGAGGAGAGAGAGTGAGAGAGGAGAGAGAGAGGGGGGAGAGAGAGAGAGAGAGAGAGAGAGAGAGAGAGAGAGAGAGAGAGAACTTTTTTAATATTTATTTTTTAGTTGGCGGACACAACATCTTTGTTGGTATGTGGTGCTGAGGATCAAACCCGGGCCGCACACATGCCAGGCGGGCGCGCTACCACTTGAGCCACATCCCCAGCCAAGCAATATGTATTTGCTATGTTTATTACTACTACCATTAAAATTATTAAAAAATTATAAAAGTAAAAGAAAAGTCTATAAGAGAACTTATAATCTATTTTTATGTGCTCAATTTCTCTGGAGAAAGACTTTTAAAAATGGCTTAACATTTTCTTTCTTCTTTCAGTGGATACATGTATGTCAGAGACTAAACTGATAATGTTTTGAGGATTTATAAAATGCCGAAAAAAACAGGCCAGACCTATATCCTCACCCGGTTCTCACAACTGAATTGCTATAACTTGAAGTGAAGAACACCTGGATCCCATAGGGCTTAAGACTGAGGCACTTTATTAGTGAGCATGAACCATAGATGGGAGGGCTTCTGCTTATTTTAAATCAAGTAAATAACATGAAAATCAGATGCAAAATAAAACTCAGATTAGCATATAATCACATTAGCAGACTAATTGAGTCAGGAGCTCAGCACATTATGTAATAAGTTTGCACCTTTCAAAAGAAGAATAAGAGAAAGTCCAAATTGTTTATCCACCCTTCTATTTCAACGCAGAGCAGAGGGTCCTATGACCAGATGTGGCCAGAGTCCCATCCGGGCAGTTAGCACAGTATCACTTACTCTAGGGGACCTATAAGAGAGGATTAAGGGTCATAGACTGAGTGTGGCAGCCCCCTAAGGCCTGAGGGATTAGCATCTAATGCATCCAGCTTTGCAGAAAATAGGGCTCAGATGAGGATCGAACCTCTTTTTATTCATCTTTGTTTTTCAAAAGCTCTAAAAGGGAAAGAGCTTCTTTTCCTTTTCATACAGTGAAGTTCTTTTCATCCTGATGAGATGGATCTACAGGCTGGATCTACAGGTGATTCAACGGCTCAGAAATAGAGTTTATTTTCCTTCTCTTCACACTTTCTCTGTCCTTTCTGCTGGATTTCCACTTATCTCCTTTTCCTCTTAGAACCCAAACACCAAATATCTCTATGTTCATTATCCCTCTTGAATTATTAAAGGAAACATCCAAATGAGTCCTACATTCTAGCACCCTCAATTTACCTGGATCAGTTGTTAATGTTGCTCCATTTGCTCTCATTCATTAAAGACACGTTTTAATATATGGGTCAGGCACGTCTAATCTCCCCTATCTAAGTCACTAAAGTATATTGGAGCAGACTAGACTAGGAAAGACCAGAACTCCAGGCGATCATGTATCTAGGTTGACTATACTTCAGTTCCTTCAGTTTAACTCACGAGAAGAGTAAGGCGAACTTAAAAGATACTTAACAAGGTGTGTATGATCCTGGATCCAGTTATGAGATGAAAAGATTATAACTCAGGACTTTTCACCTCACAGCTGTTCTTTTCTCTATACCTCTCTGCATACCATTATTCTATCATAAAAGTTCTCTCTAATTACTATTTTTTTTAAAACAACATTTTATTAAGTGGTAATGCTTACATCTTGCCTATCTCTTTTGTAGAAAAAGACTTTGGTTTGAAAGTGGAACATTTTGTCCTCATTTATTTTCTTCCTTAAATTTGCATTATGTATTATTTAGGACTATCATATTTCTGTGAAAGATACACGTCTCCTGTACTTTCTTCAAAGGCATAGGAAAACACAATAGCAGAAAATGCAAAGGAAATTTCTTGGTAAATCTGTGACCTTGTTAGGAGCCTGGGGGTCCCTGGGAAATGTGCTAGAGTTGGGCCAGGCTTCCAAAGACACTTCTAATACTATGTGAGTGGTAGTGAGCAAGCTCCATAGCTAAGCTTTGGTTTTCTTCATTTGTAAGTTCTCAGAAGGTTGCCTCTAGGTATTAAAAATAAAGAAGATTATGTATGTAAAATGGCTGGCATACAGAAATTCACCAACCAAATGGTAGTCTGAAAGCATGTATGTATTTATTAAGCATCTACTTTATAAAATGCCTTATCTTTTGTGAACCTGATGTGAAACACATGGGATTTAAAATAACAAAACAGCATAATCTGTGCTTCAAAGATATCCATAGTCTAGAAAAATGGACAGAATGAAAAAAATTCAATTCCATAGACATTTTCTTTTCTTTTTTTGTTTTTAACTGTCAACAGAATCTAGTCTTAAAATAAAAAGCATAAGACTCTGACTAAGCATGGTGGCATATGCCTGTAATCCCAACTATTCAGAAGGCTGAGGAGCATTGCAGGCATACAGGAGGATTGCAATTTTGAAGTTGGCCTTAGCAATTTAGTGAGATCCTAATCTACTTATTAAGATCCTATCTCCTAATAAAAAATAACGAAACACTGGGAATCTAACTCTGCTCAGTGCTAAGTGCCCCCGGGTTCAATACCCAGTACAAAAACCAAACCAAAACAAAAACCTGCTGAATTCTTCAAGGCAATTTATGTCTCTTAGGAAGATAAATAAATTACTATCCAACCTCAGAAAAATACGACATTTTCTTATATAAAAGTATTAACTAAGTACTACATGATGCAGAGAAAGGAGGTCTATAAGGATGGGATCCAGCTCTATAAACACATTTAAGCTTTACTAACAGGATAAAATAGGAGCAGTTCAAGCACAGGAACAACAGTGCAAAGCACAAATTTAGAATTAATTGGGGGGTGTACTGGGAATAAGGACTATTCTAAGGGATCAGCATGTAGGATCAGTGGTCTTTGGGTGTGTGTGTAATGTGTTGGTGAAGGATGAGGTCTGGGGAAACTATGACAGAATAGTTTCAGCCTAAGGTGTTTGGACTTGGTCCTACTGGCCATAGGGAGACATTGTGATGTTTTTACACAGAGAAAAGGCAAGACTCAATGTCAGGGGTGGCATCCAGTCTCTAGGAATGATCCATTTTGGCAATGATAATTTTATCAAACCAGTGCAGTTGGAGGATAGTTTGTTGTGTTTTCTTCTAAAATAAGCTAGGTTACTCCGTGTCTTTTGACAAATGAGGAGTAGGTAAGCGGCAGAGCTGGCTCACCAGTGTTCTGTTCCCAGATCTGGATTTCACTCCTGTCCTCTGCAGGCCCATGAGAAACTTTTCCAAGGTGCCAGTCTGATATTCCTATCCCATCTGTCATCATCCCAGTGCAGTTCTGACTCTCATTAGAGCTGTGGGCGGGGATGCCCCTACCTCCACCTCTCATCCAGCCTCCGTAAGGGAACAATCGCACCAGAGTCAAGTTGATTGTTTCCTATGGAAATCAGCCATGTGGAGCCTCAGGGGGAATAGTTCTGCCCTCTTGTATTCATTTTCTTCCAGTGTGGACCAGGATTGGGGAGGGCAGTGTCTAGCCTTTCACATATGCCTGAAAGAGAACCGGAACAGGAAAACAGGAGATTGTAAGAGAGACAGGCAGTGACTTAGGGTAAAAAGGATATGGAGTATCAACAGAATTGCTTGCCTAGGTCACAGTTTTATTAGGGGACAATTTCAGATTTCCAGGGCTCTGAAAACTGAGAGAGGGCATTCTTATATTGAGCTAGCCTAAATATTAGCATAGAAGGATATTAGCATAGAAATTAGTTTTATCATTATGGCAAAAATTCCACAAGCAAACAGAGCATCATGCAAGTTTGTAGGTAATTTATTTATCTTTATTCTACTGGATATAGTTGGACTTTAAAAAAAATCAGTTATTTGCCTAATGATATACATAGAGGCAGAATGCTTGATATTGTGCAGATAAAATAGTTGCAAGTTTGATAGTTGGTTTTAGACTTCGTCTGATTATTTGCTTCCAAACTCCCATGTTACTTTCAAAGTTCACTAGAATTACTCTGCTTTTTACTTATTTATTTCTGGGTCCTGGATATCTTGTTATACTTTCAAAATTTTGCCAGATATACCTTGTCCATAGCCCTTACTTCTCACCTCCTCATCCCCCATTCTTTTTATAAAGAAAACAAACATGAATTGTACAACTACATTTAAAAAAATTCAGCCTTGATGTACTTATGAGGAAATTTTCGATGATACAAAATCAGGGATGTTCCTGTTAATCTGAGACATTGGTGTAAATTTGAGGCTGAGATGGGCACAGGACCCAGGTGTTCTCCCCACGGAGCAATCTAGGATTGGGAGTTGTTATCATAGGGTGAGTGAGGGATAGACCCAGACAGCTGAGATTGTAATTCTTTCATTTGATTTGATTTGAGGAATTTAGACACAAAATAACCATGTCCCTTCATTTAGTTTGCCCGTTGCTTATTGCTTGACAATATCTTATTATAACACTTCTTTTTAAAGGAATTACTAGGGCTCCCAATTTCTTATTAAATTAAGTAGTAATATTGAGAATATTCTGACATATAAAACCTCCACAGAAGTCTTAATGTGCCATTCCAATCATTTACCCCAATATTTCCTGATAATATACATTATATACTTGACAATCTGGTCCACATCTCTTCCCACCCCCATTAATGTAGACTCTGTTGCTGGATTTTGTAATCCCTTTGCTTCTCCCCTCCATGAGCCTACCTTAATTGTGCTTAATTTCTTGAAATCAGCCAGATGGGGTTTGGCTTTTCCTTTAAATCTTCAGCAATTCTTACTACCTCTTTGTTATTTATCACTTTCTGTCTTAACTTTTGTTTCCAACTACATCCATCAAGTTTTCAACTGCAGTCCAGATCCCCATTGAGGACAACGGGTGGCCTTCCCTTAGTCCCACCCAAATCTCCATCTCAGGAGACACTCATGCCTGAAAAACATATTATTATCACCACTGCATACTCCATGGTGTGTGTGTGTGTGTGTGTGTGTGTGTGTGTGTATACAGATACACAGCTGTCCCTTGGTATTTACAGAACTTTGGTTCCAGTACTTGTTTGAGGCTACCAAAATTGTGGATGCTCAAATTCCTTATATATAACTGTGTAGTACTCGCTTATAACTTGTGCAAATTCTCCTATGTACTTTTAATGATCTCTATATTACTTATGATACTTAATACAAAGTAATTGCTATGAGTAGTGAATAATGACAAGGAAAACAAGTTTGTATATGTTCAGGAAAATGCACCTTATTTTTTTCTGAATATTTTCAAACTGTGGTTGGTTAAATCCACCCATGCAGAACCCATGTATATGAAGGGCCAGCCGTATATTTATTAAGAAACTTTTTAACTTCCAACTTTGAATTTTCATTTATTCATATATAAAATTAAACAAGTTTTACTCAATGATCTCCAGTGTGTATTAATTGATTGGTAAAGTATTACAGATTGTATAGTCTTTTCTAACTCCTTCATTAAGGGTATAATGTATGATTGTGGGTGGCAAGGGCTAACCTCTGAAAAGAAGGTCCTATTCACAGAATCTCTCCCATACATTCTTGTTCATTTGAATTATAAACACATGTCTAGAGGAGTCTTCTTCTCCTTCTACTTCTCCTCCTATTCCTCCTCCTCTTCTTCCTCCTTCTTCCCCCTCCTTTTCCCCCTCCTTTTCCCCCTCCTTCCCCGCCTTCTCACTCCATCACCCCCTCTCACCCCCCTCCTCCTTCTTCTTACCAAGGATTGAACTCAGAGGCACTCCCACACTGAGCCACATCTCCAGCCCTATTTTGTATTTTATTTAGAGACAGGGTCTCACTGAATTGCTTAGCACCTCAACCCTATAGAGTCTTCTTTACTTCTGTGAATTTCAAAAGGAGCCCCTTTCCTTCTCTGATCCCTCCCCGGTTAGCAGAGGTCCTGCTGTGACTGCAGCATCCTCCCTGTGCCTGGGCCTCAGCTTGCTGGGAGCTCAGCTTTCCAGAGAGGGCTGCAGACGCTGGGAGGGTGACAGATGGCTCAGTAGTAGCAACAGTTTGAGGAAGGAGTCACTGAGGGGAATCTGGGAGGGGCCGCGTGCGACCTTCCGATGGGTAGAAGACCCGAGGGGAGGGGTGAAACATCCGCAGTTATTTTACAGACAGCCTTTTGCAAATTTGGATCACTGACACAAGAGCAAAACGAAAAGCTTCTTCCCTGCGGAAAGCCATGTTTTCCACTTTCCCTGCCATCCTGAGAAGCCTCTGCCCAGGTTACCCTGTCCCTGTGGTCTCCAATCGTCAGCCACATCTTACAACTTCAAACCGGTTTCTTTTCTGATCCATCCGGTTTGGCGAAAGTTCACTCCTCTCTCAGGCCCAAGGCTGAGGCTCTAACTGGCTACATGAACTCTGAGACTTGATTTCCAGAATGCCGGGCCGTTCAGGGCAGGAAGGAGGCTAAGGGGCCTCTGCGAGTGGAACACCTGGGAGCCCGAGGCCCTTGCAAATGAAGGATCTTTTAGGGCACAGGAGTGACCAGGGTGTGGGCAGGAGAGGGGTCTGCTGTGACTTTTGTTTCCAAGTGTGTCTTCTGAGCAAGCGATTAAGTCTGGGGCTTAATCTCAGCCCTGTTAGGAGTGTGTTTCCTCACGTGCAGCCTGGGCAGAGGCCCTCCCTCTGGAGCCCTGGACTCTGGCAGTCCCCAGCCCTCGGAGCCCACAGCATTAGACGAGGTGTCCGCCTGGTGGCTGCTGAGGAGAACAGCAGCTGGGAAGGGCTGTGGACCCCTGGACTTCTCTATGGGGCATTGGGAAGAGGGGACTGGAAGGGGTGGCACTGCAGGCCAGCTCTGCATCTCACCCTGCCCGAGCCAGTCCCCAGTCACCTGGAATCCAGCATCTCATGACCCTTTTGTTCAGGCAAGTTCTCCTGAAGCACCAATCCTATCACCCTCAGGAAAAGCTGAACCTACTACTTTTTTCAACAGTGGATCCGATTCAGCATCCTTCTTTGAAAAAGAGAGTCAGTGATTGTTGGTCAAGGGTACCCGGGTTGAGGGTGGTTTGGACACGTCCATTGGTTGAAAACCCCTTTCCAGATCAGTGTAAAACACGAGGTTTCTACTTTTCATGACCATGACCACTTCCTGTTTTACAGTTCATGAAAGTTTAAAAATGACTTACATAATCTAAAGTGTGGTGGTAAGTGACCAAAGGAGACCATTTATAGGAGAAGGTAAGTCGTACTAATAGAGAACTCACATAATTAAGGCTTTTAATTCCAACAATTCCGAGTGACAGTTGAGGTGATTCTGACCATTTTTCTACCTGAGGCAGAGCAAGAAAGTGACTCCTTACAGAATAGGCCAGGATCAGAACAAAACCAGAGCCTTTCTTCTTCACTTTATAATCCATGGCTTTTCACCCAATCATACTGTTTTTCAACCACTCTATCACATTTTTACTTATCAAATCATAGCATAGCACTTATTTTCTGAACATGCTTGAGCAAACTGAGAATTTGGTATACTTTGACCTCAAAGAAATCATTACCCCTAGAGTACCCCTCCATTTGTGGCCTTAAAAAAAAAAGACACATTATTCTGAGTCCTAGCTGAGGGAAGTAAGGAGGATAATATATATATATATATATATATATATATATATATATATATATATATATATATATTTTTTTTTTTTTTAAACCACTCTGGTCACTGAGATAACTGTGGGGTATTTTATTCTTGTTGTTTTCATTTTAATCCCAACAATGATGCTACAAGGAGAATATAATGAAAGAAACCAAATTAATATCAGCTTGGGAGAAAGAGAGAAGAATTTTCTTATTTGGATTGTTACATTTTGGAAGAAATGCTACATGGAAATAATGCAATTTTCTTCCCAACCATTTAAAACTTTTAAGAGTCAAATACAACATGCTTAGTGATTATTAGCACTTAAATGTATATGTCTCATAAAACATTACCACTATGTGGTGTCATCATAATTAACCTCATTTTTCTAGATAAGGCAATTGAGTCTTAGAGAGTGTTAAAGAAAAAAAAATGTGACTCTAGTTCACACAGCTGGTTCAGTGGCCTGGGTAGGAATTTACAGACTGAACTGCCTGACTCCATGTCTGTTCTCATTTCATTATACTATGTTGATATGTTCTGTGATAACTACATGACATAGATATCTACGGACCAAGACCTATGCTGCCCAAGGTAGTAGCCACTAGCCACGTGTGATTATTTATATTAGTTATATAAAATAAAAAGAAAAATCTAGTTCATCTGTCACAGAAGTCATATTTCAAATGTTCAGTAATCACATGTGACTGGGAGGTACTTTATTGGACAGAGGAGATAGAGAATGTTTTTGTTGGTGCAGTAAGTTCTGGACAGAACAAGATTCCCTCTGGATAAGAAGTGTTGTAGTGACATGGGTGGAGGCACTGGACAGGTTTGGTCTTTTTCACTATTAATTTTATGACATTAAGTAGGCTACTTGCCTTCTTTAAAACTCAATCTGCTAGTTTGAATAACTGTTTCTTCCTCATAGGATTATTATAAGAGTGCGATAGCAGAATTCCATAAGGTTGGGAAAAACTTGGCAAAAGTTAGCTATTATTACAGGCGATCCATAGTTTTAAGAAAATTACTAGGCGTGGTTAGAAATAAGCATGGATGGGAATGGGGCTGTGGCTCAGTGGTACTTCCCTTGCCTGGCATGTGTGAGGCACTGGGTTCGATCTCAGCATCACATATAAATAAATAAAGTGAAGGTCTATTAAAAAATAGTTAATAAAAGACTCATTGGGGCTAGGGTTGTAGCTCAGTGGTAGAATGCTTGCCTCTCATGTGTGAGGCCCTGGGTTTGATCCTCAGCACCACATAAAAATAAACAAATAAAAATGAAGATACTGTGTCCATCTACAACTAAAAATAAAAAATTTAAAAAAGACACGGATTTATTCTAAGTATTAGGGGTGCTATCATGGAGATGTGCTGCCACCTTGTGGTAATTTTGGTGTCTGCATGCTCTAATTTATTAGGAAAAATTTCTGATTTATTTTAATATTTCATGTTGCTATTTTCTCCCAAAGGGATACATACCTTTGTTTAACATTTGGAAGTTTTAGACTAAAATACCTTACCTTGAGTTTGTTTCTACTGACTGACTCCATAAGTTATCACATATCACATGTTTTAATAATAAAAGTAATGTTTCATGCATTTATAAATTTCTTAAATATTGGGTTCAAAGTATTTACACCACATATGTAAGCCAGTTTATTTCCTAACTAGTTTTCAGGAAGTGCATTATTTACTACCTCATTCTACACATTCCATTGTGTAAAGAACTTTTCTAGCCCAATGACTTGTTGCTGGTGAGCACTCAACAAATATTTATTGTATGAATAATAATGAGCAGAGTTAACATAAATTGAGTGCTTTTTATGTGCTGGGAATATCTCTTCATCAAAATCTAATAAAGCCAGTGTAGGTCTCTTGGAGAAGACAGGAGAGTGCAGCGCTTTCAAGTCTGGTTCTTGGTTCTCCAAGTTCTGATAGCCCCATTCAGAGGACCACAAACCTCAGGCATTTTACTCTGTGTAAAGTCACTGTGTCATAAAAAGCCCACATCCTTGAGTAAAAGTAGCTCTCTTCAGTTAACCCCAGTTGGTTGAGTTGTGTGGGGTGTTTCTTGAGTTTTGTGGAAGGTTCGATGGCCGTTTAGTGGATCATCTAAGCCTCTAAGTTGTGCTCCTCCAAAGCACAACACTTAAAGAGAAAGTAGATTATAAGGCGACATGGTTCACGAAAGGAGGTAAGCATGGGTTTGGTTGGCACCATGTATTTTAATTGATATTACATGTGGTACAGGAGCTAGTAAAGGGGAAGAAATGGAGGTTTCAGGTACTATTCAAGGACCAGGGAGTCAGGACTAAGAATAAGCCCAGGATCATTAGATTTTACTAAGGCAACCTCCCATTCTCTCTCTCTCTCTCTCTCTCTCTCTCTCTCACACACACACACACACACACACACACACACACAAACACACACATACACATACTTGCAGATCCCTTTGTCTTTGTTCTTGTATTCTCCATTCATGTGCAAAATTACTTAGGTTAGTAGTTCTTCTCATGCATTTATAAAGTAAAGTTGGATTTGGGGGTGGGAGGAGGTCAGGGGAATGACTGGATGGCATACTGCATTACATCCTGGAGAACCCAACCCCTTAAATTATTTTTTAAATTTAGGATACTTAAGTTTCATCTGTCAAGTTATGAAATTCCATGGTTTTTGATGGATGCTGTAAGCACAGTGCCATGGAGCCAGCGATACAGTATCATATGGAATAGTTGATTCGTGGAAATATTACTTATCTATTTAGCCTTCCACCACTTTCACAATCCTAGTGACCTCTGGTATGTAGAATTCCTCTATCAGTTCATCTTTTTTAGAATGTGACACAACAAGTACAACAGAATATGTAGAATAGAATGGAAGAGTGACTTCTTTCATGTAGCAAAATGCATATAAGATTAATCTTCCTCTCTTCTCTCCTCCCTTCCTGCCTTCCTTCCTTCCCACCTCCCTGTCTTCATTAATTTCTTGATACAGTTCCATTCACGTTGCCACAATTAAAAGAATTTCATTTTTTATGACTGAATAATGCTTCATTTTTTTGTATACACACATACATACATATATATATATATATCACATTTTTCTTATCTGTTTGTCCGTGAGTGGTCACTGGGTATATTCTATATTATGGCTATCGTGAATGGTCTGCAATAAACACAGTAGTGTAGGTATCTCTTCAGTAAACTTATGTCATTTCCTTTGGATAGATGTTGTGGGATTGTTGGGTAGTCCTATTTGTAATTATTTTAGGAACTCCATAATGTTTTCTATAATGTCTGTACCAATTTACATTGCCACCAACAATGTATGAGTTTCCTTTCCTCTTTGTCCTCACAGCAATTTTTTTAAACAATAACCATTCTATTTGGGGTGAGATAATATCTCATTATGGCTTTGACTTGCCATCTCTGATGATTAATGAAATTGAACACTTTTGTCATATGCTTGTTGGCCATTAGTATATCTTCTTTTTTATTCTAATTTTTATTTATTGGTTATTTTTAGTTATACATGACAGTAGGATCCATTATGACATAACTATAAAAGCATGGAAAATAGATTGTTCAAATCAGTCCCCAGTGCCTCTCCTTCTCCTTCCCCCACATTCCTGCTCCTTTTGTTCTACTGATCTTTCCGCCATTTCCCCATAGTTATTTTTTTTTAAATTAATTTCTTGTGGATGTACATGATGGTGAGATTCATTGTGGTATATTCATATATGTACAAAGGAAAGTTATGTCAGATTCATTTCACTGTCTTTGCTTTTCCCACACCCCCTCCCTTCCCTTCCCTTCTCTTTGTCTACTCCACGGAACTTCTCTATCCTTGATGAAAACAGATGCTAAAATTCCTAATATCAAATGGTGCTGGGAAAACTGGAAATCCATATGCAACAAAATGAAATTAGACCCCTATCTCTCACCATGCACAGAACTTAACTCAAAATGGATCAAGGACCTAGGAATAAAACTAGAGGCCCTGCGTCTAATAGAAGAAAAAGTAGGTCTTAATCTCCATCACGTGGGATTAGGCCCCAACTTTTTAAATAAGACTCCTGTGGCACAAGAATTAAAATCAATAATCAATAAATGGGATGGACTCAAACTAAAAAGTTTCTTCTCAGCAAAAGAAACAATCAGTGAGGTGAATAAAGAGCCAACAGAATGGGAGCAAATCTTTACCCTTCACACATCAGATAGAGCACTAATCTCTAGGGTATATAAAGAACTCAAAAAGCTAAGCACCCAAAACCAAATAACCCAATCAATAAATGGGCCAAGGACCTGAACAGACAGTTCTCAGAATATGATATACAATTAATCAACAAATATATGAAAAAGTGTTCATCATCACTAGCAATTAGAGAAATGCACATCAAAACCACTCTAAGATTTCATCTCACTCCAGTCAGAATGGCAGCTATTATGAAGACAAACAACACTAAGTGTTGGCAAGGATGTGGGGGAAAAGGTACACTCTTACACTGCTGGTGGGACTGCAAACTGGTGCAGCCAATATCAAAAGTAGTATGGAGATTCTTTGGAAAAGTGGGAATGGAACCACCATTTGACCCAGATATCCCTCTCCTTGGACTATACCCAAAGGACTTAAAAACAGCATACTATAGGGACACAGCCACATCAATGTTTATAGTAGCACAATTCACAATAGCTAAACTGTGGAACCAACCTAGATGCTCTTAAATAGATGAATTGATAAAAAATGTGGCATATATACACAATAGAATATTACTCAGCAATAAAACAGAATAAAATCATGGCATTTGCAGGTAAATGGATGGAGTTAGAGAAGATAATGCTAAGTGAAGTTAGCCAATCCCAAAAAACAAAATGCCAAATGTTTTCTTTGATATAAGGAGGCTGATTCACAGTGGGATAGGGATAGGGAGCATGGGAGGAATAGATGAACTCTAGATAGGGCAGAGGGGTTTGGAGGGGAAGGGAGGGGGTATGGGGTCATAAATGATGGTGGAATGTGATGATCATTATTATCCAAAGTACATGTATGAGGAAACAAATTTGTGTGAATATACTTTGTATACAACCAGAGATATGAAAAACTGTCCTCTATATGTGTAGTAAGAATTATAATGCCTTCCAGTGTCGTATATAAATAAAAGAAAAAGAAAATCCTTATGTTAAATAAAAAAAACCCACTGGCAAATCACATACAAAAACACATTAAAAAGAAAGTGTACCATAATCAAGTGGGTTTCATCCCAGGGACACAAGTTTGTTTCTAAATACAAAAATTAATAAATACAATTCATCACATAAACAGACTTAAAGACAAGAATCACATGATTATCTCAGTAGACACAGAAAAAGCATTTGACAAAATATAACACCTATTCATGTTTGAAACAGTGGAAAAACTAGGGATAGAGGGAACTTATCTCAACATTGTAAAGGCTATAAATGACAAACCCAAGGGGAACACTATTTTGAATGGAGAAAAACTGAAAGCATTCCCTCTAAATGGAACAAGACAGGGACGTCCACTTTACCACTCCTATTGAACACAATACTTGAAACTATAGCCAGAACACTCACTCAGGCAAGAGAAGGGAATTAAAGGGATATAAATAGGAAAAGAAGAACTCAAACTATCTCTGTTTGCCAATGACATGATCCTATATTTACAAAATCCAAAACAACAACAACAACAACAACAACAACAACAACAACAACAGAAACCTCCACCGGAAAACTTCTAGAACTCATAAATGAATCCAGCAAAGTAGTAGATACAAAGTCAATACCCATAAATCAGTTGTGTTTCTGTACTCCAATGGTGAATTGGCTGAAAAAGAAATTAGAAAAACATCCCTTTCACAGTAGTCTCAAAACAAAAAAGCAAACAAACCAACAAACAACTGTTGGGAGCTGCCTATGGATGCAGATGCCTTCAATCCTGATGCCCCGGGGCACTGACTGATTTCTGCCTTCAGTCTGGCATGATATTGCCAGATTGCAATAACTTGGGTATTACCCTAGCCCGGATAGCAAGGTGTGGCTCCAGGTGTAGGTGTCACCGGTAAGTTACACTCACCTGTTCCTTTGTAATCCTACTCCTTTGACCTTTTTGGGATAGAATGTTCCATGGAAACTCCCCTTGTGTGTTCCCTATATAAAAATAAAGAATTCCGGTGGCTTTCTCTTTTGCCAAGGACTCTTAAAGTTGCTGAGCCATCTCCGTATTACTGAAAGGGTATTTCTGTGTGGTTGTGTGCTTTCTTTGTCGTTTTCTTGAGTTATTAGAATAGTCAGATTTTGTGAACCCAGCATTAGGTTGCCAGCTAGGATAGATGGCTATAAACAACAACAACAAAAACCCTTGGGAATAATCTAACAAAAGAGGTGAAGGACATCTACGATGAACTGGCTGGGATTAAAGGTAAAGCCACCACTCCTGGATGTAGACCATAATCTCATGTAACTGTTTTTACTCAATGTTGAAATCATCATCTTAAATATTTTTAGGATCAATTCAATATATGTGATAGTCCCCAGTTGACAAAATGAAAAGAGTAACTTTTTCTATTTAAAAGCCCACGAACTCTAGCTTCCAGTCAAGATAAAGTAACAAGGATCTCTCACCTGAGACAACCAAACATCCCAGACAAAATATTGGAAACAGAGGCTGGGGCTGTAGCTCAGTGGTAGAGTGCTCGCTTGCCTTGCATGTGGGAGGCCCTGGGTTCAATCCTCAGCACCACATAAAAATAAAATAAAGGTATTGTGTCGAGCTACAACTAAAAACAATTTAAAAAATATTTGAAACAAGTTTTTAAGGATTTAGGCAGCAAAGAGATCCCTAAGACATGGGAAATAACAAAGAGAGCTTTAAAGATAACTCCAGCTTTTTGGGTTGGAAGAATTTTCAGTTTATGGTTCAGGGAGAGAGAACTCAGGCAGAGTCTGAGGAGTTTATATTGAGTTGAAGAGATAGCACTGATAGCTCAGATAGTCCAGGTGGCTAGAATTTCAGGACACAGTGGTAGAGAAGGAAGTAGCACAATGAGAGATATCCAGACATCTGCAGACAGTCTCTTTCAAATATCAATAGACTCTTGACAAATATGTGTATGTTCATGTGCATGTAAAAAAAATTTCAAAAGGATAACTGGAAACCATACTTTGTCTTAAACAGTGACTGACATAGTACCTGCTGTCACCAGAACTCACAATGAACGGGGCATTGGGTATAGTACACAGGTAGGTCTTGCTTTAGAGAATTATTAGCCTTAGAGTAAGTACTGTCCTTGATCCCGCCTATCAAATCAGTCACGGAAAACCCAACTTAAATACATCCTAGTTAAAAGCTCAAAATATTTCTAGAAATATGAAAATATCCACAACCAAGTAAGACATTATAAGATAAGCAAAGAAGCACGACAACATGACCCTTAATAAGAATATTCAATCAATGGAAACTTAACTAACATGAAAGTGAGTACCAATTCCATATCTTCTAAATGTTATGGAGGAAAAAAAAGATTTTTAAAGGAACAAAATCAAACTCATAAAACTACTGGTTCTGTAACTAAAAAATACATTGGATGAGATTAATAATAGCATATTACATACCTTAGAAGAAAAGACTAGTGAACATAAAAGCAGCAATAGGAGCTATACAAAATAAAATGCAAAGAGAAAAACAAACAAAAAAAAAGAAGTATATTAGTGATACATAGAACAAATTTTAAATGTCATAAGATATGTGTAATTTGAGTTCCTTAAGAAGCAGGGAGTACAGGAAAAAATATTTAAGAACTTGAGGCTGAAAAATCTGTTTTACATTTCTGATTAAAACCTGAAGTTCTCACATTTAAGATTTGACTCAAATCACAAGCATAAGAAATATGAACATGATGAAATTGCCCACTACCAATGAAAAGATAAAATCTTAAAAGCAGTAAGAAATAAAATACATATTCCATATAGAGAAAAACAGGTAAGAATTATAGTAGATTTCACATAGGAAAAAATGTGAGAATACAGTGGGATAGTCTTGTAAATACCAAACAACCTTTAAAGAGCTCCAGCTAGAATTCTATATTGGGTAAAAATATTTTTCAAAAGCAAAGAAGAAAGAAACATTTTTCAAATCTGTATCTCAGGAAATAATTCATTATCTGCAATTTTACAGTATAAAAAATATTAAAGGAAAATTTTTAGAAAAAGGAAAATGATTCCAGATAGATATATGGGTTAAAAAAAAGGGTGAAGAAAGTAAAAGCCCTACTGTAAATAGAAATTACATGGATAAACACATAAAAATTTCCTTATTATTTATACAGGTTTTAAATAATTGACTGTTTAAACAAATATGACTAAATCAGTTTGTGGAATTTATAATATATGTACAAGAAAAATATATGACAAGAGTAACATAAAGACTGTGAGGAGTCTATAATATAGACTACTATAAAGTTATTATAATGCACATGGTTTGGTCTAGTATTAAATCTGGCAGGTTTACGGTGTATACTGTACAACTTAAAGTGAACACTAAAGTAATAAAATAAAGGGTTACAGTCAATAAATGAATGAAGAAGAAAAATTAAATAATAAAAAATTCTCAACCCACAGGAATGCAAGGAAAAAAAGGACAAACAGAAAACCAATTGCAAGATGATAGACTTAAATCTAACCACATCAATGATTGCATTAAATGTAAATAAGTTAAACATCTGAATTATAAGGCAGGGATTTTTGTATTGTATAAAAAAGGGGAAACTCTTTTTCAAGGAACCCACTTGAAATATAAAGATGTAAAAAGGTTAAAAGGTAAGTCGATGAAAAAATTCTAACAACAGTCAAAAGAAAGCTGATCAATACCAGATGTAGTAGATTACAGACCAAAGAATAGTATCTGATAAAGACAATCGTTTCATAATAACAAAGGGTCAATTGATAAAGAGGACATACCAATCTGAATGTTAATACACTTTATAACCAATTTTCAAAGTGCATGAAGCGAATATGAGAGAAGTTCAAGGACAAATAGATATACATGGACAGTGTGAGATTTCAATACCTTTCTCTTAATAATTGATTGAAATAGAGAGCTGATAAGTTCACACCACTATTAATCAATCTGACAAAGTTGATATTTATAGGGCACTGCAACCAATAGAATATACACTCCTTTCTGGTACACATCATACATTCATCAGGATAGACTGTATTTTTCATTACAAAAGAAGAGTTATTGAATTTAAATTGGTAGAAATCATAAAGAGTATGTTCTCTGACGCCATTGGGATTAAATCAATATCAATAACCTTCAAGTGAGTTAAAGGCCTACAAACATTTCAATTCAAGATAGGTTACATCTATGGGCTGGGGTTGTGACTCAGTGGTAGATTGCTTGCTAGCACATGTGAGGCACTGGGTTCCATTCTCAGCACCACATAAAAATAAATAAAAAAATAAAGTTCCATCAAAAACTTAAAAATATATCTTGTTAAATAGCATACATCTAAATAGTCTGTTGGTAAAAAAGAAGTGGTAAAGGAAAATCAGAAAGTATTTTGAACTGAACGAAAATGAATACATAACATATCAGAATTGTGGGAAGCTGATAAAATAACAGCTGTAATTTGCTGGTAAGGATTTATAGGCCTAAAAGTGCATATTAGAAAAGAGAGACCACAAATCAGTGATTTCATCTTCTGAGCTATAAAGTTACATAATAAAGTTTCACAGGATGGAACCTAAGCTTGTACCCTATAAATAAGAATAAATTAAACCCAAAGTAAGGAAAAAACAAATCATAAATATTAGGATTGACAGTGATGACCTACAGAATAGAAAAACATGGAAAAAAATCAATGAAACTAAAAGGTATTTCTCTGAGAAATTAATAAAACTGAAATCTGTAGTTGAATTAATAAGAAAAAGAGAGAAGACACCCATTATTAGTGTCCAGAATAAGAGAAGTGACATTATTGACATACAAGCTTTGATTCTCTCTGACTTCTGTCTTCCTTTTCTGTTTTTAAGGGCTTATTCGACTAAATTGGGCTCACCCAGACAATATAGGACAATAGCTGTATATTAGGATCAGCTATTTAATAATCTAAATTGCATGTATACTGTCCCTTTGCTTAGGTGACACAGCATAAACATATGAAACCGGGGAGCAAAAGTTTGGAAGACTATAACACTGCTTTCTGCAAACAAATTCTAGTATCAGAGAAGAGGAGCCCATATAAAAAGTTATGTTCTTAGAATTTGGGGACATGGTGGTAGCAATGGCAGCTTAGTTATCCACATGAAAATAGCTGGAACAACTAGAAAGTGAAAAACCAAATCTTGTGGACAGAAAATATTAGAAAGAAAATTAGGTGACAAAGTATGGCTATAAATCTTCAAAGATGAGCAGGTAAAAACAAACTACCAATCACTTCAAAACCTGAATATGATTGACCTAGATATGGAAGAAAGTAAATAAAAGAAATATTATTTCTAATAGATAAGAAAACAGACCATCTCAAAGTAACCAACAGGTGTTCAGGGGGAAGAGTGGTAGGCCATCTTGGGAATAGCAGCTGAAGCTGGGGTAGGTTTAATTTATGATGATTATTTCAACCAAATTTTTAAGTTGGTTTACTGAGTTTTCCATTTCCAGGATTTTTATTTGGTTCTTTGTCAAAATCTCTACCTCTTTTTGAAATGATCATTCACTTCCTATATTTTCTTATTAGTTTGTTCCCTACATCTTTTTTAGTTCACTGGATATTTTAATTAAGAACTTTCTGTTTCTTTCTCCACCATTTCTTCTGCAGCTGTGTCAATGGGATCAGTCCTTAAAGTGTTGTGGGCTGTTTGGGGTGGTTTGTTCATTTGCTTTTTCTTACTGTTTGTATCTGTACCCATTTGCTGTAATGATTACCTTCTCTGTTTTTAGGAGAGTGTTATTTAGTGAGCTTCTTTCCTTTAAGCACCCCAGGCTGGGTAAATAACCAAGTATTGAGACTCCCACTCAATTGAATTGTCTGCTGTTCCCAGCATCAGCCCTTTAGAGCTGCACTCCACTCTCTACACCAATGTTTATTCAACCAACCCCACTAATGAACTTTCGGGTTTATACCAATTGGCCATTAAAAACAAGGTTCACAGAAACAATGTATACTTAACATCTGGAAGTTAAAACCCTGGCCTCATCAAACTCTCCCTATTGACTCTGACTTCTTACATTTTCATTTCTTCAGCTGTAAAACACATTTTAAATACAACATGATGTCCCTATCACAATTAAATATAATTGCAATTTACAATTTCCATGTTTGTTAAGAAAAACTCAAATACCCAATAAAATAAATGAAAACATATATTATGTAATTTTTGCTACATAGATCACTATGGATATCATTTCCATTGAATTAAGAAATCCTTATTTTGATAGGCAATGACAGACTAGAAAGTATCCACAGAAAGACCAAAGTAGTGAAAACTCTAGAAACTAGCTCAGATGAAACAGTTGAAGAATTCAATTAAATATTTGTTGAACAAATGCAGAATAAATGAACTAAGGATGCAATAAACAACTTCAAATATTTGTGGGTTGTCACATAAAGAATGAAGACTTGTTTAGCATGTCTTCAAAAGGCCTGACGTGAACCATGGTATAAATATAAACAAAAAATTGGATGGAGGAAAGTTGGAACACTTATGACAATTGTTTCCTTCCCCACACAAGGCACTGTACTCTTAATCTTCCCCTTCTTCTGAAAGAAGATGTCCAAACTTAATACTTAGGAACATCGAATTCTAACATCAAGCCCTCCACTGCCAAAACTTAAGGTACTCACACTGTTGGAAGAAAACTAACACTAACAAACTGGCTTACTCAGAAAAAAGATCTATTTGCTCCTTAGCTATGTTTCTGTACCTGTTAATGATTCTCCATAGGTTGGGATAAAAGAAAACATTTTCTCCAAAGAGGGTGAATCACAATCCCAGGAATTCAGGTTCTGCCCCTGGGCATCGTACTGCTGCAGCCCAAACTTATCACTGTGGCTATCCAAACAGTCTTGCAGATGGGGCTGTGTGCCGGGAAAGCTCCATACTCTTCTATACAAAGCAGAAGAGCTTGAGTTATTATGAATCTCCAGGAAATATGAACTAACTGCATAATACTAATAGGCTCCAACCAAATTGTTGAATATTACAAAATGAGAATTCCTTTAACAACTATTTTGCATAAAGTATATATATATATATGTGTGTGTATATATATATATGTGTATATATATATATATATATATATATATATATATATATATATATATATATATATATAATTACATAGTAAGGATGCTGAGGTGCTTATAATCCATTCAGTAAAATGAACATTTTACATTTCTATATTTTTCAGTGTATAAGATTTGAAGTGGATGCTGAACTCAGAATGGTGCATCAATTTTCAAGGAAAGCCACATAATCAGTCTATCTGGCTAACTGCTGTTTGTTGAGGATTGGTGGAACTGGGGCAGCTCTGATAAACAAATAAACCTGTTGCAGGAAACATCCAGGGAATCTGCAACTGGCTTTCTGGGCAAACCATTCTCCTGATAGAGTTGGCTTGTCATCCTTTTTCTAATGTAACTTTCACAACCTCAAAAATCCTCAAGGAAGGCACATGTCTCCTAGTAGCATATCTAAGTGCTTCCATGATTGGCGAGACTATGTGAGACCACCGGTGGATAATGGTGGTCATAGGTCATATAGGTCCCAGAGAAATCTCTCTCCTAGATCCTGTGTCCTACTGACCAAATTCCACAAAATTCAGAATTTGCAGATTTGATAGCAGGTGGTATCCTTTTCCAAAGACATTTTGCATTATTCGTGTCATTGTGGAGCAAATACAAATCTAAAAGCTGACCATACACTGGGGGTGTAGCAATTCCTCCAGGAGACTCGAGCCCCTCGTTCTCCCACTGATTCATCAACTTTTTGAAACTGAGAGCTCCTTCTGCCATCACTGCCCCTGGAATCTTCCCAGGTGATCTTGCAGCCAACTTGCAGACTGCCAGACACCTTACTGCAGTGTAAACTTTAACCTATAAACATTTTTATAAATTTTACCTATAAACTTTCTTTTCAGTGCTTATTTTTTCAGCATGCCATAAATTTTGGCATTTTTTTTGTTTTTGCTTTTCTTCAAGATACTAATTTCCCTTTTTATTTTTATCTCATGCATTTGTTGCTCAAGAGTTTATTATTTTCATTTTCAATTTTCATGAATTTTCCCTTTCTTTCTTTTGCTGCTAATTTTTCCATTCCATTTTGTTCAGAAAATATACATGGTGTTAGTTTAATCTTCTGAAATTTATTTTCTTATTTGTGACCTAACAAGTAATGTGTCCTGGGAAATGTTTTTTGCGTGCTCTAGAAAAAGGTATAGTTTTTTTTTTTTTTTTTTTTTTTTTTTTTTTAATTGGGAGGAATGTTTTGAAAATGTGTGGTAGGTCTATTTGGTCTACAGTGTTATTCTAAACCTCAGTTTCATTAGTGATTTTTTTTTTCTTTTAAGGAAGTTAGTTTTTTTTAAACTTTATTTATTTATTTTTTATGTGGGGCTGCAGATCAAACCCAGTGCCTCAGATGTGCTAGGCAAGCGCTGTGCCACCCACCACAACCCCAGCCCTCAGTAGTGATCTTGTGTCTAGATTTCTATTCATTATTAAAAGTGAGGCATTGAAGTCCCTTACTCTTTTTGTGGTGTTGTCTTTTTCTTCCTCCTTTCTTTTTGTCAATTTTTGCCTCACGTATCTGTGTACAGGGATGTTGAGTACTCATATATTCATAACAGTTTTATCCTCCTGATGAATCAAACTTTTTTTAATCCTCACACAGAATATACCAGTTTTTTTTACTTCAGATTCATTTTGTTTGATATTAAGTATGGCACTCCTGTTTTCTTGGGCTACAATTTACATGAAGCTACATGGAATATCTTTTTCACACCTTTCCTATTCAACCTATATGTGTCCTCATGCTCAGGTGAGTGTCTAGTGGACAGCAGGCAGGGTGACAATACTGTTGTTTGGGGTTTTGTTTTCTTGGTTTTTAAATTTCTTTAAGCCCCTCCATCTCTTTTCATTGGGGAGTTTAAGTTTTGTTTGTTGTTGTTGTTTTACCTTTAATATGATTATTGAGGGGAAAGAGAGCCATTGTTATTTTTTTTGTCTATCATATAAAATTTTGTCCCTTTTCTCTCTTTTGTTGGATTCTATGTTTTGTTATTTTTAAAAATCAATCTGTTTTGTTTCCTTTTTCATCTTCCTTGCCTTTTGTAGCTATTTTCTTTGTGGTTATCAAGGAAGTGACAAGAAACAGCCTATAATTATAATAATCTATTTTTAGCTACTAACACTTACTAACTTACTAATTAACTAACTTACTAACTCACTTACAAACTTACTAACTTACTAACAGTTGCATATGAATGCTCAGCACTTTTATCTCTCCCCCATGTAAACATTTTATGTTCCTGATGTCCTAATATATGTATTTAAATATTGCAGCTTATTAATTTATTGTTATTCTTGTGATTATTTTGTACTTTTAGACTTTAACATCTTTACCAGACAAGAAGTTATTTTTGTATTATGTATTATGTATTTTGTATGATGTATTATGTATTATCTACATATCTGCCTTTGTTAGTGAGCTCTATACCTTCATATGTTTTTATTGCTGCTTTACTGTCCTTTCATTTCAACTTGAATGGCTCCCTTTACAATTTTTTTTCAAGATAAATTTTACTTTAAAGATAATTATACTACATGTCTAATTAAAGACATTTTATGTTATCATTCGTATCTTGTAATTATACATAACAGTGGGGTTCATTTTGACATAGTTACAAAGATGGCATGCAATTCTCTTCATTTCAATCCCCAGGACTTTCTCTTCCCTTCTGTTCTCCCTCCGCCCCCCTTCCCTTCCTCTACATGCTCTACTGGTTGTCCTTCAGTTTATTTATATTTTCCTTTTAATTAGTGCTTTAGAGAAATAAATAAGGCAGGAATTACTGTGGTAGATTTGCACGTGTGCATACTATACTTTTGTCATTCTGAAGTTCCTCCCTTTTCCCATCTCTCCTTCTTCCCTCTGAATTCCCTTTCTCTTCTCCACTGATCTCCCTTCTATTTTCATGGGATTCTCTCATTTTTATTTCCTTAAACTACTGTGGCTTCTACATATGAGTAAAAGCATTTGACTTTTGACTTTTCTGACTTATTTTACTTACTATCATGTTCTCCAGTTTCTTCCATTTAACAGAAAATGCCATGATTATTTTTCTTCTTGGTGGCTGAGAAAAACTCCATTATGTATATATACCATATTTTCTTTAATCATTCATCTGTTGAAGGGCACCTGGACTAGTTCTACAACTTGACTAATTTGAATGTGCTTCTATAAACATTGAAGTGCCTGTATCACTATAGTATGCTGATTTTAATTCTTCTGGATATATACTAAGGAATGGGATAGCTGGGTCATATGCTGCTTTACAGTCCCATCCACAATATATGAGTGTAACTTTTCCCCCACAGTCTCACCAGCACTTATCATTACTTGCATATTTGATGATTGCCACTCTAACTGGAGTGAGATAAAACTTTGTTTTGTTGTTTTTATTTTATTTTTTATTTTGAGACAGGGGCTCACTAAATTTCTTAGGACCTCTGTAAATTGCTGAGGCTGGCTTTAGGATTCTCAGAATCCTCTTGCCTCAGCCTCCCGAGCCACTGGGATTACAGGTGTGTACCACCACATCTGGCTTCAATGTAGTTTGGATTTGTATACCCTGATTGCTAGAGATGACAAACACTTTTCTATGTATTTATTGGTCTTTTATATTTCTTTTCAGAAATGTCTGTTTAATTCTTTTGACCATTTATTTAAAAGACTATTTGGGCTTGTTTGTTTTTTTGGTGTTGTTTTTGTGTTCATATATTCTGGATATTAATCCCTTGTCTTAGGTGTATCTGCAAAGATTTTCTCCTGTTCTGTAGGCTCGATAATCAAGATATTAATCATTTCCCTTGCTGTGTACAAGCTTTTTAATTAGATGCCATCCATTTACTGACTTATGGACTCTTGGTTTTATTTCTTGAACTTTAGTCATCTTATTAAGGAAGTCTGTGCCTCCACCAATGTTGGAATATTAAGCCTACATTTTCTTCTACCAATTGCAGGTTTCCTTCCTAGTCTTATTTCTAGATTTGGATCCACTTTGAGTTGAATTTCTTGCAGGGTGATAGGGATCTTGTTTCATCTTCCTACATATGAATATCTAGTTTTACCAACACCATTAGTATAAAGGTTATCTTTCTTCCAAAATCTGTTTTGGGGATCTTTATTGAATATCAGTTGACTATGTGGGTTTTTCTGTGTCTTCTATCCCATTGGTCTTCAAGTATGTTTTGAGGTCACTAACATGCTTTTTTTTTTTTTTTGCTATAGCTCTGTAGTATAATTTAAGATCAAATATTGTGATACCTCCATCATCACTCTCCATGTTCAGTATTCCTTTGGTATTCCGCACCTTTTATTCTTCCAAATGAATTGAGGGTGGTTTTTTCTAGTTCTGTGAAGATTGCCATTGATATTTTGAGAGGGATTGCATTGAATCTGTATAACACTTTTGGTCAGATGGCCAGTTTGACAATATTAATTCTGCCTGTCCAAGAACAAGGAGTTCTTTCCATCTTCGAAGGACTTCTTCAATTTATTTCTTCAGTGTTCTGTAGTTTTCAGTGTGGAAGTCTTTTACCTCCTTGCTTGGATTAATTGCCAAGTATTTTTTATTTATTGTGAATGGGATAGTTTTCCTGATTTTTTTTCTCATCAGATTTATTATTGGAGTACAGGAAAGATTTAGAATTTCTTGTCAGCAAGTCTAGGTGTGAGGAACACTCAACTTTTGTTCATCTTGGAAAGACTTTATTTCTCTTTCATCATTTGAATGAGAGTTTTGCCACACATACTATTCTCCCTGCCCACCTTTGATACTAGGGATTGAACTCAGGAGCGCTTAACCACTGAGCCACATGTCCAGTTCTTTTTACTTTTTGAGAAAAGGTCTTGCTAGGTTGCTGAGGCTGGTCTTAAACTTATGATCCTCCAGCTTCAGCCTCCTGAGTTTCTAGGATTACAGGCATGTATCACCATGCCAGGCCACATATACTGTTATTTAATTGACATCTCTTTTTTCAACACTTTATATATATTACCCTCTTCCTTTTGGTCATAATATTTCTGCTAAGAAATACACTGACATTCTTATGAAGCTGCCCTTATATGTGCTGAATTGATTTTTAAACTTGTCTTATGCCACAGTCTGGCTGGGCACAATCAGGAGCCACTTGTCAAAAGAAACAAACTTTATTTTTAGAACCACACACGCCAAATAAAACTGCTTCTCAGGAAAAACCTTCAGAGCCCAACTGCCACCACCGGCTTCCCACAAGCCTCTCAACCTCTCCCACTCCTCCTGCTCTTGAGGCCAATTGGCTGGGTCGCATGGGCGGAGCCAAAAAAAGTACCCCAATGGGCAGCTCTGTAGTCTGAAAGGGCAGGGAAACAGCCCAATGAGCATCACCGAAGAGGAGCCAATCAGCTAGAAGTTGCTGGGGCCGTTGTGAGCCAATCATCAGCTGGCAGTCTGAAAGTTTGCTGGGGCCCCTTGCCTATGGCTCTCAACAGTTTTGTACTTCTAATTTATTCTGAAATTGACATGCATATTGTTCTTATCTGACTTATTCAATGTTGCTCTATTCTGGTGCTTAATACAGAACCTGGCCCATAGAAAGGCTCTATAAACATTTGTTGAGAAAAGTGAGAAGGTTAACACTGATTTTAAGTTCATTTTCTATTATTGCTTTAAATTCTTTATTCTTTATTTTATTTTTGAAAATTTGATTATATGTGTCTCAATGTAAATTACTTTGGAATCATTCTATTTGGAGTTCACTGGAATTCTTGAATCTAAATGTTCATTTTCCTCCCCAGAATTGAGAAGATTTCTGCCATTATTTGTTTAAATAAACTGATTTTTCCTTATTTCTGCTCTTCTTCTTGAAGTCTTCAAATGCGCATATTCTTCTAATCAATGAAGTTTCATAAGTATTTTAGGAAGTTTTTACTCTTTTTCATTCCACCCCCCCCTTTGGTTCTATGACTACATAATTTCCAATGACTTTTCTCAAAGTTTGCTAACATTTTTTTTTCTACCCAATAAGGTCTGCTGCTGAATTCTGCTAGTTATTTTTCTCAGTTCAGTTAGTTTATTCTTCAGTTACAAAATTTCTGTTTGGCTGGCTCTTCTTTATATTTCTCAACTCTCTCTTGATATTTTCATGCTAGTTTCAGGAGATTTATTTTGTTCCCATGATTGGGTCCTGTTTCTCTATCTCCTTGTGTGTCTCATAATTTTGTATTGAAACACATGCAAATCTCCCAGTCTTTACAGATTGATTTTTTTCAGAGGAAGGCTCTCACTAATCAGCTGAGCTATAGATTATCAGGACAAATTGGGGGGGGGGGATATGACTTCTCTGGACCTGTGCATGCATTTTGTCAGAAAGGCTTTTTAGAACCTTATAATCACTTTCTCCTTGTGCTGTTTGTCTAAAATAATAAGTTCTTTAGTTCTGTTACAGAAAAAAATTCCCTATTCTACCTTCATCTTAGCAATCACTAGACAAATATGTTGCTTCCTGAAGGAATGTGAGACCAACACCCAGTCCCTCAGAACATCTTCCAGAAAGCAAAAAATACTGAATGTATGCTCAATTTCTCTCAAGAAATAGGAAATGAAAAGATTCTGATTTCATCAGCACTACAAATGTAGCAAGACACGAGTCCTTTCTTCATGTAGCCTTCTGAAAAGTCAAGCTTTGAATGGAACATCCACTCTCATCTCTTTCCCCAAGATAGAAGTCACAATCCAGAGTGCTTTCCTGGGACTGAACTGAGCCATGTTGGAGAAGTATCTCATACAGATAAAATGAAATTGCTCTTCTTACCCATGGTAACTGTTCTTGACTTTTATGGGTTTACTGCAACTTTCTAACTTGATTTTGAAATTTTCATGAACAAATTTTGGTCCATATATTATTGTTAAAATTGTGGTTCTCATAGGAAATTGGGAGTGAAACTTTTTATTTCATCATCATGCTAATATCACTTCCAATATTGTGTTTTTAATTTCAATTCTACTTGTTCATTGCTGGTATACAGAAAAGAAACTAATTTTTATATTTTAATCTTACATCAGGAAAACTATCCATAACCAATTATTAGTTACCTAAGGTTTTTCTTGTTGTTGATGATGATGTCTTGGAGTTTCTATATATAATCAAGTTATATGCAAAAAGGAGAGTTTTGTTTTATCCTTCCCAAACTATATCTATTTGCATGATTTTCCTAGGAATATCATAAGAATATAAATGATATTCCTAGAAAATTAAGAGCTTAAGAGTATAAATTTATTTTCTTATAGCCTGGGAAGCTGAAAGTCCAACATGAAGTTATCATCAGAGTTGATTTCCTCTGAGACCACTCTTTTTGGTTTATAGATGACTGTACTCTTATTGATTCTGTAGACTCTGTGCACATGCACCTATGGTGCTTCTCATGCCTCCTGATATCCTCTTCTTACAAGTACACCATTTATATTGAATTAGGGCCCACCTATGGTCTTATTTTAACTTTATTACATCTTTGAAAGAACTATCTTCAAATACAGTCATATTTTTAAGGACTAGAAATTAGGGCTTCAACATAAAAATTTTAAAGAGAAACAATTCAGCCCATAAACTTTCTTATTATATTGCATTATCTAATGCTCTTGGTTCAAGATTGAAAAAGTGTGAGAGGTGAAATTCTTCCCTTGTTCCTCATTGTAGAAGGAAATCTTCTAGTTTCTCACTAATAAAGATGATACTAACTGCAGATTTGTAATACATATTTTTTATCAAGTTGAGGCAGTTCTCTTATATTAGTTTGCTAAGAGCTCATTTACTCTTTATCTGCTTATACGATCATCATAAAAACTCAATAAATTTCAAAAATGGGAAGATTAAACTACCATACAGTCTTTGTGTTTTTTTTTTAAGAGAGAGAGAGAGAGAGAGAGAGAGAGAGAGAGAGAGAGAGAATTTTAGTATTTATTTTTCAGTTTTTGGCGGACCCACATCTTTGTATGTGGTGCTGAGGATCGAACCCAGGCCACACGCATTTGAACCCTGGCCGCACGCATGCCAGGCGGGCGCGCTACCACTTGAGCCACATCCCCAGCCCCCATACAGTCTTTGTTTATTAATGAGTTAATTTGTTTGATATATATACCTGTAGGTTTTCAAATCCTCCTTTTTCTCCATTAACATTGACACATATTAATGAACCACTGGAGCATTTTCCCAGACTTAAATCTTATTCTCTTTAAATCCATATTCCACAAAGCTCAAGAAGAGTTTCCCTCATTATTGACCAGCTGCTTTTAGGTACTCCAAAGTGTTATCTCTAAGAATACCTGTGACTCACCCCTCTGGATTTTAATTGTCTGTCCAAAGATTTGACTCTCACTAAATTGTAAACTCACTAAAGACTATAGTTATTTATTAATGAATCTATTATACTGGGAAATTTATATAGGTAGCTGATAAAATTCATTAAATTTGAATAAATATATCCAGAGGTATAGAGGAGTAATTTTGGAGCACAGTCTGTTTTGACGACTTCCTTCCTTTTATATATTTACTAAATATTCCCCAGTAATAATTAAAACAAGATAAAATATGAAGAATTCAGTTGAGGGAGAGAGTATTCCCAGATGTTTGCAATTATCTATTTCCCATTTTAGTTCTCTGAATAAGGATCCAGCAACCTGTACTCTCTCAAAGCACTCCACAATGCCTGGCATGTTCAAAATACAATTTTCCAAGTTAACACACATAATGAAGGTTATTTATTTCTGCATCATCATTATTATTCCTTCCTCTCTGTGTAACACCTGCAAAATATTTCCTCAGGTTGATCATTTAATAACCATTACACAGGTGAACTTAGTCATAAAATAATTTGATTTATTGATTTCTTCATTTTGAGGATTTCTTTTTGTTTTGTTTTCAGAATCTGTATCTCTTTATTGAAGTGATCTTTCGTTATCTGTATTTACCTCACAAATCAGTTTAACCATGAACATTCTAAATTCCTTCTCCAAATTTTCTTTCACTGTAATGTTGATAGATTCTGACTTACTTTGGTTTATTTGAGGCAATTTGTTCCCTTGCTTTTTCATGTTGTTTGTATGTCTACCCATCTAACAGTTGATTTTGAAACTGTAGGGTTCCTACCTTGTGAAACTATTGTGTCCTAGAAGATTTCTTGTACCTCACAGTTTTGGGGGAGTCAGATAGTAACAACAACAGATGCAAACAATTCACAGCATTATACAAAATAGCTCTTGCACCTAAATCTACAATCTTGATTGTTACAATACTCAGAAATAATATGATCAGTCATGGCCCATGGTAAAAACAGTTAATTTACATAGGGTTTCCAATTTCATGTGATGACCAGAGACTGAACAACAGAAGTGACATAGGATGTGAAAATTATGAGGAAAAACAAAAATAGAGGTAAAAATTTAAAGAAAAAATGAAAGAGAGAACAATAGAGGTTTGCTCTTTGCAGAGAAAAAGAGAGAGTTGAAAGAAAACAATAAGTGAGAAAAAGGAAATAATAAAAGTAAAATAACAAAATAAAAATTTTTAAAAATTAAAAGAAAGATAAAAGAAAAAAATACAGACTAGAAATAAAAGTTTAAAAAGTAAAATCTATATATACTAATCAAACATCTTAGTCTTTGAAATATTTATCCCTGAAAAATAACTGCCTTCAAAATAAAATAGTAGGAATGAAAAGAAAATGAGGATATATGAATAAGTACAAGCATCCAGTTAAAGATAGAGTTCTTCAACAGGAAAAGAAGTGATGGGCTGTAGAATAGGGTTTTTAAATTCAAGAGGTGAGTGGGGGCATATGCAAGGGGGACGAAGGATGTGTTTTTAAGAGTAGAAAACCTTAAAAAATATAAAAAAACCCAAGAATTTTAACAATAGAAGTTAAAGAGTTAAAGGAAGAGTGAGAGAGTGGACAATAGAGTTTGGCTATTGGCAAGAAAAAAAGAGAAGTAGAAACAAAGGAAAACTGACTTGTGAAAGAGTCAAAAGGAAGTCAATCCAAAAATATACTAATCAAAGACTTAATCTTCCAAAAAAAATACAGAACACAAAAAAAGAAAAGAGATAAAAAAAAGCTTCCTTAGGGAAATGTTAAAAGCTAAAAAGAACAACAGAGACAAATATGTATATGTACAAATGCATAAATGTCCATCATTTGTCAATCAATACACATTCAAAAACAAATCATAACAAAAACAAAATAGCAAAATAGTCAGTGAATCGTTTTATTTATTTATTTATTTTGCCAGCTTTCTGTGCCAACTGCCTTTCTGTTTCTCAGCTTCCCTTCTCAGTGGGATGATGTGAAGAGCTCTGGAAGATGCTGGCAGCTTGACTTCCTGAGTTTTGTTTGGAAGTTGCACAATGTATTACTGCAAGTGAAGCTCTCAGGGGCGGGGATTTGGTCTGTATTTCTCCAGATGTTTTTTATGAGGAGGTTTTGGGGCATTAATGAATCAACATGCATCTAGCACTGCATCCCACTACTCTCCACAGGGCACCACCCATGGGATGAGGGAGTCTGTCCATTGAGGGTTCTGTTTTTCAGGGATACGAAGGGTTTTTTTGGTTGCTTTTTGCTTCCCAAGGGGGGGTTTTCAAGCACTGAGCTCAGTCACTCCACCTCCGTTCAGTTTCTGCTTTCTGCTGGTTCTGTGTGCTATTGGATCCTGGTTCAATTGGAGGGGTAGATAGAGGCTGAGGGCTTTCTCTATTACCACTGATCTGTATTACCACCAGGCAAAGCTGTTTTTGGAGCACTGATCTCTGTCACTCTTGGTTTCTCCCTGTTGCAGATTCTGCTCACTGCCAAATCAATGGAGTGGGGAAGGGGGACATGGGCTTTCTCTGGCCTTTCTGATCTGTATTGTTCGCAGACAAAATGGTCTCCATGCCAGAAAATCTCCTGATTTGCTAGACTCACTTTAGAGCTCACAGTTGACATCTGCTGGATTTGTGTGTTGGTTTCTGCCTTGAATTCATAAATATAAGCTCCTGGTCTAAGTTTGCACAACTTTCTCACAGACGTATTTATGTTTTGAGCTCCTTGTGCATGGCTGGCAGACCATGAGTTTTAGGTACCAGTTTACTGGGCCAATAGCGTCTGGGACTTCCCCAGGCAGGCTGCCCACCTTCGATCCTGGGGTTCCCCATACCAAAATATTCCAACACTTACAGGTCTTTTCAGACCTTGTATTTTACCCCCAGCCCCAACTCCCTCCTGAACTCAGCTCCAATTCAGTTCCTTGGCCTTATCTGATGTGCTCCAACTTTCCCAGTGTTCAAGGCTTTCAGTTTGATATTGATTATCAGTGGAGCGTTTTTCCTTTTCTCTCACCTCCTGGAGAAGTAGTTTCCTCACTGTTTGAGTCCTGAGTCATGGAGCTCTGAGAACCAGGATTTGTTTGGATGGTATAATAAAGTATGGAAACATTGTTCAACACTATGGCATACACATTGATTTGGTGAAATAAAATTATATTGGAGATGAGTAAAAGAGTTCCTTGTTAAAAATTCTTCCCTAACATCCACAACATCTCCCATATTCAGGACTTTCAGGATTAATGATGTCTCAGAGGGGTAAAAAGTAATATTTGGCAAGGGTACATTACCTGGCAAAAGCTACTAAGCGTATTTTTGTCACTTTCAGAAGAATAACGTTACTGATTACAAGAGGTATGAAACAAACAGCCACAATACAACTCTTGGAACAGAAATAAGATTCATAGAATAGCATTTTTCTTCTCTAGAAGTTTTTTAAGAGCCTCTTTGACATCTTTGTTTCTCAGGGAGTAAATCAAAGGGTTCAACATAGGTGTGACTAGGGAGTAACATAAGGAGGCCACTTTGCTCAGTTCAGGAAACCTGTTAGGGGTGAGGTACATGAAGAAGACAGCCCCGTACAGCACACTCACGACTCCCAGGTGGGAGCTACAAGTGGAGAAGGCTTTCTTGCGGCCCTCAGTGGAGCGAATCTTTAGAACTGTGGACACAATATACATGTAAGAAACAATAATGACTATGATGGTTGGCAAGATAATGATGATAGATAAGGTAAAAGAGACCATTCTGTGGACAAAGAGGTCAGAACAAGATAATCTCTGAAGTGGGCGAACATCACAGTAAAAGTGGTCAATGGCCCGAGAAGCACAAAAGGATAAAGTAAATGTCATACTGGTTTGAAGAACTGAGCTTACGCAGCCACAGAAATAGGACCCAGCCACCAATTGAGTGCACAGATGTGCTGACATCTGAACAGAGTAGAGGAGTGGGTTGCAGATGGCAATGAAGCGATCATAAGCCATGGCTGCCAGGAGAAATCCCTCTGTCACAATGAAGAGTGCAAATAGAAAGAGCTGGGCCACACAGCCTGCAAAGGAGATGGACTTGCTTTCAGTCCAGAAGTTGCTCATAGCCTTGGGTGCAATAACAGACGAATAGAAGAGATCAATAAAAGACAGGTTGCCTAGGAAGAAATACATTGGTGTGTTCAGCCGGGGGTCAGTCATGATAATGGCCATCATCCCAACATTCCCTAGAAGGATCATGACATAGACAAGCAGAAATATCAGGAAGAGGAGAAGATGGAGCTCATAGCGCACCCTGAAGCCTATGAGAATGAAGTCAGTCATTTCTGAGTGATTGCTTGTTTCCCTGTCACCCATGGAAGACACCTGATGAGAGGCATAAGCAAAGTAAACAAATACACTCTTAGCTTTGATCTTAGCATTATAAATCATCTGTACAAGATTATTCTGAAATCATTGTTAATTTTATCCTTGTAGAAAAACTGTGACTTAAATAGAATTTGACTAAGTGATTTTTGAATCGAATTTCTTTTTCCCTTAACTTCTTAGAGTGGCAGGATTTTTTTTTTTTCTGTGCATGTAATAGAATTTCTACTGAAACATTTTTCACATTTGAAGATACCACTATCTACATATTTCCCCCTCTGGTTTACATAATAATTTTAGTATCATAAAGCAGTAACAGGAAGAGACAACAATTAATTGATGAATTTCATTCAGGAAGCACTTTAGGTACTCTGGATTTGGAGATATCGGGGTCTTTAGTAATCACATTTAGGAAAACCTGTGAGTTTGATGTATAGTACTAACAGATATAAAGAAAGTGACTGTATTTTTAAATTATTTAAGACATTCAATTGCATTTTGTAAGTCATGGAAGCTGAATTCTATACCCACTAAATTTGTATACCTACTAAAATAAAAGGTGGGCACAACCAATTACAAATATGACAATTGCTCACCCAGATGCAATATCAATAGTGTTTCATTAAAAAATAAATTGCATTCCCTTAGCTCACAGTTCATAGTTCTTTATGAAGAGGTCCTCAGAAGAGTCACTTTAGAAATGTACATGGAACAAAATACGCAAATGAGGGAAGTGTTAATTGAATTCTTATGTATCCTGAATTCATCCTCAAAACTACCATTAATTGGTTAGACAGCTTAAGTAGATTTGAACTCCTTGTATTAAGAACATGGTATACTTTTTTCTTTCCCTTCAGGATTATGTATCATTCCGTATGGACAATAGTAATAGCAGCAAATATATATAAGGCATTTTGACTATATCAGACACTTTTCTTAAGGTTTTCATAATAGCTTGTTTAATCCATGCAATAATAATATATGGTAAATACTTTTATATTGCCATGTATATAGGTAAGGTATAGAGAAATAAAGTCTGTTGAAATTCACCTGCTGGGTCAGCACTGTAGTTCAAGGCTAAGAAAATTGTCTCCAGAATCCATTCTCCTAATCATTCTTAATGGTTTATTAATACTATTGCCTTTTTAAAAGGAAATCTTTCTGTTTCTTTACTTGACTTCTACTGGTGCTTTCATGTTAAAGGTTCCTATCTTTAAAATAAATTTCCTAATTTTCTCATCTGGGTCAAAATAACCTCCCAAGGATAATAGATATTATCACCATATTTTCATATTAAATATTAATTATTTCTCACATAACAATGTATTTCTTAAGATAGGACATAACTTGTTCTCCACATATTGTCACCATGATACATTCTGTGCCTGGCAAATGGCATATCTATAAATGTTTACTATGTAGTTAAAAGCTGAATAATAATTGAGCTTGCAGAAAGCAAGGAAAATGAAATACTGTTGCTGTCAGCATGGGTTTTGGTTTAGGACAGATTTAGGTTCTCACTTCCTGAATGAGACCTTGAGAGAGTTCTTTATTGTATAGAGAGCATTTGTGTAGTGCTCCTTGTTGTGCAGAGTACTTAAACAGAAAAAGGCAAATAGGAGCAATAAAATTCTCAAAGTTTTCTTGTGGATACAAAATCATGTATGAAGACAAATCATTTGACACCATATACAGCAAAATATTCAATAAATGTAGCCATGATTCCTTTTATTGTAATTTCAAAAACAATCAATACTGAAGCAGTTGAACAGTAATAAAATGCAAATGGGCCTTTGAGGCTAAACCATTCTATGTTGAGAGAAAGAATCAGAGAATTTTTTAAAGGTTTATAGAAAATGAAGAAATCTATGAGCAATGTAATATTTTCCCTGAGAAAAAAACAGGACAAATAGAAAAATGGCATGATGTGTTATTATAATTCAAGACAGTTTTAAAAATTAAAAATAAAATGTGCACCAATCCTATCAAAAATTAAGTATGCAGACTACTTTATTATAAAGAAGAATGATTTTAAATTAGGTCATACTTTATGGTCTGGGGAGGTGTGGCTTACTTTAATAGTGAAAGAGAGCCTGAGTAGTTATGAAGTTCTGAAAAACAGTACATTTTATTTGTCTTCCTTTAATTTTGCCTAAATTCCTTTAATTTCCAAGGTTTATTCTTATGAAACTCTTTCAAATATCATGCTTTAATATTACTATTAAATATTCATTATTCCTCACCTGATAACAATTTCCTTAATATCAAAATCAACTTGTTCATTGTATATTTATTATCAGCATAATGTTCTGAGTCTGGAAAATGGCAAATAATCAATACATATTTATTGTATAGATAAAGTATATCTAATTAGCATGCAGAGTCAGAGAAATGTTTAATAAATCCATATCTTAAATATAATGAATGTTATAACATCATAAACATTAGTAAATATATGGCTTAAGACATTTTATCTAGAAAACAACGAGTTTGTGGTTAATTATTTGCCAAAAGCTCAAGTGTTTAAAAAGTTATTTTTTACCTTGTGTTATTTGGTAGTTGATCAGATCTATTAAAGATGAAGCAGTGGAATCCAAAGTTTTCCTTTTTTTTAATTCTAGAAAAGGCAAACATAAAGTTAATTAATTGCTATGTCACAACTACAAGTACTAGAAAATGATGATTTTGATATAAAATGAACCAAGTCCATGAGGACCATAGAGACTATAGATTTTTAAAAAGAGAGAGCATAAAAGGACTTAAATAATACAAAAAAATGAGTGTTAGTTATCTTAGTTTTAAATTCCTGCCATACAGAAATGTCACCTATTTTTCTCATCTGTATTTTTTAAACTTTGCTTTCCTTCAGTAGTTGATTTCTTGAGAATTTATGTAATCTTTCTCAGGAGAAAATCAAGGTGAATTTTCTAAATAACGCTCTGCCAAAACTGAAATGATAACAGGATCTATATTCTATAGTTACATAAAGTGAACCTCAAGAATCAAACATCAGAATAGCTTCTCTCCTGCATTCTTAGGTGCTCATATAATTTTAAGGAAGGAGAATAGATTGTCGTAGATATGTAAGTAGAGGTTCAGATTCCTAAACCATCTGGAATCTAATAATCTGCCAAAATATCAGCCACAATTGTTCTTAAGGGTTTTGGATTTATTA